>NC_132867.1:24520625-24845000 GCF_048164855.1 Canis lupus baileyi | reverse complement strand
TTATATTCACAAATTGGTTTAGAGACAAAGATACTAAACTCCATCAGGGAATGAGAAGTTGTAGAAAAGGTTGTCATAATAAAATTATAGAGAATTAAAATCAGAGGGAAACACTATTTTATCCTTATTTTACTATGAGGATTCATCCTAATACACTCTGGGGTGGTTATTTTTTTGATTTATTTATTTATTTATTTATTTATTTATTTATTTATTTATTTATGCAATAACATGGATGGTCAAAAAATACTAGAGGGTATTATGCTGTGAAGTAAATCAGTCAGAGAAAGACAAATGCCATATGATTTTACCCATATGTGAAATTTAAGAAACAAAACAGATGAACATAGGGGAGGGGAAGGAAAAATAATATAAAATATAAACAGAGAGGGAAGCAAACCATAAGGGACTCTTAACTATAGGAAACAAATTGAGGGTTTCTGGAAGGGAGGTAGGTAGGGGGATAGGGTAATTGGATGATGGGCATTAAGGAGGGCACTTGGATGTCATGAGCACAGGGTATTATATGCAACTGAAGAATCACTAAATTTTACCCCTGAAACTAATAATTCACCGTATGCTAACTAGATTGAATTTAAATAAAAAATACACCCTAATTTTGAAATTAATCCTTATTTTTTAATTTTCACCTACATGAGATGTGTGAGTATACATGTTGGTCAAAAAATAGTTGGAGTAGGGCTTTAATGAAAAATTAACAGCTATCCTAAAAAAGAGACTTAACTTAAACACTTAGAAAGATAATCAGACAAATGTTTCATCTATGTTAGATCTTTCCCCATTGCTTTCATTAGTTGAAATAAATTGAATCAGCAATGGGGTTGGGCACTGTTTTTTAGAAAAAAGAGGATGGCTTTTATGCCAGGGAGACATGGATGGGGATGTGGGGTGATATGACAGGATGCTGAATCCTAATCTGTGATTCTATATATGTAACCTTGGATGAGATATTAAATATTTTATTTTTCTAGGAACTCACATCCATAAACCAAAAGCTGGTTTGAGGATTAGTGCTAAAGTGTGTAAAACACTTGTCAAGGTGTCTGCTTACGTGGCATTTGAATAGAGTCTCAATGAAGAACAGTTATTTCTGTTTACTTAGCCACTGAGATGACTGTGTCTAACACTGGACTAGGGAGACTCAACTCTATTTTCTTTTGGAAGTATTGTGTGACTTTCCATTCTGGCTTATAGGGCTTGAGTGTTTTCCCAATCAGAATGTCAATTCTTTCAGGGAAGGAGGGAAGCCTTTGTCTCTAATTATTCAACATCTAGTGTAGAGTCTGCCTCCTAGGAGTCATTTAATTGATTTTGAATGCTGACTTCCACTCTACTTACCAACTTTGGTGATCACAGAATATTCTAGATGATGATAAATGCAGTTCTGAAGAGAACAGAATTCACTAACAGATATAATTCCTTCCCTGTAATGGGCAGAAACAATAAGGGAATTTTATCTTGACTTAGTGAACATTTTTTCTATTTTACTTAATAACAGTATACCTTTGATTTTTCTGGAAAATCACTTGCTTAATGGTTCTTTTGCAGAAGACTTTTTCATTCTTTCTTTTTTAAAGGTTTTATTTATTTATTCATGATAGATATTGAGTGAAACACATTGAAAGAGGAGTTTCAGGCATTATTTTTAGTACATCGAATAATTAAATATTGCATAGTTCATTCTTCTGGCTATAGTAAAACAACTATGAAAGTTAGCTATCTTTCCGCCTTTAAATATGTACACATGTTAGAGACTAACATGGTTAAAATGCTAATTAACAAGGCAAGCCACCCAAAAGTTATAATTAATAATTTATTTTTTAAAAATATTTCATTTATTTGAGAGAGAGAGAGTATGAGGAGGAGCAGAGGGAGAGGGACAAGCAGACTCTGTACTGAGCATAGAGCCCAAGGGCCTTGCTCCCAGGACCCTGAGATCATGACCTGGGCAGAAATCAAGAGTCAGATGTTTAACTGACTGAGCCACCAAGTGGCTCAGTTATGCCTAGTAATTTAAATGATAGTGAAAATTGAATGAATTTTTAGAAATGGAATGGGACAAAGCTCTACAAATCAATATGTTTTTCTCCATAAAAATCAAAGAAAACTGTAATGAGAAAAAGAAGCATATATATATATACATATATATACACACATACATATGTGTGTATATATATGTATATATATATATACTCAGCTACAAAATACAGAGTTGCCAAATTCTTCAAATTCACTAAGACCATGGATCATTTATTTGCTGTCTCTTAGTTCCTTATGCAATAGTAGAGCACTTACCAGGATCCCTTATAAAACTAGTGACACACACTAAGGTTATTCACTACTAGGGGCTGTTAATAGCAAAGGGATCTTTTCTCTGGAGCTTTCAAATTTTAC
Source organism: Canis lupus baileyi (assembly GCF_048164855.1). Lineage (NCBI taxonomy): Eukaryota > Metazoa > Chordata > Mammalia > Carnivora > Canidae > Canis > Canis lupus. Next base: position 24,842,585 of record NC_132867.1, on the reverse strand, counting down.
ATTTTTCTTTAGTTACTTCTTCATTTTTCAGATTCTTGGCAAAAAAATAGTAAAAATGTGCTGGATATGTAATGAGCACGTCTGTAGGATATTGACTTGCACAGCAAATTTAATTATTCGTCTTTACTGTGTTTTTAAACAATGTTATTTAATCGAGTAGATTTCATTTTTTTAAAAGATTTTATTTATTCATTCATGAGAGAGAGAGAGAGAGACAGGCAGAGGGAGGAGCAGGCTCCATGCAGGGAGCCCGATGCGGGACTCGATCCTGGGTCCCCAGGATCTCGCCCTGGCCTGAAGGTGGTGCTAAACCGCTGAGACACCCGGGTTGCCCAAGAGTAGATTTTAATATTGAATAGAATCTGAGCTTGCTCACTTGCTTGTCTTTGTAAAGATAGCTGAGTGAAAAATTTCTGAATTTCCTGAACTCATGGAATGATAATTTTCTGGCCTTGCTCATAGTTTTATGTTCACTAAAATATAATAATTTAAAAAATTGTTCTAAGATCTTTTTTTTAAAAGATTTTATTTATTTATTTATTCATGACAGACACAGAAAGAGAGAGGCAGAAACACAGGCAGAGGGAGAAGCAGACTCCGTGCAGGGAGCCTAAGGTGGGACTCAATCCCGGGTTTCCAGGATCACGCCCCGGGCTGAAGGTGGCACTAAACTGCTGGGGCTGCCCTGTTCTAAGATCTTCTTTGTTAGGAAGAAGAAAATTAGATCACCAAGAAAAGAAAATTATAATTAATAAGAATAATTTATTTTTTAAGAAGATAATGTTTAAAGTTTAAGAACAAACACATTCCTTAATTTCTAAGAAAATTTTGACACTTCCTCCTCCACAAAATACTTTTGTGGTTTTCTTCCTACCTTGCTGGCCACTTAGTTACACTTCTGACCTTTGAAACTCTGAAAAATGGAGCATCCTTTGGACTTGGTATTCTGCTGTCTTCTCTACTCTACCTACATAGCACATTACCAAGCAATCCCATCCAGCCCCATGGCTTTAATTTTATCAGCAGAGTGATGCAAAACTGTATGTTTGCAATTCTGATCTCTGTTGAGTTTCAGACTCTTACGTTCTTTAGACTAATTGGTATTAACTGTTGGAGGTTTAACAGCCACGTCAGGTTTATTGTGTCTAAAACAGAAGTCTTTTTAAAAAAAAATTTAAATATTTTATTCATGTATTTGAGAGAGAGAGAGTGAGAGCAGGAGTGGGGCAGTGGGAAGCAGATGCAGACTCCCCTCTGAGCAGGAAGGCTGATGTGGGGCTGGATCCCAATCCAGCATTCCAGGATCATGACCAGAGCCAAAGGTAAATGTTTAATTGACTGAGCCACTCAGGCACCCCAAAAACAGAGTTCTTGATTGTCTTTTCAAACCAGCAGCTCTGAAGTCTTCCCCAACTTGGCAGGTGAGAATTCTACCACTGAACCACCAATGCTGCGCCTGTCTTCCCCAACTTGGGAAAAAGCTCCAAAAGTTGTCCCATTGGTAAGGCAAGAAACTTCAGAGTTCTCCCTATTTTCTCTCTGTTCCTGACATCTGACTTCTAGCCCATTAAAAAATATTGTTTACTCTAAATGGACTCTTCCTCCAACTGCTCTCCTACTGCTCCAGTTTAAAACACTATCACATCTCCTCTAAATGGTGTAATGCCACAGATGGCTTTCTCTTCTCTCATTCTTACTCTTCTCCTGCTGCCCATCAGGCCTTTTCAAATATAAGTCAAATTCCCTATTCAAAACCTTCCAAACACTCCTTTCAAATCTAAAGCCCTCGACTGTGGCCTGCAAAGCCCTGCATGAGCTGTCTTAGGTCTACCCTATACATACGTCTCCTATGCCTTTCTTTCCTCCTTATGCATCGTCTTTATTCACACTGGCCTTCTTCATAAGAATTTTTTCTGCAAGAATCAGTAAATATATTAGGCTTTTAAAGTCAGATGGTCTTTGTTACAACTTCTCCATTTTGCCATTGTAGCCCACAAGCAGCGATAGACAATATGTAAAAAAATGAATGTGACTGTGTTCCAATAAAAGCATTTCAGGATTGAAATGGAATCTCATATAGTTTTTACATATCACAAATTGTATGTACACGTAGTGTACTTGTATTTTCTTCAACCACTTGATATATAAAATCCATTCATAATGCATGGGCTGTATAAAAACAGGCAGTGGGCCAGATTTGGTTTTGCCAGTCCCTATTCTTGAGGATTCTTAGGCACAATAAGCTTGGTCCCATCTTAGGGCCTTTGCATTTGCTCTTTGATTTTCTTGAATTTATGGATGCTTCTCCCAGAATTCTCTTTGCATGATCGTTTTTTTCAAATCATCCATATCTAAGATTTTATATCATTTTCTCAGAGAATACTTTCCTGACAATCATTCTCTTCCTTCTCTATGCACTCAACCTGCCTTATGTATTTCATAGAAGTTATCTGTACTTTGACTTAAATGATTTACTGATATACTTGTTTAATGATGTGTCTTTCCTATGAGAAGATTGCTTCTCTATAGGCAGGGATCTTATCTTTTCTTTAATCTTTTTCTAGTTCCCATTATAATGTTTGTTTTTTAGTTGGCTTAGTTAATATTTGTTGAGTGGATATATAATCAGAGCCATTGTTTCTGCTTAAAGGCATAGACTTTATGGTAAAATGGACTAGGACTCAAGTTTTAATTTTGTGATTTGTTGGCTTGGCAAATCTGGGTTATCTAAGCTTTGTAAGCATCAGGTTTTTTTTTTTTTTTCATTTATAACGTATGGTTATACACCTGTCAGAATGGCTAAAATTAAGAACACAGGAAAAAACAGGTGTTGGAGAGGATGCAGACAAAGGGAAATCCTCTTACACTCTTGGAGGAATTACAAACTGGTATAGCCACTCTGGAAAGCAGTATGGAGATTTCTCAAAAACTTAAAAATAGAACTATCCTATGATCCAGCAATTGTATTACTAGGTATTTATTCAAAGAATACAAAAATGATGACTTGAGGGGATACATGCACCCTGATGTTTATAGCAGCATTATCTACAATAGCCAAATTATGGAAGGAGTCCAACTGATTATTTCTCAGCCATCAAAAAGAATGAAATCTTGCCATTTGCAACAATGTGTATGTAGCAAGAGCATATTATGCTAAGTAAAATAAGTCAATCAGAGAAAGACCAATACTATGATTTCACTCATATTTGGAATTTAAGAAACAAAACAAAGGATGGTAGAGGAAAAGAGAGAGAGAGAGAGAGAGAGAGAGAGAGAGAGAGAAGCAAGCTAAGAAACAGACTTTTTTTTTTTTTTTAAAGAAACAGACTCTTAATGATAGAGAACAAACTGATGGTTACTTGAGGAGAGTTGGGTAGGGGGATGGGGTAAATAGGTGATGGAGATTCAGGAGAGCACTGGTTGTGATGAGCACTGGGTATTCTATGGAAGAGTTGAATAACTAAATTGTACACTTGAAACTAATATTGCACTGTATGTTAATTAACTGGAATTTAAATAAAAACTTAAAAAATACTAATGACAACATAGAGGTTGGCTGAAAGGTAAAGCAGAAGATATGAATAAAGAGCTTAGATCAGTGCATCTTATAAATCAGTAACAAATTACATGAATGTGAATTCTTGTCACTTTCTCTGGACTCTAAACTTTAAGGGCAGAGATTATATCTTTCTTGCTACTATACATTCCTGGCTTCTGGCACATGGACAGGTCAATAAATATTATTGATTTGATGAGTGAGTGAATGAATAAATGATATAGGAGATCAAACAATGCAATGTGTTAGGCTTTTGGACATGCAGTGGTGGTGTTTTTTAAAAGACCTTATTTATTTTAGAGTTAGAGAGAGAGACAGAGAGAGAGACAGAGAGAGAGAGACAGAGAGAGAGAGAGACAGAGAGAGAACAGAAGCATGCAGGGGAGGAACAGAGGGAGAGGGAGAGAGAATCTCAAACAGACTTCCTATTGAGCATGGAGCCTGATGCAAGACTTGATCTCATGACTCTGAAATCATTACCTGAGCTGAAATCACGAGTCAAACATTAAAGCAACTTAACCACCCAGGTGCTCCATGGGGTGGTGATATTAATCCAAGTATGTCACATTTAGTCAAATAATCATAGGAGTTTAATTCAATTCCTTTACGCCTCTGTATTGTAAACACTGGGTTCTTCCTGGCCAACTATTATTGATCTCTGCACACTATGTGAAAACTGAGATTTGGGAACTTTGGTAGCTGGTGAGATGGATCTTACAAAGTTCACCTAGGGAAACAGAAACATTTGGTTCTATGGGGGATTTGGAGACTCATAGGATTTAGTTACTAATCTACAAAAAATACAATAGTCTGGCATACCCAATACTTTTCTCAGGTTCTTGGAGGAGACTTAGATTTAGCCTGTGAGGGAATGACAAAGCTCTGTCCACCAAAAGCAAGTCTGGCAGGGCTGCAGCCTATGAACTGACTTTCCAAAGCATGCTCATTTTGGTCAGGCCACATCTGTGAGTATGATGGCTTTTGGAATTGCATGGCAAGGATGTTACATCTGAGTCCTCTTTTGGGATTCTGACTCTCTCTATTTGTGGACTTAGTCCAACTTTTATTCTTAGACTACTCTGAACTTAACTCTTGATTGCCAGTAGTTTTTCTGGTCCACAAATCACGTGATTGTGATATGATGTGAAAAGATCAATAACCTCTTTGAAGTTTTCATTTCAGGCTGAAATCACCTAATTTTCTATCTCCTATAATTTTTGTCAAGACAAAAAATTAAAAAGATAGTGCAGAAAAAAAGTTGATGCTAACCTATGAAAACATTCAAAACATGTATTTGAGTCTGATAAATGTGATTGAAAATTAATCATTGAAGATATATCTTTAGGAATAATTTGAATTAGATGTCTTTTCCTTTTCTTGCTCTTGACACTGACTTTTTCAGTAGACATAATGGAAGTGCAGGGGACACAGTCCATAAAGAAGACAATTTTGAACGTTTATACTAAACGAGCAAACAACCCCCTCCATACTACAATAACAAAAACTAAAGGATATCACAAATTATAGAGGAACCAGATAGTCCGTACTTCAGTGTAGTCAAACATTTATTCTGAGCTGTATTACTTGAAGTTCAATGTAGTTTGCAGAATATTCTAGTCCTCTAAGAGGGATTTTGCTGACAAACATGTTTTTCTGTAAATTTTAAGTTAGAAAGTAAATTTATCTGTTCATTTGAGCTTAATACCTTTTCCTCAAATATTAAGAAGTTTTTCTAAACACAGTTTGAATTGGAGCAAAACAATATATAACCAGATATTCTGTACTTGAAATCATGAAAAATAAATATAATATATATGTATATTTTGTATATATACATTAATACTGTATATTTTTTCATTTATTTGTATTTATGTGTGTATCTATGCATGTATACATATATAAGTTTTCATAAGGATGCTCTCATTTCAAGTAACAGAAAAACGTCTTAAAAAGCTTAACCAGAACTTATATCTTAACATGAAATCTGGGAGAGAACAATTGCAAGGCTAGTTAGTTCCTCTGCTTAGCAATATTACAGAAGGCTCACCTGTCCTGAGGACTTTGGCTTTAGTCTCAAGCTCATTCCCTCATGATAATTCTTGTCAAAAATATTTATTTTAATCAAAGGACTCCCCCAAATGACTTCTTTTTGTAGAAAAAAATCACAGGTCAATTTTTAGATTATTTTCCAGGACAATAAAATCTCAAGATTAACTTGATCAGGCTGAGGATGGGGTAACCTCCTTCAGGGTATGGTCAACTAGAGGGTAGAAGTGGTCATCTGATCTACCCTGAAGCTCTGCCAGTCAGGAAGACAAGGGGAGGGGAAAGACTTACAGAGAAATAGCAAAGCACATCTGGTACAGATTCCAACTTTCTGTCATCTACCTGTGCTAATATTTTTAGTTCTTTTATATTTGCTTTGAATTTGTAAAGCAATATTAGGCTAATAAGGAATCTATTTTTTTTTCTTTTTTTTAATTTTTATTTATTTATGATAGTCACACACACAGAGAGAGAGAGAGAGGCAGAGACATAGGCAGAGGGAGAAGCAGGCTCCATGCACTGGGAGCCCAACGTGGGATTCGATCCCGGGTCTCCAGGATTGCGCCCTGGGCCAAAGGCAGGCGCCAAACCACTGCGCCATCCAGGGATCCCAGGAGTCTATTAATATAAAATTGCTTATTTCCTATCTAGATTCCAAATTATTAAAAATATAGATATTTTAAAATGGTTTTATTCTGGAATTTTCTTTTTCTTTTTTTTTTTTTTAAAGATTTTCTTTATTTATTCATGAGAGACAGAGAGAGAGAGAGAGAGAGAGGCAGAGACACAGGCAGAGGGAGAAGCAGGCCCCATGCAGGGAGCCTAACGTGGGACTCGATTTTGGGACTCCAGGATCATGCCCTGGGCTGAAGGCAGGTGCTAAACCACTGAGCCACCCAGGGATCCCCTGGAATTTTCTTAAGATGTAAAAAAAGTATTATTTCCTTTTACAAATTGGAGAAGTAAGAGTTAAATAGTAATATGGAAGAGATTTTTGAATTGCCTTGGCCAAGCTATTAAGCATTATACATTTCAAGATATTTAATTAAATCAGATTAAAGTGCATTATTACATGATATAGATATTTATATATACATATATATTTTATATATATGTGTATATATCATGATTTTCCTCTTAATTAGCAAGTAATACTGGAAAATTTTAAGCATTTTATTAGTATCTAAACAGTCACTAATTAAAGGAGGGGTTTTGTAAACTAAAACAACACAAAACAAAAGCATTGTGTTTTATTTTTATTTTTATTTTTGCATTAAATACAAATTCCTCTCTCAGCTGATTTAACAGTAGAATGAATATAAATAGCAACCTACTTTCCTGGAAACATACCTCTTTATTGTTGCCTGGATATTTAAGAACATGATTTAGTATCAATCTTATTCCCAGATTTCTATTATTCTCACATCTTTCTTACCAGTTATGGGGAATCACAAACCACTAAAAATGTCAAGAAAAAAGGGATTTGGAACCTGCAGCTAAACTGCCAGTCAGGATCACTGAGTAAAACATGGGGGGGAAAAGCACAACATGGTAGATGAAAACTCAAAGCCAAGTACAGATCAAAAGTTTTGAATTTATGATTACAAGTTTTTCTTCGTCTATAATCTTTCTAATCCGAATGCAAAATAGTCTTTCAGATTAGCATGTTGGTCAGGAATTAAAATTAACTGATATATTACGCGAATGATCTCTGTATCTCTTCAGTAAAGTAATCCCAGCAGGAACAGGGTTCTATGATGCTTCTATTTCTGGGAAATGCCAGCAAGGGGTGGAGGCATTGGGGACAAATGCCTTGCACTTTTCTTGTGGAATCTTAACATCATTTTATGATGAAACCGGAATGCTCCCAAATTCTCATGGCTTCAGGCATCACCTTTTCCTTTTCAGAGCAGCTAACACATAACGCAGCTTGGGTCATCTTCCTGTTGATGGCAGTAAATCTCTGCCTTTCATGGGAAGATCCTTTGTCAGTTTCAATAGCCGAGGGATCCTTAAATGTTCAACAAATCCATTTTCAGCGGCTGCTTGTCATCTCTTGCTTGAGATTCCTGTTCTGAGCACTCTGGTGACCAGTTTTTGCCCTCTTATAATCTTCTCTCTGGGCAATGATCCTCTGCACAGTATTTGGTACATGCAAGGTCACACCCTCTCCACCCTGTCTGGTAACATACTTAGACACACACACCATCCTCCAAAGCAAAAGGGCAGGGAAGCTAACACTACCATGTAGCATTAAGAAAGAAATCTGAAAGAGCAGAATGGAATCATAGTGCAAAATATTAAAAATCGAGGCATGGAAACAAAAGTAAGACCTCTTCTCTCACTTGTTAGGGCTCCTTCTAATGCACCCATTCTGCTCTACAGGGTTCCCTATATCTTTTGGGTTCTCCTTGCCTCTCCTTTTCCTCTGCCCCCTACAAGGCTGTTGCTATGCTTATCTTTCCCAGGAGCCACTTTTACCTATTCTGTCACTTTTTGGAGTCCAAGCCCCAAGCCCCAGACTCAGATAAATGAAACCTTCCTGTCCCTAAACAAATCCCACCTCCTGTCCTTGAATTACTGATTCATAGCAACTATTTATTTCAATTGCCATCCATGCTATCCACATAGAAGTGTTCTGTTTCCCAGAGCCTAAAGTAGAGATCTCTAGAGTTGACAATACTTTTACCTGTCACAGGTTCAAGATATCTCCATGAATAATTGCTAGGTCTACTATAGCCACCTGACTCATGGTGCTTACCCTATTGGTCTGTCCTGATGCTAAAGGGGGAACCATCCCCCAAACAATGTCCGATTTCCCCCCAAGAAGACAAAAATGGCTTCTGACCCAAACATTGTCTTTTTCAACTACAAAATATAATGATGCAAATTCACCTTTTGCAGCAAAAAGAAATTTCTAGAAACTTTTAAATAAGGATGTTGTTACATACTTTGCTGGGAACTATTGCTGTATTTTGTCAGGTAGCAGCTCCCGTAGTATACAGTCTATTGCAGCATCATCTGTCCATAGAGAATCACATTGTCCTTTATATTAACTTAGTTCAGCAGATTTCTTATATCCGCTTTTTCATGCTTTATGCTATTGTAACATATTTTAGCGATATCTGTTAAAAGTAGCAGCTGATTTTATGATAAAAATATGTAAGAATGGGTGAGGATTTTTAAAAAATCTACTTGAAAATTTTCCTTAGATGAAATTGTGTTAATATTTACATACTAAATGTTTAATGTTTACATTGAAGATTTTCCAGCTTTATTGTTGATCTTTAGTTTTGTACCTTTGTGACTGGAAAATATAGTTGATATGATTTCAGTGTTCTTAAGTTTGTAGTATTTCTTATGCCACTTTAAAAAAAAGATTTTGTTTATTTTTTCATGAGAGACACAGAGAGAGAAGCAGAGACACAGGCAAAGGGAGAAGTAGGCTCCTCGCAGGGAGCCTGATGTGGGACTGGATCCCAGAACTCTGAGATCACGCCCTGGGCCAAACAAAAGCAGAGGCTCAACCGCTGAGCCAACTAGGCATCCCTCCTATGTCACTTTTTATGTGATTTAACTAGGGGATTCTTCTGTGAGTACTTGAAGAAAATGTGTATTCTATTTTTCCTGGATGGAATGTTTTATGTAAATCCTTTAGAACTGTGTAGTTTGAAGTATGCTTTAAATAAAAAATGCTCTTGTTGGAAACAAAAAACCTTCAACTGAAGGTACTCTTTTAAAATAAAGCTTATTGGGCGATATGGATGGGGGGATGGGTGAAAGTGGTAAAGAGGATCAAGAATATACTTAATATGATGAGCACTGAGTAACGATGTATATTGTTGAATCACTATATTGTACACGTGAAACTGATATAACGCTGTATGTTAACTATCCTGGAAATAAAATCAAAAAAACAACTTAATAAAAATAAATTAAAATTTTTTTTTCCACAGAGATGTAGACCAAACAATCAGGATGTGTTGCTGAGAATTCACCTTCCAGGCCTAGAAGTGATCTAGGAGGTATAAGTGGGATGCTATTTAAAGGTAAGACAAGCCTCTGCTATCAAAATGCTTCAGTTCTTTCAGAGGATTTGTATTCCTTAAAAATGGGACTGGTACAGTTCTGAAAGTCCTAAATTTATTGTGTTTAAAAGTAAGGCTGATTTATATTTTTCAAAATGCAATGCTGGAGGGATAGATAACCTGTAGCAACGTTTTTGGTAAACAAATGCTATTTTTATTTTCTTTCTCCAGTGAGAACATGAATGATTATGTGTCTGATAAGAGCTGTTTAAGTTCGTCTTGGACATAGACATAATCTTATGTATTTCATTAAAATAGTCTCATACTGGAAATGTATGCATTTTAGTTTTATTATATGTAGTAGAATATAAATTCATATTCATTTATTTCTCATTTGAAACAAATATATCTTTCTTGTTTCACTAACATTGAATCATTGCAAAAATGCTTCCTCCCACCTTGGGTTTGGTACAGTTATACAAAGTTCTCCCTTGGCATGCTCTGCCTGGAGGAATAACTGTTCTCTAGCTTCAAGATAGAATCTATCTAAGGGGCTGTGGTTCATGGCCTGTCCGATGACAGTGTTTCAAGAAAAATTGCTGATTGAAAATAATGTGCCACCCTACTAGGGGCATTCAGGTAAATCTCTTTTTAATGGCCGAGAGTCACTTCGTTTCAGAGTAACTATACACACATCTACAGAACTGTAGTTTGGAATATGCCTTTTACTCAAATGGCTCCCTTGAGACCTCTCAAGATGTTTGAAAATATTATTTAAGAGATAATGAAAATGCAGTAGTAAATATATTCATAATCTTGTCCAAATGCTGAATAACTCACAGAATATCCCATGATGTCTCGCCAGGGGCCTTTAAAAGTCATTAGAAATCATTCTCAGCCGAACTTTAAAAACTGTAACTTGGTCGTGACAACACTCAATTATGTAGAAGAGGACTCTTGGTTTAATAATACATCAATGGGTGATTTGACTAGGAGTAGTTTTACAGTGGTAGCCTCCTTTTGCCAAAGTTTTGGTAATACCTTACTTAGATTTCGAATGACATGTACTGTGATACTCATATACAAATTTAAATGAATTTGTATGTTTCAAGTTTCATGCCAGAGTGTTTAGAAATTTAGATGTTTGTTACTTGAGTTTTCTGGTTGAATATTTGTCATACAGCACTTTTTTGGTTGGTTTTGGCTTTATCTGAAACAAACTATAAGGAATTTCAGTTCACTTTCCTAACTAGTAGATGTTATAAATCAGAAGCCATATTTGATTTTTTTTTTAATTTTATGTTTGAGAATCTTCTATAGCCTTAATGGGTTTAAGCGTTGGTGTACATATGGGGATAACGAGCTAAAGCTAAAGGTGCATTGACTTCGGAAATTTTGTGGAAGTGTTTTGCTGAGTTTTTAATTAGTTTTTGATATGTATATTTGTGTGTGCCTATGCATGTGTGTATAGGTGTGTGTGAGAGAGAAATCTCATAGAGTGAAATAATATGATACAGTGAAGGCTTTTAGTTATTTGAGAGTTTATCACTACAAAAATAAAGAATCTTATAAAGCAAAAATATGAAAAGATAATGCTATGCCAAATGAAGAAATTCTTATATTGCTCATTCACTACTGTGACACAAAAATAATGTTTCTTAAGATGTTAAGCCATATTAAGTCTAAATACACAAACATATGATTTCAGAATGTAAATACAGTTGGTTATGCTTATGTGTCTATGCTAACAGTGCTGGGAACAGGAGTTTTCAAAAGTTTTTATGCACACATGTGTAAGAATAAGTAGAATCCCAAATTGGTGCAATAATTCACGTATTATTAAATACATTAGACATAGGGAAAGAGTTAAAGATTCTAGACTTACATATTTTAATATCTAATTTCTTTTTTGCCTTCTTTAATTTCAGTGTAATTAACATACAGTGTTATAATAGTTTCAGGTGTACAATATAGTGATTCAACAATTCTGTACATTACTCAGTGTTCTAATGATAAGTGTACTTTTAATCCGCTTCACTTATTTCACTCATACCATCACCCACCTCCTCTCCGGTAACCACCAGTTTTTTCTCTATATTCTTAATATCTAATTTCAATAGAATCATAGAATGTTAGAACTAAGGAAGTATAAAGATCGTCTAACTAAAATTTCTCAATCAATATAGATTGAAATAGAAGCCCAGAGGTGGAATGTCTTCTCTCGGGCATTTGGGGAGTCCAGGTCATATTCTTGTAGTTACACGTCACTGCTTCCCATCCAGAGCTGAGGCTTTCCATATCATGACTCTTAAGTTTCTTGGCCAAAATTTTCAGGTTGCAGTGCTCAAGGGCTAAGCCATGACAGCCCTTACTGGTCTATTTTCCTCATCCATGGTGAAGACACTGTGAGCAATGTATATGTAGGCATGGAGTTGCTTAACAGCTAAACTAGACACTCTGGACCAGTGGCAATGCTCACCTGGGCATCAGAAAAAAAAATCATTAAAATTTGTGGTAGTGGATGAAGACTTGTTGAAAAAGTACTCCATATAGAAATGTGTGTATTTCGTTAGTAGGGTTACTGAATATCACTTTTCTAATGCCTCTTTCCATCTCACTTCCCTCACCTCCCACGCCACATCCTTTCCCTCTCCATCAGTAAAAAAGAAGCCCTTCTTCGGTTTTTGGAAGTGGTTCCAGTAGATATATTTACTAACCTTACATCGAAGGGGCACTTATTGCGTCACATATTTGCCCAGACTCCCTAGTTGGAAACTCTATAAAACAAGATTCTTTGTAATTTTTGTACCCTGAACAAAAGATAGCACTCAGAGGCACTCAATCAATATTTGTTGAATGAAACAATAGTCTATAGAAACTCAGAAGAGGGGATCCCTGGGTGGCGCAGCGGTTTGGCGCCTGCCTTTGGCCCAGGGCGCGATCCTGGGGACCCGGGATCGAATCCCACATCGGGCTCCCGGTGCATGGAGCCTGCTTCTCCCTCTGCCTGTGTCTCTGCCTCTCTCTCTCTCTCTGTGACTATCATAAATAAATAAAAATTAAAAAAAAAAAAAAAGTTAAAAAAGATTTAAAAAAAAAAAAAAAAAAAGAAACTCAGAAGAGGGATCCCTGGGTGGCGCAGCGGTTTGGCGCCTGCCTTTGGCCCAGGGCGCGATCCTGGAGACCCGGGATCGAATCCCACATCGGGCTCTCGGTGCATAGAGCCTGCTTCTCCCTCTGCCTGTGTCTCTGCCTCTCTCTCTCTCCCTCTGTTACTATCATAAATAAATAAAAATTAAAAAAAAAAGAAACTCAGAAGAAACATAGTTGTTAGTAAAAGAAATCCGAGGATTAAGATTCTGAATCTTGAACAAAATTCAGACACAATTATCCATGGACTGACATTCCATTCTAATACAAGGAAGCTCAAATTTAAAGAGGGCTGGAGCTAATACTGAACCAAGTGATAAAAATGAAGCAGACTTCACTCCGGGAACACCTATACATTTCCCTTAACATTATATGACTAATGATTTCACAAATTTCCTGGTAAGAAAGGCATAGAAATTACATAATAAAATATAATCAACTTATCTATAATTTTATTTTAATAATTCACTTATTTAGAAAACACTTCTGTATTACAGTTTCTTTCTTAACTAATACTAATTGCTTCATAAAGTTCTTATTAAAGAATTTTTAAGGTACCTTTGAAAGTCTTTAGTTGGGACAGATAAAGATTGCTAGACAAGATTTTGTTGCTTAGGTTAGGAAGAACAGATAAAAAGCAGATCATACCCCAAGGAGGCTGGTTAGGATCAGCTTCTAGTTGTGTACCACCTTGGCTACACCTGCATGAGCCACATACACATAAACAAATAAAAATACAATGAACTTGAAGTAGTACATTAAGTTCCTATGGCCTCTGTGACAAATTACTATAAACTTAGTGTATAAAACAACACAAATATATTTTCTTACAGTCCTGGAAGCCAAACATTTAAAATAGATCTTACTAAACTAAAATCTAATTTTTGTCAAAGCTGCATTCCTTCTGGAAGCTCTAGGGGAGAATATGTTTCCCTCACTTTTCCAGCTTAGAAGCTGTCTGTGTTCCTTGGCTTCCGGCCCAGTGCTCCATCTTCAAAGCCAACAGTTCAACATCTTCCAATTTCTTTCTACTTCTGTCATCATATCAGTTTTTTAAAAATCGAACTCTGCTTCCTTCCTATTATAAGCAGTCTCATGATTAAATTTGTCTCACCTAGGTAATCCAAGACAATTTCTCATCTCAAGATTCTTTACCTTAGTTATATCTACAAACTCCTTTTAGCCATGTAAGGCAACAGATTCATGGATCTTGGGATTAAGATATCTTTGGGAGGGGCATTTTCAGCCTACTACACTCAAGGATTTTTTTCCATGATTAGAGAAACCCTGAATTCTTACAAAAATTAGAAAATTCCATAATACCAATTTATTACAATTACACCAATTCCCAACCACATGGGGGATGATGGATGAGGCACTGTTTAAGAGTTAAAATTCATGAGACTTAATACACAAAAGATGTTTAATAAATATACATTGCATGAATAATTGAATGTTTTCAGTGGAATTCTTCATTTTTACTTGGAATCAAAACTAAGAAAATCAGGGCAAGATTATCTCTCTGACCCCAGTTATGATAACTAACACATGGAAAAAGACAGTAACCAATGCAACCAAATAGAATTTATGCCATTTTATTTTAATCTATAAGACATCAGACATCACTGAAAATCATTGCTTAAATGAAGACAGAACTCAAAAATCTGTGGCTCATTCTTAAGAGATTTTGGGATACAGCGTTAATGTTGTGGGTTAAAAATTAGTCTTTTTTTTTCTTGGTAAATTTATAAGTACTACTACTAACTTCTCTGTATCAATCAATGCAGAGAAACCCAAGTAAAGATTTTACTAGGACCATGGAGCAGAGTACTTGACAGGTGTAGTTGATTGACAACATAGCAAATACTGAAATAATTGACATGCAAAGGTTTGCATATGTCTATGGCTTCTACATTAGAGACATTGACATAATGCATTTCTAAATTCTTCAAATGTATTTTTTCTTGAGCTAGAAGACTTGTTAGAAGGAGTGTTAATATAGCAGCACCAGGATCTTTAGTTCTGGACAATATGTTAAATGAGAGGAATTAACAACACTGCTAAAAATAAAGCTTTACAATTTCCCAAAACTTTTCCTAGTTCTAACACAATTTGATGTAGGTTTGTATTTTATTTTATTTTTTTACTTTTTATTTTCATTTATTTATTTTTAAATATTTTATTTATTTATTCATGAGAGACAGAGAGAAGCAGAGACAGGCAGAGGGAGAAGCAGGCTCCTAGAGGCTCCATCCCGGAACACCGGGATCACACCCTGAGTAAAAGTCAGACACTCAACCACTGAGCCAGGTATCCCTAGGTTTGCATTTTAGAATAGAAGCCCATTCTCACAACACAAAATTTTTTATTGATTGCTTCTTGTTTTGTTTTTTTTTCCTCATTTCTTCAGTAACTTACAAATATTCATACATGCTGAAAGTCTGCTAATCTTTGGTTCAAAATGCATCATCATTTAGATTTACTAAGGCTTGATGCATGACCACATCTTCTTTAGCAATTTGTATTTAGATCACTCTGATTTTGGTTTATCTTTTGAATCAGTGGTTCCCATATTTGGAGTAGCCATGCTGTACTTTTCTCTAAGAATGAAATTTATGCTGGAGCAAAGGGAAATGGACCAGTACTTCAGGGCACACTGAAAATAGTACCCCTGTGACCAACCAGCAAGATTAATTCCCATTTCTGCCAATAAGGGGAAATTGCCAGAGTTCTCACCTTTTTGACCAGGCATCACTTTATGGTGTCCCAAGTGCCACATTTTGTCTGCTTTTGTTCTAACTTACCTAACCAGTAATAGATGTATTTCAAAAGGAGAATACAAAGAAATCTCAGAAATTCAGTGCACAGACATTTTAACTCTACAGTTACATTTACTAACCTCTTCCTCTAAACTGTTCAGGTTCTTTTTTTTTTTTTTAATTTGAGTCTTTTTTCCTATATTTAGTATTTATATTCATGTTTTACCTGTTTACGACAGGAATAAGAAATTTTCTAGAATAAAAGTATTAAAGCAAAAAATAGAGATGTAAACATGCTATGGAGCCGCTCATGTTAGGTCCATTTCTAAGAATTTTATATATATTATCTCATGAAGTCTTCTCAAGAACCCCTTGACATATGTGTACTATTTTGATCTCTAGTTCATAGATAGGAAAACTGAGGCTCAGGACACAGCCATCAAATGGCAGAGTCAGGATTTAAACGTAGCTATGGCAGATTCCAAAGTCTAGGTTTCCAATCATGATGTCCTCTGAAGTACTATGCTCTTGAAGTATACCAAAATAGTGAGTATAATTAAGATTATGTTGAGACCCAGGCTTCCCGATAACCAAGATAAGATGAGAAAACCAGACAAAAACATATTTTTTCACGATTAATTCAAAGTAAACATGACCTTTCTTCAAGAAAGGAACAATTTATTTTGTTACTAAACTTTGTTAGATATTAATTACACAAGATTTTATGGGGAAAGTAATATTGAATACATTTAATTTGTTTTAAAGAATTCTTCATATGACTTTTTCTTTCTCTTACCTTCTTTTTTTCCTCCTGAAAATAAGCATAACATAAAATGTAATTTAGTAAAATGATGTTTAGCTAATGAGTACAGTCTGCTGGCCATTAAATTTGAATTAAAATTGACCTTGAAAAACCAAAGGGATTGGATGAATAGTAATTATCTTCTAAAATATAATTTCATGGACAAAGCTGAAAATTTAGTCTGAATTTTTTTGAGGAGGGATCCCTTTTGATTAGTAGATACACTTTGAACCCTCCTTTAACCCGCAGGAGGTTCTGTTAATGGGCTCTCATGGAGCAGAGATAACTCACCTGTGTTCTCACTAGGATGGCTTAGCACATATGTAGCCATAGGAAATTCTAAGGGTTTTTCCAAAATAGCAGCTTTGCATTTGCTCTTAAACCTGGCAAAAGCTAGTTAGAAACATGATATTCCTGTTCTAGAGAGTAAGTAGGACTGATTATGACCAGATCTGTTAAGTTAGCTCCACTCAAACTCCCACCACAGCAAATCCCCATATTCCCTTTTTAGAATGATGGTGTTAATAAGAAGTGTTCGGTTACAAAGATCAAATGTTACTTTGGCAATGGGAGGTTATGCTTAGAAATGAAAATTACAAGTTAAACTCTTCCTCACAGTACTGTTGGAAGTACTTTGCCCCATGCCAACCTTCCTTTTATGTTTTTCTAATAAACCTGACTCAGCTTCTCTCTCTGTCTTTTCTTCTCTTTGTATTTCTTCTGTTTTCCTTCAATAATAAACACTTTGATTCTTTTCTACATTTTATTTTCAAGTGTTCAGAGAAATACCTGTTGGAATAATTTAATGACCAATGTCCCTAATGGGCTGTTTTTCTAGGGTTACCTTTTGACCCAGGTCCAGATTATAACCAGTCTTGATTTACAATGGCTTGATTCGAAGTGGTCCAAAAGCTATGCCCATTCAGGGGAAACTGTATTGTGAATTTTGACCTTTGATCTTTTCTAGGGCTAGCAATATGCTGTATGATCTTCTCTTGTGATGCTGAGCAGTCGCAGTGGGTTCAGCTTCCAGGCAGCCACATGATCATGAGGGTAAACAACTGGAATGTTGAAAACCATTCTGTACCTGTGCAACCATTCTGTTTGTCACTTTCAGTAGAGAATTCAATATATTATATGAGATATTCAACATTTTATGTTGAATTTTTTAATAAAATAGATCTTGTGTTAGATTACTTAACTATAGGCTTATGTAAGTGTTCTGAGCACATTTAAGGTGGACTAGGCTAAGCTATGATGTTTGGTAGGTTAGGTGTATTACATGCATTTTAAATTTAATGATGTCTTCAATGTATAATGTGTTTATCAGGCCATTATTCCATCATAAATTGAAGAAGATTTGTATGTATTTGCTAGGTTTCTAGGGTTCTTGTAACAGATTACTGCAGACTGGTGGCTTAAAACAGCAATTTTTTTCTCTCATAGTTCTGGAACTCAGGTGTTGGCAGGGCTACATCCCTCCAAAGACTAGAGGATAATCCTTCCTTGCTTCTTTTTTTTTTTTTTAATTTTTATTTATGATAGTCACACACAGAGAGAGAGAGAGAAAGAGAGAGAGGCAGAGACACAGGCAGAGGGAGAAGCAGGCTCCATGCACCGGGAGCCCGACGTGGGACTCGATCCCGGGTCTCCAGGATCACGCCCTGGGCCAAAGGCAGGCGCCGAACCGCTGCGCCACCCAGGGATCCCTCCTTCCTTGCTTCTTCTAGCTTCTGGTGGATGCAGGCTTTCCTTGGGCCATGTAACTTCAGTCTTTGCCCCTGTCTTCACATGGACCTCTCCTCTGTGTCTTCTCATTTGTGTCTTATAAAGACTCTTTTCATAGGATTTAGAGGCCACCCAGATAATCCCAGATGATGTTATCTCAATATCCCAAACTTAATTATATCTGTAAAGACTTTTTTTCCAAATAAGGTCATATTCACAGGTTCTAGGCGTTAGGATATATCTTTTGGAGGAGGCCCACCTTTTATCTCACTCCAGCCGTGTATGTCCTTGGCCCAGGTGCTCTTCAATGGTCCATTCCTTGGCTAGGTAGGATAGGTGAAATCCATGGCCCATGATGCTAAAAGAGAAGCCAGGACTAATCTTTATTAGGAAATTGTGGTCAAGGACAGGCTGCTATGATTTTGGCAAGCAAAAGTTTTGGCTTTCTTAACACAGTAAACATGTTAACAGTGCCTTGAAATGGGCTTGCTAAATTTAGTTAGTTGCAAATTTTGTAAATAAATTGGTTCTTTGAGTGGTATAGGATTATTTAGTATTGGCCACTTGGATTTGGAAAACAATCTACCAGGAAAAGAGTTTTATCAAAACTAATAATGTCATATTCAATTAGATAAATTAATATGCTATTCAGATAGACAAATTAGAAAATCAAGGAAGTTTCTTTATGCATCTGTTTCTTTTTCAGATAATAGAGTCATGTAATTGACCCTAATGACAGGGCATGTTCCTGCTATGATAAGAAGCCAAACCTTTCATTTAATCGATAATTTGAATGAACTTATGAAATCATAATTTAAAGTGAAGTGGAAACTGAGATAAAAACTCACTTTAATGCCACTGAAGTAAAAATTACAGTCTGTCTGGGGTGCCCATCTGGTTCAGTTGGTAGAGCATGCAACTCTTGATCTCGGGGTTATCAGTTTGAGCCCCACCTAGGGTATAGAGATTACTTAAAAATGAAATCTTTGAAAGAAAAAAGATAAACCACACCTGTAGTCTATCATCCTTGCCTTTCTCTCTGATTCTGTCAGGGAAATATGGTCCATTGGAAAAGGCATCACTACCCTAGGATGTTGAACTCATATAACAGGGCCCAGAACTGATGTCTATCTACAGAGTCAAAAGGAGAATCCTGAAAATACCTAAATATTAAATGAACAGACATCTCCACATTCAGTACAATGCTGCAGAATATAACTCTTTTTGGATTCCCCAGGAAATATTTCACTGATATTGGCAAAGTCTTTTGCTTACCTGTTGTTTTAATAAAATGTTTGAGTAGTTTTTATGAAGTGTAAGAGTTTCATTTATTTAAATGTGAAACAAAAGAATCTGACTATATGTACTTGGGGGAAATTTTATTTAAAGTAGGTTGGAGGGAAAACAGAATTAAATCTTTGGATATTTTCTAGAGAAATCTTCCTTTATCTTGATTTTCTGAATCATTGAACTCATCATTTCAGTAATAAGTACAAAGAGAAGCAGGATAGTTAAACTGAAGACTAAAATTTCAGGACGGAGTGAGAGTTCAAGGATAGTTAATTTTATTCAAATCAGAATTCTATTTGTCTTCCATTCAGAATTTTACATTAGACTTTAATTTAGAAAACAATGATATGAAAGGGTAAATTTCAGATTTGCAGGCAAGCCGGTTCTGCCAACAATAAGGGCTCTAGCCTTGGCCATCAAGCCTGCTTGGGGAGGAAATTGTGTCAGTGAAAATCTAACTCTGGAGTGAGTCTTTCACAGAGTAGACCATTGTCCAATGTTTAGTGACCAAAGAGACAATAATGAACTTGAGCTTGATTCTTTTTTTTTAAATTTATAAAAAATTTTTTATTTATTTATGATAGTCACAGAGAGAGACAGAGAGAGAGAGGCAGAGACACAGGCAGAGGGAGAAGCAGGCTCCATGCACCGGGAGCCCAATGTGGGATTCTATCCCGGGTCTCTGGGATCGCACCCTGGTCCAAAGGCAGGTGCCAAACCGCCAAACCGCTGAGCCACCCAGGGATCCCTGAACTTGAACTTGATTCTAATAGACATTTTACATGCAGAAAACCAGTTATATGGATAGGTCACAACATTGAATGGTTCTAGAAAAGGGATATGGACTTCAATCCTCTAATTTGATGTGATCAGTGCATTCAATATGGGAGCAGAGCTGATGGTTAAACATAGAAAAAATCATGTTTCATCTCCCATGGGCAAGTGACTGAAAGAGTCATTCCTGACCCAGTCAAAAAGGCTACAGTCCAGGGAAAAATTCTAATCTTAGCAGAGAACTACATAGGAATACATTGGAATTCTAAGCAGAAGACAAGTTGAAACTGAGGTGTATGGATAAGCTCAACATATAAAGGTGATTATTTACTGAACTTGGAAGTTTCCTTGACACTTAGAAACAAAGATCATCAAATCTAGGGCAGGGAAACAATCAATTTAGGAGTTTCTCACAATCTTGGTTGTTTGAGCTGGGATAGTCTGACTATGAGAACCATTTCTGAGATGTGTGTTGCAAGATAACCAAACTATTACATGGTATCCTACTCAAGTGGTCAGGAGTTGATTGAGCTGAAAGGGCTATTAACTAAAAACACTAAGTTGAAGATAATATATTCAAAACTTGGGAATAAACCCAAGGATCTTAATGCTTATCGTAAAGATGAGAAGTAAAATGAAAAAAGAGGTGAAGACCAAAGTGGAGGGGACTGGAAATCTTAACCTGCCTTCTACTAGAGAGGAGTTAACTGTTGCCTTGATTTACACAGTTCTTATCTGCTTGTATGTTCATTCACTTATTTGAAGTCATCAGATTGCATTAATTTATTCAAGAAATATTTATTACTACATTTTTATTGTAATTACAATGTTGCTGAATTATGTGGAAGATGAAAATGATGAGAAAGCCTAGTTTTTGTCCTCTTACTTGCTTTTTACTTGGTTCAGTAATAGGATAAACATTGTTTGATCACATCTGTTTGTCTATATTCCTATTAGAATTTAGAACATGCTTAACATGACTGAACACTTTCCAGGGTTAAAGTAGTTGGTGATTATCAGGGAAGGAAAAAGACACCAAATGGAAATATAATACAAGCTGTTATCAGTCACAAAAGCAATTACACATGTTTGTCATTAAGTTTACCACATAAATAATTTTATGAATATCTTCTGGACTTTTTAGCAAAGCAACTTTTTAGACACAGAAAATACTGAGTAAGTGGAATACAACTTTGAAGTCTATAACAAAGGATTAGTTCACTTAGGGAACAACACAGAAATGATGACTCTTAGATTTCTTGGTGACATGGGAGGAGTAATAACAATTCTGTCTATAAGGTAGAATTAGGCAAATGAGAAATTCCAGATTAAAAGTATAAGCAACTATTAACAAAAGTGGTGTTCTCTATCGACATATTGCTTACACATTTTTCTCCCTAGATTTTCTTTTCTTTTAAGCTTTAAGCTTCAAGGAGCTTTTCCTATACAATAATGCATGATTTGATATAAACATAAAATCTACCAAAGTCAATTATGACAATTTAACTTATTTTACATATCAATATCCATCTTATCCCCGAAGTTATATGTGTGGGTCATCCTTGTAAAAGCTGAGAAGAGACTATAAATGTATCCTACATGAGTGAAATGAGAAAATCTCTGTATTGTTTGAAATGCTCTAATTTGTTTTATGTCTACCATTTGTGACTTCTTTGTCCATTATACTCAGCCATACCCATTCAGAATGAATATTCTTGACTACTTACTATCTTTGAGAACCACATAGATACTATTCTTATCCAAGGTATGTCTCTGCTAAGATGTTTTCTTTGGGTGGACATACACAAGCAAAATACTTTGCTGAGTAAAATTTGTTACCCTTGGCAAAATTCAGACTTTCTTTTGATTTTGTATGAACTTTATCTTCATCTTGTTTCCATCACAGGTCAGGTAATTTGGCATAAAGCTCATTTATAGGGCAGGTGGCTCAGCGGTTTAGTGCCGCCTTCAGCCCAGGGCATGATCCTGGAGACCTGGGATCGAGTCCCATGTCAGGCTCCTTGCATGGAGCCTGCTTCTCCCTCTGTTTCTCTCTCTCTCTCTCTCTCTCTCTCACTGTGTCTCTCATGACAAATAAATAAAAAATCTTAAAAAAAATCATTTATATGTAATTTTTATATGTAATCAACTGCTTATTTAGCTATTTTCATGTTTTCACATATGTTTTATGTACTACTGTATTCACCTACTCTATTATCATACCCTCCCCCAGGTTCTGTACAGTAGGTTGGTATTAGTCTCATTTTTATAAAATACGTATACGATTATGTTCTGGCCTTTCAAAGCACAAAACTAGTGAAAGAAATGAAAAAACAAATTTCTGCTGGGGACTTCCTCTTCCTGTTCCTCCTCCTTCTTGTATCTTTATTTTCCTTTTTCTTACTTTCATCTTCATTTTGTAGCTAATTAGGAAACTGCAGTTGCCTTGCTCTGCAGCAAAACATTTGAATTGAGATGGGTTTACTGGAAAATAATTTTTTCCCCTACTCTGATGCATATTCCTAGTATCAAGTGTGAAAATGAATTAAGAACTCTAGGTGAAGATGTTCATCTCAATGAAAGTTTACTGCTTTCATTTATATCTGACTTATTTCACTTAGCAGAATATCTTCTAAGTTCATCCATGTTGTCACAAATGATAGGATCTCATTTTTTCACAACCATTTTATGTATTTTATACACACATATACCTACATATTCTTTATCCATCCATCTATTGATGGACACTTGGCTTGCTTCCATATCTTGGCTTTTATAAATATTCCTGAAATAGACATAGGGGTGTACATATATTCTTGAATTAGTGTTTTTATTTTTTTGATAAATATTCAGGAGTGGAATTATTTGACCATAAGGCAGTAATTTCTTTGATATTGACCACAGCCACATTTTTTGAGATAAGTCTCCTAAGGCAAAGGAAACAAAAGCAAAAATAAACTATGGGGGCCACATAAAAATAAAAAGCTTTGGCACAGCAAAAGAAATCATTAACAAAACAAAAAGGCAATTTATTGAATGAGAGATGATATCTGCAAATGATCTATCAGATAAAGGATTAATATCCAAAATATATGAAGAATTTATATGACTCAACATCAAAAAACTCCCAAATAATCTGATTTAAAAATGGGCAGAGGACCTGACTAGACATTTCTTCAAAGAAGACATACAGGTGGCCAATAGACACATGAAAAGATGCTCAACATCACTAATCATCAGGGAAATGCCAATCAAAATCGCAATGAGATATCACTTCACACCTGTCAGAATTTTAAGCTCTTTTGCATTCAATTCTTAAGTGTGGTATTCACCTATATTCTTGCTTAAGTCAAACTTTTTTCTTTTCTTTTTTATCAGTGAGATTTTTTTTTTAGTGTCTAACTCCACTATGGGTCTCCTTCTCCTCTTTTCTTTCTTCTTACTTTTTTGTCTTTCAAACTTTGTTATTTGTTGTTTTACTGTCATTCCAATCTTGATGTGTTTGTCTTCTTTAGTTTTCTTCAACTTTTCTTTTAAGTAGAGCATTCTGGATCTATTGTCATGACAGACTCTTTTGGCTGATGTAGTGGCATGGTATCTTATGGCCTCGTCTCTATTTTCACTAGACATTGAAAGTTATTGTAATTGACCTTTGCTCAGAGCAAAGCTAAGACTGTGACATTTAAATGCAACCCAGTCAGAGCTCAAAAGAACTACGATTGCAGCACAGCAGACACATTTTTGGAAAATGTGAGTGTCTAGCCTGTGTCTTTTCATGCGTGGGTCCCCTTGTGTTCCTCACACTCTTCTTTCCCCCATTGGTTTCATTCTAAATAGATCTTAAAGTAGACAGGAAAAAAAATGATTCTCCTATTAGATTGTCTTGGATGCCAGAAAACACAGGTTGTTTCTGGATTTGACTTTTGGCTATGACTTAAAGTGAAAAAAAAAAAAAATAACAAGCAAGCAAACAACAACAAAAAGCATCATGTGTGAGTTCCCAGGATCCTACCTCCCCCTTTTTACCAGCTTCTCCTCAAACATTCAGGCTGACAGTACAAGGTATTCGATACAGTTGGTTTTAGTGGCTGAGATCTGCTTAAAAACAACCTTTAATTTCTCTTTTCTTTTCACTTGTTTCTATCCAAATAGAAGACAAAGAGAGACAGGGACAGAGGCAGAGACACAGAGAGAATGAGAGAGAGACAGAGAGAGACAGAGAGAATAAAGAAGGAGAGAGATGTAGGGGACCAGAAAGTCTTCTGGTGCATCTTTATTTCCTTCAAGTTTTCACCCAAGCACATGATTTATAGGCAATGGATCTGCATCAGTGCATCTGGATTTCCCGTGGATCTCAAAGTCTTAGCTAAAGGGTCTGTCCATCAGTGGCTTCTGCTGGCGGCTTTGTGCTGACTTATTCCTTTATTTTCCCACTTCCACTTCTTTTTTCTCTCTTTTCTCAGTCCCATCAGTAATGAGACTTTGAGCAAACCAGATGTCATTTATTAAGGAAATGCTGAAGACTCATACTATAGACCTGGACTAACATACCTGAATTATTTTTCATGACCAGGAAATACAGGGAGAGCCAATAGATTATAAGAAGTCTCGGATTCATTCAGCCTAAGTTCGTGATTCCATTTAAGGTACATTAAGAGCTGAGTTGCATGAAAATGGAGGGTTATGAAGCTACCTCCATTAAATAGAAAGTGTAAAGTTTTTTATTGCTCTTTAGGCACAGATTATTAATGCCGTAATGACACTAAAGAGTATTAAATGCAAATTTGCAAAGCTCTAAAGAGCTTTATTAGGATAAGCAACATTTTATTGAGTCAATTCAGTTGCTATTTTAATGAAAATCTGGATAAATAAATCTCTATAGAAGCCTCTACAGATGTTGTATCATGCATTCTGGGCAATAAGCAATTGGACTTGGCAGGGTGGTGGGGAGGAAAACTTGAAGGGGGAAGGGTAAGTGTAGAAGAGGTGAGATTTTATGTCTTTAATTTGTATTTCAGAATGATTTATCCTTCAAATCATTTAATACAGTTAGCTAATAAACTATTCCCTAGTTTCTGATAGACAGATTGGATTTTCCTCCATTTAAAAGTAAAAGTTGAATGGCATTGTCATTGCTTTGGAAGGTAAAAAAAGATGAAGTCAGATAAGAAAGAAAGAAAAGAGTAAAAAGAATAAGGAAGGATGGAAGGAAGAAAAATTGGAAAGAACATGGAGAGAGCAGATTTTTTTTGTTTGATGTGTAAGGAGACTGTTAAATGAGGCAGGATCCCCAGGGTTTAGTCATGGGCTCAGCTTTTTACTAAGAATATGTTCTTAGACTGTTCACTTAACATTTGGGATCTCAGTTGTGGTTGTTTTGGTATTTAAAACCAAAGTGAGATACATTGTGCAGGTCTATCTCACACGTTGTAAAAAGACCAGCACTCTTGGCTATAGTGTGCTGAATATTAGGAACTTTCCTAGGCATTGAGACAACCAAAAACTTTACCACACACTTAAAACTGCTCTCTGGGTGTCATCTGGAGATCCACTGGGCCCTAGTTTACTTTCAAAGTTTCCTTTCAACTTAAAAGTACTGCATTGCTCATAAGTTGTTTGTAGAGGACTATGTATTTATTGCCCAAGATGGGATACCTTTGAGTATGCAAGTCAGAGTTAATATTTACACTGGGCCAGGGGTAAGATCAGGAATTATAATTTGTGTGGTCAGTGTCGGTCATTGGTCTTGATGATTCCTCTTTAAAGTAGTTTTATCATAAAAGTAAATGTACTTGTAAATGGTACAAAAGTGTGAAAATAAAAATATGTATTATGAAATGAAGAGCCAGGTAAGCACTGCTCAGATCAAAAATTAAAATATTAGCATCATGCACACCAGCTTTCTTTGTGACCCTTCTCAAACCTTACTTTAGTCTCCCATCTTTCCCAGAAATAGCCACTGTCCTGACTTTCACACTATTACTTCTTTCAGTTAACATTCTTTTATTACAAAAGTGGTGAATATTTCTTGTAAAACAACCTATGTTTCAATTGTATAAAGTAAAAAATTCAGATCTCCCTCAACTCCAAATTTCATCCCTTTGTGGAAACTACAGGTGAAAATCTTTTAGATTTTAGCCTCCATTGTTGGAGAAATACTTTTTTTTTTTTTCAAAATTGAGATTTTACAGCAGATGCTATTCTACTAAATTTATTGTAAGTATTTTTTTTTTTTTTTTTTTTTTTTTTTTTTTTGCTTCCACACATGTAAGCAGTGGTGGCTCTGGTAGCTGTTAAATTGCTTTGGCATTGCTTTTTTTTTTTTTTTTTTTCAAAGGCATTTTTTTTTCTTTCCTAGTAGTGGTCATATGTAAATGTTAGATGAGAAAGCATTGAATGGGGGCAGGCAGGTTGGGGGTGAAAGGAGTTTTAGGGCACTTGAGTGGTTCAGTGGTTGAACATCTACCTTTGGCTCAGGTCCTGATCCTGGGGTCTTGGGTCTCGCATCAGGCTCCCAGCAGGGGCACCTGCTTCTCCCTCTGCCTATGTCTCTGTCTCTCTCTGTGTGTCTTTCATGAATAAATACATAAAATCTTTAAAAAAAAAAAAGAAAAGAGTTTTATATTCCAAAGCTTCTTGCTCTTTATGATCTTAAGCCCTTTTCTTAAATTCTATCAGAGAGGTATTGGTACTGGTGGTTCCCGATTTTTCCTCACTTTGAGAGGAATTTATTATAAATTCATTAGATTTTATATAAATCTCAATAAAATTAGATGCTGTGCAAGGTATACTTAAGATACACTCAGGGTTGTTTAGTAAGAGGTTTAGTGAGACTAAACTTTCTTCTTTATGTTGGTTTTTCTAATCAGGGCCAATTGATTTGAAAGGTTTGCTGAGGTGGTCAGTGTATTGTATGGGTGTATTTAACTGACCTAGTTTCATGTGGGGTCATCTCCCAAAAAGGAAAAAAAAATGTTGTAAGAGAGTTGCTAAATCCAGAGGAACTTTATTATTATTTTCAATGGTATTTGTCATGGTAGTGATATAAGCCCTAAAGATGGAACATGAGTTTTGTTGCTGTCCAAGTAAATTCAGAGTAATCAGATTATAGCTGATGTAATTTAGATGTTTGGAGGTGGGGGATTTCTGATAGCAAAATCTAATATACATGGCTCCCAAAATGGAAAGCCTCTCTCTAGGGGATGACCTTTGTCAAGGAAAAATCTTCAATGCTGACAACAACTTCTGAGTTGTAAATGTATTTTTCTGGAAGTTTTTGGTTTGAATATGACTTTGGATTTTGAATGTGGCCTGAAATAAGAGTGGGATTTGGGGAAGGCGAGTGACTTTCCCTCTGGACTTTACCACCTCTTGGTGTGAATTCACCTTCTTACAATTTAACAATAGCCTCTCTCTTCTATTTGTTTCTTGGGTTGTACATGACAGGCACAACATTATATGCACCTTGTAGCTTCCCACATGTCCAGAAAAGAGAACTGAAGTCTAGGAGAGTAACTTATGCAAAAGTACACAGTTAGTAAATCACAAGAAACAGAGATATATCTTAGCTATGACTCAAGAGTTGATGCTTTTTACCACTAGGCTATGATCCCTGTTTGGTGTCCCAGCACCATACAAACATGTCTTTTTCCAGAGCTAACTGGAAAGCTTCCTGGTGGCTTATCATCTTAGTGTCTTCCAGCACCAAGCAAGTGTTTAAATATTTGTTGAATACAATTTGCCACAGCTACATGCTCCTCAGTCCCATAAGGGAGTGTGAAGTTTTAAATTTTTTAAATTCTACTCAACTTTTCAGTAAGAAGCAACAACATAGGTTTTTGAGTTATTTCAGAAGTCTTGAAGTAATAGTCCTTCTGGGTCACTGGGGTGTAATTTCTCTCAACTTGATTCTTTCCCTCATGTATGCATCAGAGCAGAGGTAGACTCTCAGTGTTCTTAATTCCTTTCCAGTGGGAATGTCTATGTAGGAGAAAAGTGAACGGTGTTAAATTTCATTCATATTGGAAAGTCTGCAAACATCATGCAGTCCATTGGTTAGCTTTGCGCAGAATTTGTCAGACTTGCCTTTTGATTGTGTTTGGACAGTTTTCATACACCATGAACTTCCCAGAATTAAAACTACTGTGGAACCTGAAGAAGAGGGTGTACCTTAGAAAGCAGGATTTTACCGAAGATTCTCACTATTCTGGAAAACCAAGTTCCCAGTGGCAAACTCACTTGGGGAATTCAAATCACTTAAATCTGCAGTTGTAGTTACTGGGTTTACATTATCCTTTGTAGAAGATAAACCTATCAACTCTTCACTATTTTTTCCTTACATTATAAAGTACTTCTCTTTTATTTCTCCTTTAGAATATAACTATGGTGTTATATTTTTTCTAATTATGTGAATGGGTAGGTTTTATTATTCATGTGTTTTATTTGTATATGGGAAGTGGGCACAACCAAACGTTAGTTTAAAACATTTACATGGGACCTGGTAAAGTCAAAGACTACTGGTCAATTAGTTTTTCTCATGGCTATTCAAGTCTTATAAATGTCCAGTTACTATTTTTTCACTGAAGGCTTGGACATACCCACATCTTCAGTACAGACAGACCTCTCTGAAGACAGACCCCTTCAAGCTGTCTAGTAGTTATAAATACTTGCATGTTTTTCAGACTTTTCAAGTTTAGAAAGGGACTCCTACTCCCCTGTTTCCAACTCCAGTGGTCAAGGATCATGTGAGGTGGTGACACCACCCAATTGAATGATGTTTTCTCTTCTCACTGTCATCAACTGGGACCAGATCATTCTCACCTCTCACTTGGATGGTTGCCACCTGATATTTCAACTACCCTCTTGTTTTATCCCTCTTATTTTCCATTCCTTACCCTGCTAAGATAAAAATATGATCATGCCACCACCAATCTATTTATAATCCTTCACAGCTACCAAGTATCTTATTAAAAGTCCAAATTACTGTGTATGGTTCATAAAGCCAGGCAAACCTGGACCCTGCCTACCCTCCCTGGTTCATCTCTAATCATGACACTTTGCACTCTAACTAGGTTAAATTACTTTAGTTTCTTAACATGATATTTCCTTTCTTGTATTTTTTTCTATGTAGTATATTCCTACATAGCATGTACTATTCCAGCTCTTTTCTGGGCTATTATTCATTCTCTAGGTATTAGCTTAATAAATACCACCTCTAAACTGTTTATCCTTACCCTCTTAATTAGTTATGTACTCCCTTGGCAAATTACACTTTTCTATTGCACTGCTTCATTGCTTCCCTAATTTGTTTTTGCCATTAGGCTGTGAACTTTGTTATTACTATTATTATTTTTGGGGGGAGGGGGTAGAGGTAGAGGGAGAGAATCTTAAGCAGGCTCCACACTCAGTGCAGAGACAGATGTGGGGCTCCATCTCACAGCTCTGAGATCATGATCTGAGCTGAAATCAAGAGTTGGACTCTTAGCTGATTGAGCCACACAGGCACCCCCTAGACCATGAACTTTGTAAGGAAACTTTCTATAGCTTTTAAGATTGTTTTTTAAAATGTTAGTGCAATAGGCACTCAATATATGTTTGAACAATAAATAAATACATAGCAAATGATAAAATGTTAAAAAAAGATTTATCTCTATAATATGTTCAAAGCAACCAAGGCAAGAGTTTAATCAAGTGATATAGTGGTAGGTATAACATGAGAAGCGTCACTTTTATTTCATGAAAAACATTCTAGTCATGACTAAAAGGTTGCAAATGCAGTTTGAAAAGCACTGTTATGACTGCTCTGTTGATGTGAAAATTAATCTTAATTAATGGTATTTTTAGTAATTGCATTAATTAGGAGGTGGTCACATTTATTTGATCTTTCCCCAAATGTTAAAATCCTAGTGGAGCTCTGTAATATTTTATAAATTAAAGACAGTTGGATTTTTCAACTTTACATTACAACAAGAATAATTTTAAAAATACTTGTGCGAAGTGTATATGGGTGTTCATTTCACACACAATTCATCCTTGTGTCCTAAATATTGGAGCATTGAAATTCAGTTAATCTAATCAGCATGGTAGAGTCACAATTTTGGAACAGTTCTGAAAGGTCATCTAATACTTTTTCCAATGGTCTACACAATTCTCCATATTTAAGACAATCATTGGGAATAAGCACTGTTAGAAAACTTTTCCTTCTGTCAAGTGTAATCCATAAATTCAGCAATTTTTTTATTGGGCACATACCGTGTGCTGGCCACTGGACTTGACCTTGTGAATGTAATAGTGAGTGATGGTCATGGGTCCACTACCTCAGAGCACTAGGAAAGTACTCCCCACTACTGCCTCATCTTCTGCTTTTTCTACCTTCTTCCCCAATTGGAAGTTAGTTCTTTCTCCAGCCTTTAAATCATGGATGCTTGTGTTCACATCTGCTCTTTATAGGACCAGGAGGTGGTTTCAATGTTCTTTTTTTGGTTCTTCACAGTGTCTTCCAAGCAGTTTCACATCCATATTTATCCCAATTGCTCTTACACTGAAATCTGCCATTTGGTGGTGTTTTTATGCCCCTCCTTCACACTCATTCCTTCCTTTATTGAACTTCCTTTATTGAACTTTTTTTTTTTTTTAATTCATCAAAATCTTAGGCCCCTGACTTGTCAAGCCCACTCAATATTATCTCTGGCTCTTATTCTGGGCACTTCAGTAACCAAAAGCTGATTCATCTGGAGGCTAGCTTTATACAATGTCTTGACCTGCTACATCTTAATTTTTATCTTCTTTTCATTTCTGCAACCTGGTGCTTTGAACATATATTTCTTAAGCCCCTTTAGCTATCCAGAGATTACATTTTAAACCCCATAGACTTCTAGTCTTCAAATCCTTATTATTTTATCATTATCCTTTAGTCTCAGGATAGAGGGTCCCTATTACTAGACCCTGTTTTACTTCTCCTATGTGTACACCTTTCTGGTAGGATTAGGTATTGAATGCAGCTAAAGTGTCAGTCCTCACTTGGAGCCCCTGCTCTTCTTTCCCAGGCCATGTGTTGAAGCATAAGATGCTGAAACTCCCTCTCAGTTGTCCTTGATTCTGCTTTGAGCACCTAAACAGACCCCTTCTCTAAATCATTCCTCTTGAGGGTGACACATTAGGATATTGCTCCTTCTAGGCCCAGGGTCTGACCAAAAGGCAGTAGTTTGTAGGGAGATGAATGGAGCTTGAATATGTGAAATTTTATAGTCACATGCACATAGACCACATCATCTTGGTACGATAAAGCTGGGCAAGGAAAAAAGATGACAAGCTGGGGACTGTAATTTAGTTTTTCCTGTGTTGCTTATTTTGATGTGGTACTCTGGTCCTTCCAGGTTGTGATGAATATAGGTAAGTCACTGGATGAGAAGTAGATGCATTTTACTTTACAATTTTCTGGCTCTATTTATAGTTTTTATATATTTAGCTATATGATATGTGGGACTCCACTTGTACTCTTATCCTGTACTTCACAAATGTTAATACAGAGCCTGCCTCCATACAAACATTTCACCTATATTTCCACTTCTACTTCTTTGGATTCTTTTATTTTCTTAACATCTGTCAGTTTTTCTTTATATCTAACAATTCCAACTATTTTTTTATATGCACTCAGTTCTTAACTTCCTTTTCTACTTGAACTCTTCATTATACAAAACTTGAATTACAAATCACTTTTATCATCTGCCTCCTTGACTTTTGTATCCTGCCTTCTGATATATGTTGGATAAAATAATTGACCTGGTACATTACTGTACTTAAATTAATATGAAACCTAGGTGACGGTCTAGTCCATTTTTTGTATTATCATAAAATAGAAGTTCTTGCCATCCATGTAAAAAGGATATTAATTTTTATAAGAACATCATACCAAATGGTTCAGAAATCTTTAGATGTTTTTATTTTATTTTTGTGACGAGATGTGGTAAATTTATTGCAAAAATGATCCATTTTTTGAACTCTCTTTATCATGCATGCTCTTTAAAACATATAGTTCCTCCCATCTGTTTCCTCATCCCTTGGATTTTGGCTGTCCTTGTGATTTACTTTGGCCAATGCAATGTGGCAGAAGTAACACATGTATGTTCTGAATCTAGGACTCAACAGGCTGTGCTGTGTGCTTTCTTGCTGTCTCTTTGGATCTTGCCACCACCATGAGAATAAACCCTTAGCTAGCCTACTAAAGGATGAGAAACTACCTGGAGAAGAATTGAGTCATTCCAGACAAGGTTAACCCACATTGTCATGCTCTAATCCTCTAACCAGCTTGTCTATTGCCTGCTGATGCCCTGATAAGGCCAACCAATAACGAGTGAGCCTAGCCAAGGTCAGGAGAACCACTCACATTACTTTCAGACTTGTTAGTAACAATAAATGTTTATTTACTTGTTTTTTGGCACTTGCTATTTTGTGTTTGCTTTTTTATGCTTTATAATTATGACCATTGATAATGGATAAACTATTATGATGATCAGTTTTATGAGTCATCTTGGGAAGGATATATACCTAGTTATTCATTCAAATACTAATCCAGGTCTGACTGTGAAGGTATTTTGTAGATATGATTAGCATTTATAATCAACTAGTATAGGTAAAGGAGAACATCTTAGATAATCTGGGTAGTCCTGAATTAATCAGTTGAAAGTTCTTAAGAGTAGAACTGAGATTTTCCAACAGTTGAAGAAATCCACTTGTGACTATAGCTTCAGCTTATGCCCAGAAGTCCCAAGCTGTCCTTCCTGATGGCCTGACCTATGGATTTGGACTTGCCTAGCCACCCACCAAAATCAAGTGGGCTAATTCTTGACAATAAATCCCTTAATATTTGTCTCCTATCACTTCTGTTTCTTTGATTGAACCCTGATTGATATATTTATATAACAAAAAAGTGATCCCTTACATAATTAAAAAAAAAAAAAAGGAAACTGAAAGCGGTAACAATAGCAACCACTGCTTTAGCATTTTCATATTTAAGAATTACTCAGATATTATCACTATTGAGATTATTAAAATTCTTCTGCCTGGAACATGTGACCTTTTTGGAATCTTGATGTAAACAAAAAGTGGAGACAACATAGGCTATCTGACTCTAGATTTAAATATTGTTGGCTACAAGGTATTGCCCCATTCTATGGGGGTCAGGCAAAGTGCTAGTCCAAGTTTCACTTAATAAATGAAGCTTTCATAAAAATGTTGTAAGCATCCAAATTTACAGTAATGTCTCAAGTTTCCCATTCTCATCATCCTCTTAATACTATAATAACCTGACTCACCACTTAAGGGGAGAAGTAATAAGGGTGGAAAGATGTTATCAACACAGAAGGTACACATCAGCTCATAACCTTTGCTTTTTATCTGGGACAACTCTGGAATTGTCACAACCCATGGCCTTATCCTGACAAACATCCTCGGGGCACATATTTTTTAAAAAAGCTTTCATTTCCTAGATTTCTGCAAAGCATTTGATGAAATGCTTTTTATTTATTTATTTATTTATTTATTTATTTATTTATTTATTTATAAATGCTTTTTAATATCTTTCATCTGTATGCTCATTTCTTAGGGTCCTTAAGAAGACAGGTGTCCTGTCCTTAAAGTAGGTATTTCAATTCAATCTGGTGGGAATAAATATGATTTAAAAAAAACACTGTATAAATAATAATTCTAAGCCATGTATCTTTTAAAAAAGTCGGAAAAGTCTGTATGAAAGACATCATTTTGTCTTTGATGTCTTTCATACAGATAAATTTGGATGACAAAATGTTTTTATCAGATGAAAAAGACATTTTCCATGTTATCATAAATTTTAGGCTTTTATGTAATTAAGAATTATATACCCCAACAGTCAAATCCATATCTTCTGATCCTATGGCCTTTGTTCTTAACCTGTAATATTTTAGTGGGCACCTTTGAGTTGGCTGTATTATGTGAAAGTTGTAGACATCACTCATAAATTCTAGTTGTATAAATTTAAGAACAGTTCCATAGACTTATCTTCTTGTTCATTTTGCCTGTCAATCAAAGATTAGTTAGTAAGAGCTTGGGATACATAGGAAACACATATTTGAAAGTCTGGGACTAGTTTGGGATAAGCATATGTCTTAGCCTGTGGAAAGTGTTACTAATATATTTTTTACTTCATATTATAAAGTACTAACAAAAGGGAAGCACTGAAAAAAAGGAAGAGCAAAATAATATTTTCAAATATTTGAAAAAGAAAATACAGCAGTTATTTGGATTCTGTAAAAGACAAATGAACCCATTTAGAATTAGTGTGAAAGTGAGATGAACAGAATATAATATTTAATGATTTTATTTTTAAAAATTTTTTTAAATTAAAAAAGAGAATCATAGGTACAAAGACTAAAAAGGAAAAGAATATGGAATGATAAATAGAGTTGTGCAGAGGGAAAGTTTCAGTACCCAGACTATCACTGTGGAAACTAGAAAGGTGTTCAAGGGTCTGAAACTTTTCTAATTAGAGGAAGAAAACATAAATTATGAAGCAAAAAAGTGAAGTGGTGAATTATGAGTGCTACTTTAATAAATTCCATATCCAGATACCTTACTTCTAGAGTTTTTGCTTGGTAACACATCAAGGCCAGCATTTCCTGTGACAGGTGACTTTGACCAGATACTATGGACTGAATGTTCATATCTCTCCAAAATTCATATGTTGAAATCCTACCCCTTGAGGTGATGGTATTAGGAAGAGTGATCTTTAGGACATAATTAGGTTATGAGGGTGGAGTCTTCATGAATGGGATTGGTGTCTTATGAAAGAGACTGTAGAGAGATCCCTTGCCCTTTCTGCTGATATACAGCGAGAAGACGGCTATGTATGAATCAGGAAGTAGGCTCTCCCCAGACCTCAAATGTGCCAGCATCTTGATTTGGGATATATTACCCTCCAGAACTGTGAGAAATAAATCTGTGTTGTTTATAACCCACCCAGTTTGTGGTATCTTATTATAGCAGCCCAATCAGACTAAGATACCAGGAAATAGGGATCAGGGAAGGAAAAGGATATTACTTTAGTGAGAGTGAATATGCAATAGAAGGACAGGTAGAAAGATGACCTACATACTACTATTTGGAGCATTTGTATGCAGCAAGAAAGTTTTACAAAAAATAGTATGAAAAATCATTTAAGCAGGCTCAGGGTACTTATTATATTACCAACTGTCTGGCACTTTAATGATTTCAAATTAAATACTGGAGTTTTGTTCTGTAAATTATAAAAAAAATTGACTCTATTGATCTAGAAAAAAGTTTAAATAGCATTTGGGAATGCCAAAGGAAATAAGAAAATGTGTAAATTGTGGAAGAAAAGCAAATAAGTTTTGGAATGTTTTCAGTATAGAAAATAATAAACATGAAGTTGTAGGTCCTCAATAAATATTTCTGAACACTCGTGGAAGATACGAGAAAAGAAAAGGCCTTAAGAAAGTTTTCATAAAGAAACCCCAGGAGAGGCAAGGAGAGAGGTTTGGAAGGAGAACGTGAAGCTTATGAAGATGTGGAGCAAAACAGAAGCAGGACTCAGAGGACTGAAAGGAAATGAGAAAAAGAGACAAAGTCACTGCTGAGTTCAAACAAATCAGAAAAAGCAGAGACAATGTTTCATTATTTTCTAGCTAATCCAATAAAGAAAAAAAAATCAATGAATGTGCTCACCGTCAGAAATGTGTTTTGAGAAACCCATGAACTCACACATTTTTTTTAGTAGTTGGCAGCAGGATGAAGAGAAAAGTGTGAAGTGTGAATGAGGAAGCAGTGTATTCTTACAACCTTAGGTTTCCTTTTTTCTTTTTTTAGATGCATTTTGAGTTTCTCTGAGTCCTCCCCATGATCTCTAGGCCTTTTGAACACCATAGGTGACATGACCGTTATGGCAAAAACAGAACAGGTCAAAGAGGCAGGAAGCCAACCTGGGGGTCACTCTGTGGAAACAACTTTGATTTTTAATTACTAGGGACATTTTTCAGCTTTGGTTTTTCTTGAAGTTCATATGAAAACCTTCAAACATTTTCTAAATCTGGATCAGAAATAACCTATATCTCTAGTGATCTGCTACACAAGTTGGCTCGAGGTCGATTGATACAGCCAACAATATGTACTATGAGCAATGTGTATTCAGTATCTACTGGGTGCTGGAATGCTGGTCTGAGAGCTGGGGTACATGGCTGGCCAAATCTAAGATGCCATCCTTGATCTAATGGAATTTTAAGTCCAATAGGAGTGGCAGGTGCTAGTCATAGAACCACAGAACATGCAGTTATAAGTGATATAAGTGCTATGAATATAAAGGACATCGGATAAGAAAATTCTGTAACAAGGAAGTCCAATTGAATATGGAGGGTGACAGGAGGCTTTTTTGAGCAAATGACCTTTGAACTGAGTTTCAAAAGACAAATAGGAGCCATTTAGGTAAAGGAGTGGATGTTCTATGATGGACAGGCAGGGTAGAAACAAAAAGCAGTGGGAAAAAAAATCTTAATGCTCAGAAAATGTTCTTTAGGCTTTTAAATTATTATTCAAAATGCTATATTAATTCAACCCTTTATACCTTATAGAAGGTGGTAGAGAAATGTAGTGAAAATGAGAAGAACTCAGGAGGCCTGGGTGCACAATTTTGGGTTCTATGGCTTCCTGATCAAACTCTCTGGATTTTAGTTTCTTGTTTATATAGAGAAGGAATTAGATTAGAAATGACCTCTGAAGTACATTTTGAGTTACAATATTTGGTTCAGGCAAAAGAAACCTAGGTTAACAGTAACTGGCATTGGTTTGTATATTAAGAAAAATCTAAAGTTTGTTGCAAGTATTATGTTATTAGCCCATAAAAAGTATCTGGTCTTGAAGCTGCTAGTCTAGTTCTCTGGAGCTCCCCTAGCATGTCCATGGGAGACTGTACTTTAGCTGTCACATAACCAAGAGTGTCATCACAGAAAATCACTGGTCAATACACTTAGGAATTTAATAAATTAAGTGACCAGCATTTGCACAGCTCTAGGATTGAATCATAAAGGATTTCTGCTTTTGACTCTTGAGCACATATTAAGAAAATTCTTCTGCACACAGAAAGGAATTTGTGTCCTAAACTATTTGCTCAGAGTGGCTTCAGTCAAGCAATGGATACATTCACTAGGTAACATTTAGAGGAAAATGATTGTTTGCATGAATACCAGCCTGATTTCACAATTTGGGATCATGATCTTAATGCGAAAGACAAAAGATCAGATAACTTCCTGGGTACTATTACTGTGGGGACTTTGATTTGAATAAGAAAAATCATCGACCGGCAAGTTTATTCTTAATAATACCTTTATTTTTACATACACAGACACACAAATAATTAGCAAGATAATAATGAATACTAACAGTTTTATTTATTTCTGACATTGCTCCTCATGTACCTACTGATGGTGATAGGAAAATTTTGTTGAAACAAGATA
The DNA here is from genome assembly GCF_048164855.1 of Canis lupus baileyi. Lineage (NCBI taxonomy): Eukaryota > Metazoa > Chordata > Mammalia > Carnivora > Canidae > Canis > Canis lupus. Next base: position 24,804,954 of record NC_132867.1, on the reverse strand, counting down.
ATTCTTCAGCAAAATCATAGTTTTTAAAGTTCGATTCAGTGCCACTCTACTTCTGTTGATGAAAAAAATCTTTTTATTTTCTGGGTTTCAAATGAATTAGGGGAATGGTGCCAGAAAAACAAAACAAACATCGTTTTCCATGAATATCTGGCTCCTAAAATTGAATTTTGGACAGCTTATAGAAAAAGACTTTTATGTTCAGGATTTGTCACCTTTGAAGATGCTAATCCTTATGTGCTGGGCGTCATAAAGTGACAACAAAGAAAGGGGAGATGAGAGGTCTCAGTGGCCAATTTTGTGCCAGTTTCCTTCTCTGGAACAGGTGCTCAGATTGCACATTTGATAGGTCTCAGAGTTGCTTTTTTCCTTTTTTGCATTCAGAGAAGGTGACCTTATGAGTGGGAATAGATGAAGGAATATTATAGAGATGTGCAGATTACTTCTGGAATATTCAGTTCTACCCAGATGGCATGACAACCATTTGTTTTTTAACCAAAGCAGAAGAATAAGGGAGATTTTGTAGTATCTTTTTTTTTTCTTTGTAAAAGCTACACTGAAGAATAATTGACAAGTACCTGGAAATCCTGTCATTGATATGAGTCTCAGTAATGCACAGCTCCACGAAAAGTTAATTTGATCTTGGGTTTATTGATCAATGTATAGAATGAGGAAAGTGATGGCTCTGTTGTCCTCCCTTTTGGTTGCAACTCAGCTGGGACATTTTGTTTAGCCTGCAGCATTAGACTTTTAGAGAAATATTGACAAACTGGAAGATATTCAGAGCCGAGAGGACCGGAATTGTAAAGGGAATTAAAACCATGACAGAAAAGCCTCCTCAAAGAGATTGAGATAGAATCCATTGAAGAGAAGACAACTGGGGAATTTGGGGGCTCCTCGTAAACCAAGAGCTTTCATGTGCAAAGAGGCATTGGACTGGTTCCTTGGACTTGCAGTTTCAGACTGGAATGAAATAGAAAATATCTGGGAGAATTATTTGAAATTAATGTAGAGAAGATTTTTCTGCTAGTCAAGCTGCTTAAAGATGCTTTGGACTGATTCTGGAGAGCAAGACCTTAGGATGTAATAATTCTTTATCAGTAGAGTGTTGGGATGCTAAAGAGAGGATTTAACATCAGATAAAGGCAATAATAGAAGATGCCTTTAGGCTTCTCTTTCTACTCCAAGTATGTCTAAAAGGTCAAAATCTGGGCCACAGAGCATGACTGTGACATTCACTCTTTTTTTTTAAATTTTTATTTATGATAGTGTGACATTCACTCTTAATCATATCTCCAATGTTCCAAGTCCCTGAATAAATTTTTATCTTCAGATCTTTAATAAAAATAAAACTTTTACTCAGCCAAATGATACACAAATAACTTATTAAACAGTCAACAGGTTTATATCTATAACCCTTAAACATATAAACACCCTAAAATATAGTTTGGCTCTGGTTTATCTTGAGATAAATCAGTTCATTTTAAATGTGGCTAGCTAGATACAAGGCCAAACATTTTATTTTTAGCAAGAATATACTGCAGTAATGCCAGTGGCTGTTCCAGTAAAAACCATGTCAGTGACAACATATTAGCCCGCTCACAGACTGGTGGTGATTTTAGAAATCAAATCCATTTGAATTTTAAAACTCAGAACACAGGAACTCATGCTGATAGGAAGGTTTATGTGAGCCCAGACATAGTAATGGTCATTTTTTGTGGTCATTCCTTTTACCACCTGACATTGCTGCTGAGTGGAATCTTCTAGATTGCCAGGCAGCATACCCCAGAACCCTCAGAAATGGGCATCATTTCTGACAATCATCTTGACCTGCATTCCTGTCTAATTAGCCTAGATATTCCTACAGAGACTACTGTCCTCCAGTCTATGGTACGGTGTCCAGTTGCTTCTCCCAGAGATCCCAGTCAGGACTGGCACCTGAGCAGAGCCTAGGGCTGCATCATTCCTGTCCCACCTTCAATGGTCCCAATCTTGCTCTTTCTTACTCCTCAGTTAATCACTTCTGCCACAGGTTCACCTACTCATCATCCTCATCCTAGGCCTGAAACCTAACTGCTTATGTATAAGAGGTGGTAGTGGTTGGCTGGTGGTCAGGAAGTAATGACTTTCTCTTGCCTTTGGAAACACAATTGCTGTCCTCTATTTGCTGTTAAGACTCCTTCCTTCCTCCCTCCCTCCTACCCACCCTCCTTTCTTTCCTTCCTTCTTCTCTCTCTTGTATATTTTTGTCATATGTGAATTATTATGTCTCATATTCTGTGATTACATGTGGCATTTTTCACTTCAAATCCTCACTGTGTGTGGAAACACATCTCATCACTATGTACAACAAATAAATCCTACTCTTCTCAATGCCGTGTAGGATAAATAAAAATCCATACTATAATTGTGTTTTCAAATAAGTTCGTATTGTATTGGTTTATATACAAAATTCTGGTTCTTCATCTTTCTAATAACCTTGGAAAATCTTTCATTTGTCTAGTATCTGAACCTGACTTTACCAATTCAGATGCTAATTACAGCCTTTAACACAGTGTCAAGCACCTAGTAGTAAGAAATCTCTCCATTCTCATTTCTCCACTAACAGACACACACAAACACACATGCACATGCACATACACACAATTAACACAGTATTACACACTTATGTAGAAACTGTCTCTAATATATATATATATACATAAATATGCATAAATCGTATGTAGATAATATATGCAAATGAATAAAATAGTAATTCTTTTGATTGGAAAAACATCTACTTAAAAATACTCTGCTTTAGTTTATTGATTGTTCTGGTTACTTTAAAAATATGATGTTTATAGTTTATGGAATAAATGCCTCATTTCCTAGTATTCAATTTCAACTATTTTATTAATACATTTAAGTTAATTTTTGCATAATGTCAGTATTTTATTTTATATTTTTTGTTATCTTTCCTTACACATTCATGAATGAATCTTTTCTTGAAGTAATAGGTGTAATTTTTTAAAATACGTATACAAGAAGATTGAAATATGCACTATGTGCAAATTCATGTTTTCCAGTTTTCTTTAGTATTATATTTCTGTATTATAATTACCACTATTTTTTTTGCAGTCTCTTAATTTTTAATGTAAAAATGGGATTTATTATCTGTGAAATTTGAAACTATTTATTGTACCAAAATAAAAAAAAGTGTGCCTTGATAATGTGATTGTCATTAAACCAATAATTCTCTGATTATTTAGTATTATTATACAAACTGTACTAAATTACTTCAACAAGTTTCATATATATTTTCACTGGCTAGGATTAACGTCCATATGTGGATATATTAATATGAAATGATTTAAGCATTTATTTTAAGATATTAACTATAAATATTAATTATTTATAGCTGTGGTAAAGCTGAGCCATCTGTGGCCCATCTCTTCACAGGGTCCTAGAAAAAGAAATGCATGCAAACACCCAGGAAATGCATAGACAGTTGTAACCAAATGGAGATTACAGAATGGTTTCCACTCATGACAGAAACTTTTACTAATTTATCTCTCCACAATCTAAGTCGTCTGAAAAGCTACTTTTTCAGAATTTCCCTTCTTTGTCTTCTCCCCAAATTTGAAGTAACACCCACCATTAGCAATCCTGTTTACTGGTCCTGGTAGTCTCCCTATACTTGACCCATTCTCATTCTTGTCTGTGGTTATGTTTCCCTGTCAGAGTGCTTTTCTTTTTGGGGATGATTTTCCTCAACTTCTCTTGAAACAGTTTTTCATATGACTGTTGAATAATGTATAATGACTAAATGTCAACATTTTATAAGACCAACAAAATTGCACAATTATACATGTATTTTTGTTTTCTATAATGCGAATTTTTAAGTGCTCACATGAGGCAAGAGCTTTATCTGAATTTATTGACTGGCGATTTTACTCATCTCTTTTCCATGCTAAAGTGGAAGGAATACAGTGATTTTTTTATGAAATATATGTGATGTAAAATAGAACTCTGTGCTTTATGTGTGGTTCATGCTTTAGTCTGTCATTGCAAAGAAAATATTAACTAATTTTTTCAATAAAATTTAATCAATTTTTGTTCAGAAGTTTATTTTGAGTCATCCGATGGAAATCATACATGCTTAAAGATTTTATTTATTTATTTGAGAGGGAAATGGAGAGAGAAAGAGACCACACAAGCCAGGAGGGAGGGGTTGGCAGAGGAAGAGGGAGAAGCAGATTCTCTCTGAGCAGAGAGTCCCCAGTGCAGGGCCCTCTCCCAGGGCTTGATCCCAGAGCTTGATCCAAGGGCTTGATCCCAGGGCGCTGGGATCATGGCCTGAGCCGAAGGTAGACACTTAATTGACTAAGCCACCCAGGTGCCCCAGAAATGATACATGTTTATAAGATTACTGGTTATTGGTGGATTATTCCAAGCAACTTTAGCTTCTGGTGCTCTTTTTATCATTCATCATTTCTTGAATTTCAGAGTCTCTTTCTGTAGCTAATCATGATAGAAGTTTAGATGTTAGGATCAGCTGAACATGTTGGGGAAGTTTTAACTTCTGTGGAGAAGTACAAAACTTTATGGAATGCAGTTGCAAGTCAGATAAAATAATATGAAGATTTCTTAACTTTTTTTGCATAAAACTTAATTTCTCTCCATTTCTTAAGATTGAAATAACTCTTTAAAACTAGTTCATTATAAAAAGATGGATAAACCCTCAAATCAGGGACTCTCTGCACCTTACTCTAGACTTACAGTGAAGTTATCTTGTAAAATTCTCTTGCACTTGTAGTCTGAGCATGGTGTACATGTGGCAGCTGGAGGAACTAGAGTGTACAGGTGAGGATTTTATTGTAATGTGAGAGAATAACAAAGGTGTAATTATTTTTTTCAAAAAAGATTAAATTAATTAGTTAATTAATTAATTTATTTTCCTGAGTGGGGAAGGGGGAAGCAGAGGGAGAGGGACAAGCAGACTCTACACTGAGTCTGATCTGGACTGGATCTGGGGTTCGATCCTAGGATTCTGAGATCATGACCTGAGCAGAAATCAAGTTGGAGGTATGACCAACTGAGCCACCCCGGCAACCCAAGATGCAAATTCTTAAATTGTAAACTGTTTACTCTGAGCAACAGCCAAGGAGTATAAAAACATGTCCATTGAGAGGATTACGGAGAGGGATTGCTGCTTTTAGGGATACAGGAAAAGGGGTTATTGGAGAAGGGTTTCCCTCCTACAGTGAAGAGCTGGATTCCAAAGAAGGAAGACATTTAGAGAGATAGATCGCAATCTGCAGCTGCTTCCACTTTCATTTCATTTTCATTTTTTCTTATTTCTTATGCAAGTAATAAACTTTTATTGAGAAAACAATATGTTTAAGCAAAAAAAAAAGGAATGACAAAAATTCCACTAACCATATATTTCTAGTTATTATGTGCTATATAACTTCCCATACATTTTTATATGTAAATGTGTGTGGTTACATACAAATAAAAAAGTAAATATTCCTGTTGAAAACTGGACATATGCTCTAAAAATAGTTAATAACTATTTCCATCAAACAATATGCTATCTATCTAGGTTGATGTAATTACACCAACACTGCTACATGTAATATGCCATTACATGAATACACAATAGTTTAATGTGTCTAATACCTTGATACTAAGCATTTAGCTTTTTAAAATTTTTTATTATTTTAAGTAATTTCTCATTGCTATCAGAATTATTTTGGGGGTATATATCTGGTTATTTCCTTAAGATGAATCTTGGACGTGGAATTGCTAGCTTCAAAAATATAGTATCAAATTGGTTTCCAGAAAAATAATACTATTGTATAGTCCTAGTAATTATATGAATGTCTTTCTTCTCATATCCTTTTATAAAACATGTATATTTGTTATTATATTAAATTATCAGTTCTTAATATTTTTAATTGGCTATATAATATACTCATTGATTTAATTTTATTTTTAGAATAATAAATTAAAATCCTACTAACCATGTATATCTATGCTCTAGTAAAGCTGTCTCAAAATGTTCTCAGTTGATTTTTGTGCAATCCATTTAGTGTTCTTTTCACTATAGGTAAGAATAAATCATAACTTTTAAACTTCTCATTTGCTTTGTAAACATTTAAGAGTCAAATGTACAAAGAGGTTTAAAGATTATATTTAATTAAAAATCTATTAACTTCATCTTACTCAGAACGTGCTCCATATTCAATATTCAATACTTTATTCCTTCATATTTATTATTTTATTTTGCTGTACAAATATATAATATATATGGGATATCTATTTTACCAATAAGTGAAGGAGGGAAGTGAGTTTACATTTATTTTTTAAATGATTAATTCTTTATTGCAGTATAACGGTCATATAAAAAATTTCCTCAGTTTTTTATTATCCCATGTTTTCTCCTTATTAACATGTTAGCTATGCATTCTGTTACTATTCTTTATTGGTTTTGCTGAGATTACAATGTGAATCTACTTGGTTAATTTTTCAGCATTATTGAGGCATTATTGACAAATAAAATTGTGATATACCTAGAGTGTACAAAGTGATGATTCGATATATGTATAATTGTGAAAGGATTTCCTCCATTGAGTTAATAACCACATCTATCACCTGACATATTTACTGTGGTTTGTTTTTTTGTGAGAACATTTAAATTCTATTCTAAATTTCAATTTTACAATACAGTGTTATCAACTATAGTCACCATGTTACACATTAGATCCTCAAAACTTATTTATCATTTTAAAAATTGAGATGTAACTGATATAAGTTTCAGGTGTGTTATTTGATACATTTAAATATTGCAACATGATTACTACCATAGTATTAGCTAACACCTCTGTTATCTTTTTTGATGTGTTCTGAAAACAGTGGAGATCTAGCCTTTTAGCAACCTTAAAGTTTATAATACAACATGGTTGACTATAATCATTGTACTGTGAATCAGATTTCCAGAACTTATTTATCTTCTAGTTGCAAGTCTTTACCATTATTCAACGCCCCCACCCCTTGGTTACCACCATTCTACTTCCTGTTTTCATTAGTTCAGCTTTTTAAAAGTCTACATATAAATGATATGATACAGTATTTGTCTTTCTCTGTCTCATTTATCTCACTTGGCATGATGCCCTCACGCTCCATCCATGTTCTCAAAGATTGAAGAATTTCCCTCTTTCTCATGGGTGAATAATGTTTCAGTGTGTGTGTGTGTGTGTGTGTGTGTGTGTGTGTATGTGCGTGTGCCTCATCTTTATCCATTCACCAGTTAACAGAAAGTTTATTTCCCCAGCCTGGCTATTATGAATAACACTGCAATACACATCACTATTGTACGAATAGTGTATTTGTGTACAAATTCACAAGTGGTGTCAAATTTAAAAATTCACTGCCAAACCAAAGTCAAGGAACTTATACTCTATCTTTTCTTAGAAGTTTTATGGTTTCAGGTCTATGTTCAAGTTTTTAATGTTTTGAGATGATTTTTATTTATGATATAAGGTAGGGATCCATATCCAGTTTTCAAAAACATTTATTTGAGACACTTTCCCCATTGTATATTCCTGGCTCCTTTGTCAGAAATTAATCAACCATAAACAAACGGATTTATTTCTGGGCTCCCTATTCTATTCCATTGATCTGTTTGTCCCTTTTTATTCCAATACTACACCATTTTGATTGCTATATCCTTTTTTTTTATTGTTGTATCTTTGTAATACAGTTAAAATCAGAAGTGTGGTAACTCCAGCTTTGTTCTTTTTTCTTAACATTGCTTTGGCTATTTGGGATCCTTTGTGATTTCATATGAATTTTAAGATTGTTTTTTTCTATTTCTGTGAAAAATACCATTGAAATTTTGATAGGGATTGCATTGAACCTGCAAATTACTTTGGGTAATATGGACATTTTAACAATATTGATTCTTCCAATTCATGAACATGGAATATCTTTTCCATTTACTTGAGTCTTCAATTTCTTTTATCAAGGTCTTATAGTTTTCACTGTGCAGATCTTTCTTGTTCTTGCTTAAATCTATTCCTAAGTATTTTATTCCTTTTGGTGCAATTATAAAGAGATTGTTTTTGTAATTTCTATTTCCAATAGTTTATTGTTAGTAAATGGAAACGCAGCTGATTTTGCCAACTGATTTTGTATACTGCAACTTTATTGAATTCATTTATTAGTTTTAATAGTTTTTTGATGGAAACTTTAGGATTTTTCAGATGTTATATCATGTTACCTGCAAAGACTTTACTTCTTTCTTCCTGATTTGGATGCCTCATTTCTTTTTCTAGCCTAATTTCTCTGGCCCAGGACATCCAGTACTTTATTGAATAAAAGTGGTAAGAGTAGGTATCCTTGTCTTATTCCTGATCTTAGGGGAGAAGCCTTCAGCTTTTCATCACTGAGTATGATCTTAGTTGTAGTCTTGTCACATATGGCCTATGTTATGTTGAAGTACATTTCAGCTATACTGGATTTGTTGAGAGTACTTAGATTTTTGGTTTTGTAGTCTTTGAGCATTTTTATAAGTTTAGTGAAGTCTTTGAAGCCCATAGTGTTTCTTCCAAGCCCTCTGTTGACTTCTTAGTTTTCTTGCAACAGCTCTCCATTAGGCAAAACATGGATTCTCAACCTCCTGTTCACACCTGTAGTTGCTAGAGTTGTTTTTTGAGTTTGAAAATTCTTATTGATAATTTCTACTAATATTACCTAAGATTTTTCTAAAATATTCTCTATGGGTATGCCACATATTAAGTCTTTATTCTTTCCACATTATAGTCCTAGGTGTCAAAAACACAGTTTTCAATTTCAATGATATTCGTAATGCAAAGGTCCATTAAGAAAGAGAAACACAATGGAAACACTACACCTTGATTTTATTTTCCTTTCTAGCTTGAAATTTTGTATTGACTGTTAAATGTTATATTTTTCATGATGATCATTATAATCTATTTGAATTATATTCTCTCTATGAATAATTCTGTACATATTCTCTCCTTTAAGCCTTAGATTTCATGTCATATACTTTCTTGTATTGTAGAGATATTTATTTCTGTTTTTAATTAATAAAATCTTATTTCATACATTAAGGCATATTTTAAAAATATATATTAAACTTTTTGTGTGTGCATATCTTAATCCTGCTTCTAAAATGTCTCATTTCATATAAAGCCATTTTGGAAATGTAACATTTCTCTGTTTGGTGAATTGATTAGCTCAAGCCCTCTTAACAATCTGTAACTCTTTTAGACTACATGTTCTCTCTCATTAATACTTTCTAATACCTCCAGCATGGATGTGAAATTTGAAAGGATCAATAAAGACGCAGCAGGGAAATGGTTCTGCGGGAACAGCTTTGATGGGTGTTTTTTCAAAGGAGCACATCTATCTTGTCTGATAATTCTCCATTTTAAAAAGAAGACAGAAATTTCCCCCAAGGCAATATTGTTTTTGAATCTTAACCACAACCTGACTAGTAATCAGGATGTTGTTCTAGACTATTATTGGGACTCTTCTTAAGTGAGAAATATGTTAGCCTTTGATTAGATAAAACAAGGTAAGCTTCGTAGTAAGATAAAACAGGACAAGTAAAATACAATGTAAGATACATTCTGCTTTCCTTTTCTCCCAAATATGAATTTAATTAAGAATAAAGTATAGATGAGGCAGTGTTCATTTTAGAAAATAACTTAAAAATTATACAAGATAATTTAAATATTTAAAGTGTGGCTGAGGACAGAATAAGGAATCCTAAATGGAAGACTCAATAATTTAAATTTGATATCTATATTTAAAATTAAATTTAAATTGATATTAGAGTGATAATAAGTATCAGTCTGTCAAGCTACAACTGATCTTAATCTTTTTCCAGTGGATAATGTTAAAGACATAGGAAATGGGGACACATGAGGGCACAGTGCAAAAGAAAAGCTTCAACCTAAATTACAGTTTTTGTGCTTGAGTGAAGCAAATCTATATGGTGATCACTTATGAAAAAAAGAGTTTTTGCACCTCTCAAGGAGAAACAAGGGACAGCACTGTTGGGCGTCTTAGACAATCATATTTAGACATTTCCCTCAGAGGGAAAAAGAGAGATCAGTGCTAAGAAATGTGGAAGGAAAATATGTTTGAGTACTTCTAGAAACTCTTTCTTCTTAGATAAGCAAGAAAAGCTTAATATACCCTAAGATGATTATGGCTCCTTAAAAGAACATTTGGCCACAGTATAGCATGCATTCCCTTCTGCCAGATGAGCCAGGACTGTACTATGGCCCATACAGGCTGTTCAAGACCACATGCCAGCCTTCTGCCTTTCCTATCATGGCCTTGCTTCAAGCTGTTAAGACGTAGGAAGATGTTGTAGTTACTCACTTTTAGAAGATAAGAAGTCAAAAGAGACTTGCCCATTGTGAAATGAGTGAAAGCATAACCTTTGAGCTCTTCTTGATATTTATTTGAAGTTCCTTTAGTGTACTGAGATTGTGTCTATCAGTTTGTATGAGCAGCTGTAACTTACAATTCAAATAATTAAAATATGTGAGCCATGAATCTCTATTGCTTTCATTTATCTATCTTTACGCAGATTATAACTGCAGGGTATATAGGCAAAAGCTAACAACAAAATAGGTTGCAATGAACCACTTGAAATAGTAAATCTGGGGGCTACCATGCAAAGACTCCTACAACTGAATATTTAGCAATATGGTCAACAATAAAATCATAGGCAAATAGGTTGAAAGTCCTAGGGAAATTAATATTCTTATGGCATTTTGTTGCCTGTAGTATATATAGAAAAGGCAATTTTGGAGAATTCTGCTAAAGCAAAAGTTTAGCAAATTATTGGTATAAACCTTTATAATTATATTTGCTTAGGATCCTATCATCTTTTGGTCATTTTTAAATGGACATTATGGTGCTATAAAAACTTGAAATGGCTCAGACAGTTGCAGTGACTTTAAAAGAAATCAATACAGTGCTGAATTTTACCCAATAGAAAAATAATCTTTTAATACTTAATTGTACACAAAACACAAAGCAAGCAGAGAAAAGAGCATGAATTACTTCAGCTGATTTTTTTCTTTTGGTTTTGTTTTTCCACAAGACAGAAAAATAACTTCACCGTAGGTCTTCCATCTGTCTGAATGGTAAAAAGCCACCACCTGGCATCTTTTTGAGATCATTGCTCTCTTAGTAAATGTCACAATTTTCATTTTGAAACTCCCTTTCAGCTATCTGTTTTTCAGCCATGAAATAATAAAATACCTGATACTATGATCAAAATAAACTCCTTATTTATGTGATACTGACTGGAAAAAGCTGCCAAGAAACAATCATGGTGGATTGCTTGCTCTCCACTGCATTGCTATCTATGTGACATGAGAAAGCTGAAGGGTGTTCTAAAATAGAGAATTAGTCACATTTGCCTTATAATCATGTTTCAGATAAATCGTTAATGAGGCTGCTGAAATAATAAAAACTACTATTGTTAATGCTACCACTCTAAATACTGCACGACCACTCCTACTACGAGCTCATCACAGCAAACTGGAAAAATGGCCTTAAACTTAATCCATAGGTTCGTCTATCAGATGCAGGCATACTACCAAGTCATCTAGTTTTATCAGCATTGGTTTTCTTACATTTAAGGTGGGCACAGTTATTGTACTATCTACCTTTCTTACTCTATGCAATTTTGGGGGAGGGGAAATTAAATGAAATTATAGAAGTTCTCTCAGGACAAATTAGAAAAATCTACTAAATTATGAAATTGGTGGAATTTATTTTTCAGAACTTAGAATGAGTTAATAATGAGGGACATCTGGGTGGCTCAGCGGTTGAGCGTCTGCCTTTGGCTCGGGGCGTGATCCCGGAGTTCCGGGATGGAGTCCCACATCTGGCTTCCTGCATGGAGCCTGCTTCTCCCTCTGCCTGTGTCTCTGCCTCTCTCTCTCTCTCTGTGTCTCCCATGATAAATAAATAAACAAATCTTAAAAAAAAAAAAAAAGAATGAGTTAATGATATATTATCTCATGAACCAACACTGATGTTTATGGGTGAGTAGATCAATGCAAGTATTTTTTTAAAGATTCAAGTTTTTAGGTAAACTCTAGTTAATTAACAAATAGTGTAATATTAGTTTCAGGAGCAGAATTTAGTGATTCATCACTTAAATACAACACCTGGTGTTCATTACAAGTGCCCTCCTTAATCCCCATCACTATTTAACCCATCCCCCTGCCTACCTCCCCTCCAGCAGCCCTCAGTTTGTTCTCCATAGTTAAGTCTCTTTTGTGGTTTGCCTCCCCTCCACCTCTACCACTTTCATCTGTTTTGTTTCTTAAATTCCACATACAGGGCAGCCTGGGTGGCTCAGCGGTTTAGTGCCCCCTTTAGCTCAGGGCCTGAACCTGGGGACCCGGGATGGAGTCCTGTGTCAGGCTCCCTGCATGGAGCCTGCTTCTCCCTCTGCCTCTCTCTCTTTTTGTGTGTTTCTCATGAATAAATAAATAAAATCTTAAAAAAATTCCACATATGAGTGAACTCATACAGTATTTGTGTTTCTCTCACTGGCTTATTTCGTTTAGCTCCACCCATGTCATTGCAAATGGCAAGATTTCATTCCTTTTCATGGCTGAATAATTTCCAGTGTGTGCGTGTGTGTGTGTGTGTGTGTGTGTTACCACCTCTTCTTTCTCCATTCATTAGTTGATGGACATTTGGGCTCTTTGCATAACTTGGCTATTGTTGATAATGCTGCCATAAACATCAGGGTACATGTGCCCTTCAAATAGGTATTTTTGTATCTTTTGGCTAAATACCTGGTAGTGCAGTTGTTGGGTCATAATTCAATTTTTAATGTTTTGAGGTCCCTCCATACTGTTTTTCAGGGTGGCTGGACCAGTTTGCATTCCCCTCAACAGTGTAAGAGGGTTTCCCTTTGTCTGAATCCTCACCAACACCTGTTGTTTCCTGTGTTGTTAATTTTAGCAATTCTGACCTGTGTGAAATGCTATCTCATCATAGTTTTGTCCAATTAAGAAATGGCCAGAAGACATGAATAGACATTTTTCCAAAGAAGATATATAGAGCAAACACTATTTTGAATTTTGGCAGTCATCATCATTTTCCACTTTCTTATATTTTATAAGAAGATTATGTATGTATATGTATTTTATAAGAAATTTTAAGATGCATGTATATATATGTGATATATATGTATTCATAAATAATAAAAAGCATTGCTTTTTAATTTACACAAATGGCTTCAGACTGAAAATAGAGTTTTTGCTCAATACCATAACAAAGAAACCGATGCATGTCTATGTGTATAGATTCCTTTTATCCATTAAACTGTATACTATTTTACCATATAAACATACTACATTTTTATCCATCTATTCCTGTATTGATGGGCATTTTTATTATTTATCACCATGTTGTAAGAAAATTCTTTGTGAAAGGGTCCTTATGCACAGAAACTTCTGGAAGCTGCTTTAGGCTCTATAGCTAGAGTGAAATAGCTGGATAAGCTCTAAACACTTTCAAGTTTAGTAGATGTCACATTGCTCTAGAAATGGATTATATCAGTTCTGTCTGCAGCACGTGTGTCGTCTCTTAAATTCCACATTGCCTGATGATATTCTTACATGAGTTCTCTTCCCATAAATCTTTAACGGATAATGCTCCAGAGAGATTTGCTAGAAAGAACTAGGTAAGGCATCCAGCATTTTGCTTGATCAGATTCTGTTCTCAGTGGAGAACTGAGATGAGATTTGGTTTAGGAAGAGTTAGTTGGGGAGTTGTGCTCCCAAAGTGAAGCGATAGTATTGAGCTGCAGTTGCCTTCCCAGATGGGAAGACAGAACAAACAACAGCATCAGGAATAACCAAATAATTTTACTTCCTGCTCACTAAGAGAGAGGAGCACCCTCTGCTTTTCCAACCTAGCTTCTTTTGGCTTGGACTGAGGGGGTTTGTGCCTGAGGTGAGCCAATGTTTATTAAAGAAGGCTGCCCAGAAATAACACACACAGAAGCATGCATAGACAAATAGGAGGGGTATTTTGTTGTTGTTGTTGTTGTTGTTGTTGTTTTGTTTGTTTGTTTTACTTATAGTTTTGTTTTTTGATTTTGGGGAGATTCCTGGTTGTAAAAGTTCACGAGAGACAAATCAATTGTCACTCCAATACCTTTGGAATTCCTCATCATTCAGCTCAGTGCAGAAGAAACAGCCACAATAATAAATGAAAACATCCTGCTTATTATTTTTTTCTGAAATGAATTAAGTCTCAAGTTCAGTTACTGCATGGAATGCTGTGATTTGCAAAATATTCAACACCATTGCAGGTAGTCTTCTGTTTGCCTGGGATGACTGTGCTTTCCAGTGAATGAATTCTTCCAGTGTCTTCAAGGTTTTGCTCAAGCATTACTGTCTAAGGGCATCCTTTACTGCTGCACATCCCCTTCATAGTCATTCTTGTTCGCACCACAGCTGGAAGTTTTCTGTTAGGTATTGTTAACAGTGATAACACTCGTATCAACATATTGAAATCGTGCATTTTCATGTGCGTTGCAAAAGAAGTAGAATGGGGAGAATAGGTAAAGTAAAGATTCCAGATTGAACTGTCTTGGGTTGAAATGAGTGAGGGATGGGCAAAAGGAGTGAAGGAAAGTGGGTGATGCAGGCTTCCAGTTACGGAATGAGTAAGTCACGAGAATAAAAGTCAACTGCATAGGAAATACAGCCAATGATATTGTAATAGAGTTGCACCATGACAGATGGGAGCTACACTTGTGGAAATCCTAGCATAATGTAAGAGAAGTTGAATCACTATGTTGTTATCCGAAACTGATGTAACATTCTGTGGCCATTCAAACTCAAATAAAAAAAAAAAAAAACCTTCTTCACCTCAGTTTTCCTATCTACAAAAATGTATAATAGATGTTTACCTACTGCATAATATTGTTGTGGGCATTAATTAATATTAATGCATATATGAAAACATTTGGAAGAGCGCCTGGTCACGGAGAGCATAGCAACATCAGCTATCGCTATTTTGTCCTTGAGGGCAGGGATAATGTCTTCCCTACGGATCCAGAGCACCTTGCACTATATCTGGCAAATCAATGGTTGTGCAGAAATATGTGCTCAGTTCACTAAACACAGATGTACCTATTATCTGAACAAGCATCCATATAGCATACATTTCATTCTCGTTGGCATGTGTTCCATTTTTTTTTAATCAGCCTTAGAGATGCCCATTAGCTATTCTTTGTTTTGACAGATTTTTAGCTTAAGTTGTCACCTGCATGCCAAGCCTGCCCCATAAGTTATGAAAGGAGGTGGGGAAGCATGATAGCTTTTAACAGCAGGGTGTATCCTATTGGCAGTGCATTTGGGGACAAAGACGTTTTGAAATGTTACATGATCTCAGCTACAAGCCTGAGACACACATTTATTTACAGTTTCTGCTAGAAGGTGCTGTCCTCCCTCACCATAATGGATGAGAGGGTTTGGAGAAGACTGGATTCTTTTAAGAGCCTCACATAAATTGTTACAGGCACAGTTTGTGAAGTTAAAAAGCACCTTTTAATTTTAAAAGTGTTTATTTCTAAATCAGATGTTGTCTTTGATGAAAAATAATTTCTCTCAGGACATAATGTCAACTGAAAGTTTTGTGTACACACAAGAATATTTTACATTGAAAATCTTACCTTTGTTTCCCAATTAGCATAGCACAATAAATGTGGTTTGGACTGCCAATAAATGGAATCACGAAGTTTCTTAGCAGTGTATAGCCTGTTTAAACTTCTAGCTCTTTTCTCAAGCATCTGTTTCTCAATTCATGGGGAGATACATAATATAGACCTGTGATCTTTCTCCCAGGATATTAGAATCGGTGGATCATGGCCCTGTAGAATGCTGTAAGTCTGTGACTTACAGGCATTCTTTAAAGGTAGCCTATTGTAACTTGGGTAGATTTTGATGAGCTACATTTTGTTTTATACTATGCATCCATACTGGTCCCTGAACTTACAGAAAACATATTAAGACTGAGAAGAGAAAAATGAGAGGAGTAGCTCACAAAGGTGGAGAAAGTGAGAGAAACGTGTATCAAACTCACTGAAAGCCAGATGAATGGAATGGTGTCCATTTATTTATTTATTATTTTGTTTTAAAGATTTATTGATTTTAGGGAGAGATAGAGCATACAGGGAGGGATAGATAGAAAGAGAGAAACTTCAGCAGACTCTTTGGTGCCTGACTTGGGGCTCCATCTCAGGATCTTGAAGTCATGATCTGAGCTGAACCCAGAGACCTGATGCTTAACCCACTGTGCTGTCCAGGCACCCCTGGGATGGTATATGCTTAAATTTAGATTTTTAAAAGATTTTTTAAAAAGATTCTATTTATTAATTCATGAGAGAGAGAGAGAGAGAGAGGCAGAGACACAGGCAGAGGAAGAAGCAAACTCCATGCAGGGAGCCAACTGTGGTACTTGATCCTGGAACCCCAGGATCACACCCTGAGCCAAAGGCAGACGCTCAACTGCTGAGCCACCCAGGTGTCCCTAAATTTAGATTTATATGACTTGTGTTCACACAAAGGTCTTGTTCTAAGCTTATCAGAGAGGATCAGTTCCATCCATAATACATTTATCCATTTTTATAAATCACATCACCTGTGACATAACACAAAAATGGAGTCCACATTTTCAAATTTAAAGATAAGAGGATTTAAAGAGAATGTTGAGCGTTTGTAAAGTAATTTCTGAATGAGTTATATTCACAGGCGACTATCTTCTTTTCCTGATCAGCAGCTCTTAGTAGAGATGATTTTAGAATCCTTTTTAAAAAACAGTATTTTAAATTGTTAAATGACTCTTATGGCAATCGACTATACAATATTGTGACATTGTTTTTAAGCTGTGTTTCATGGATGCTTCAGTTCAGAGTATAAATTCATGTTGGTTGGGAAGGTATTAATTAATTAATTAATTAATTATTTAGTGGAGTTCAATTTGCCAACATATAGCATAACACCCAGTGCTCATCCCATCAAGTGCTTCCCTCAGTGCCCATCACCCAGTCACCCCAACCCCCCGCCCACTTCCCCTTCCACTACCCCTCGTTCATTTCCCAGAGTTAGGTATCTCTCATGTTTTGTCACCCTCACTGGTATTTTCACTCATTTTCTCTCCTTTCCCTTTATTCTCTTTCACTCTTTTTTATATTCCCCAAATGAATGAGACCATATAATGTTTGTCTTTCTCCGATTGACTTATTTCACTCAGCACAATACCTTCCATGTCCCTCCATGTCGAAGCAAATACTGGGTATTTGTCATTTCTAATGGTTGAGTAATACTTCATTGGATACATGGACCACATCTTCTTTATCCATTCATTTTTGGATGGACACCAAGGCTCCTTCCACAGTTTGGCTATTGTGGACATTGCTGCTAGAAACATTGGGGTGCAGGTGTCCCGGTATTTTATTGCATCTGTATCTTTGGGGTAAATCCCCAACAGTGCAATTGCTGGGTCATAGGGCAGGTCTATTTTTAACTCTTTGAGGAACCTCCATACAGTTTGCCAGAGTGGCTGCACCAGTTCACATTTCCACCAACAGTGCAAGAGGGTTCCCCTTTCTCCACATCCTCTCCAATATTTGTTGTTTCCTATCTTGTTAATTTTCGCCATTCTCACTGGTGTGAGGTGGTATCTCATTGTGGTTTTGATTTGTATTTCCCTGAAGGCAATGATGCGGAGCATTTTCTCATGTGCTTGTTGGCCATGTCTATGTCTTCCTCTGTGAAATTTCTGGTCATGTCTTTTGCCCATTTCATGATTAGATTGTTTGTTTCTTTGGTGTTGAGTTTAATAAGTTCTTTATAGATCTTGGATACTAGCCCTTTATCTGATAGGTCATTTGCAAGTATCTTCTCCCATTCTGTAGGTTGTCTTTGAGTTTTGTTGACTGTTTCTTTTGCTGTGCAGAAGCTTCTTATCCCGATGAAGTCCCAATAATTCATTTTTGCTTTTGTTTCTCTTGCCTTCATGGATGTATCTTGTAAGAAATTGCTGTGGCCAAGTTCAAAAAGGGTTCTCTAGGATTTTGATGGAATCTTGTCTCACATTAGATCTTTCATCCATTTTGAGTTTATCTTTGTGTATGGTGTAAGAGAATGGTCCAGTTTCATTCTTCTGCATGTGGCTGTCCAATTTTCCCAGCACCATTTATTGAAGAGACTGTCTTTTTTCCAGTGAATAGTCTTTCCTGCTTTGTCAAATATTAGTTGACCATAGAGTTGAGGGTCCACTTCTGGATTCTCTATTCTGTTCCCTAGATCTATGTGTCTGTTTTTGTGCCAGTACCACACTGTCTTGATGACCACAGCTTTGTAGTAAAACCTGAAATCTGGCATTGTGATGCCCCCAGCTCTGTTTTTTTTTTTTTTTTTTTTTTTTAATATTCTTCTGGCCATTGGGTTCTTTTCTGATTCCACACAAATCTTAAGATCATTTGTTCCAACTGTCTGAAAAAAAAAGTCCATGGTATTTTGATAGGGATTGCATTAAATATGTAAATTGCTCTGGGTAACATTGACATTTTCACAATATTAATTCTTCCAATCCATGAGCATGGACTATTTTTCCGTCTCTTTGTGTCTTCCTCCATTTCTTTCAGAATTGTTCTGTAGTTTTTAGGGTTTTGCCTCTTTGGTAAGTTTATTCCTAGGTATCTTATGCTTTTGGGTGCAATTGTAAATGGGATTGACTCCTTAATTTCTCTTTATTCAGTCTCATTATTAGTGTACAGAAATGCCACTGACTTCTGGGCATTGATTTTGTATCCTGACACACTGTCAAATTGCTGTACGAGTTCTAGCAATCTTGGGGTAAAGTCTCGGGTTTTCTAAGTATAGTATCATGTCATCTGTGAAGAGGGAGAGTTTGACTTCTTTGCCAATTTGAATGCCTTTTATTTCTTTTTGTTGCCTGATTGCTGACCTAGGACTTCTAGTACTATGCTGAATAGCACTGGTGAGAGTGGACATCCCTGTCTTGTTCCTGACTTTAGGGGAAAGACTCCCAGTGTTTCCCCATTGAGAATGATATTTGCTGTGGGCTTTTAGTAGATGGCTTTTAAGATGCTGAGGAATGTTCCCTCTATCCCTACACTCTGAAGAGTTTTGATCAGGAATGGATGCAGTATTTTATCAAATGCTTTCTCTGCATCTATTGAGAGGATCATATGGTTCTTGTTTTTTCTCTTGTTAATATGATCAATCACATAGATTGTTTTATGAGTGTTGAACCAGGCTTGCATCCCAGGGATAAATCCCACTTGGTCATGGTGAATAATCTTCTTAATGTATTGCTGGATCCTATTGGCTAGTATCTTGTGAAAATTTATGCATCCATGTTCATCAGGGATATTGGTCTATAATTCTCCTTTTTGGTGAGGTCTTTGTCTGGTTTTGGAATTAAGGTGATGCTGGCCTCATAGTTACCCAGGGTAATTTACCATTTAATGCAATCCCTATCAAAATACCATGGACTTTTTTCAGACAGTTGGAACAAATCATCTTAAGATTTGTGTGGAATCAGAAAAGACCCCGAATGGCCAGAAGAATATTAAAAAAAAAAAAAAACAGAGCTGGGGGCATCACAATGCCAGATTTCAGGTTTTACTACAAAGCTGTGGTCATCAAGACAGTGTGGTACTGGCACAAAAACAGACACATAGATCAGTGGAACAGAATAGAGAATCCAGAAGTGGACCCTGAACTTTATGGGCAACTAATATTCGATAAAGGAGGAAAGACTATCCATTGGAAGAAAGACAGTCTCTTCAATAAATGGTGCTGGGAAAATTGGACATCCACATGCAGAAGAATGAAACTAGACCACTCTCTTTCACCATACACAAAGATAAACTCAAAATGGATGAAAGATCTAAATGTGAGACAAGATTCCATCAAAATCCTAGAGAACACTTGCAATACCCTTTTTGAACTTGGCCACAGCAATTTCTTACAAGATACATCCATGAAGGCAAGAGAAACAAAAGCAAAAATGAATTATTGGGACTTCATCGGGATAAGAAGCTTCTGCACAGCAAAAGAAACAGTCAACAAAACTCAAAGACAACCTACAGAATGGGAGAAGATACTTGCAAATGACCTATCAGATAAAGGGCTAGTATCCAAGATCTATAAAGAACTTATTAAACTCAACACCAAAGAAACAAACAATCTAATCATGAAATGGGCAAAAGACATGACCAGAAATTTCACAGAGGAAGACATAGACATGGCCAACAAGCACATGAGAAAATGCTCCGCATCATTGCCTTCAGGGAAATACAAATCAAAACCACAATGAGATACCACCTCACACCAGTGAGAATGGCGAAAATTAACAAGATAGGAAACAACAAATATTGGAGAGGATGTGGAGAAAGGGGAACCCTCTTGCACTGTTGGTGGAAATGTGAACTGGTGCAGCCACTCTGGCAAACTGTATGGAGGTTCCTCAAAGAGTTAAAAATAGACCTGCCCTATGACCCAGCAATTGCACTGTTGGGGATTTACCCCAAAGATACAGATGCAATAAAATACCGGGACACCTGCACCCCAATGTTTCTAGCAGCAATGTCCACAATAGCCAAACTGTGGAAGGAGCCTTGGTGTCCATCGAAAGATGAATGGATAAAGAAGATGTGGTCTATGTATACAATGGAATATGACTCAGCCATTAGAAATGACAAATACCCACCATTTGCTTTGACATGGATGGAACTGGAGGGTATTATGCTGAGTGAAATAAGTCAATTGGAGACGGACAAACATTATATGGTCTCATTTGTTTGGGGAATATAAAAAAGAGTGAAAGGGAATAAAGGGGAAAGGAGAAAAAATGAGTGGGAAATATCAGAAAGGGAGACAGAACATGGAAGACTCCTAACTCTGGGAAACGAGCAAAGGGTGGTAGAAAGGGAGGTGGACGGGGGTGGGGGTGACTGGGTGACAGGTACTGAGGGGGGCACTTGATGAGATGAGCACCCGGTGTTATGCTATATGTTGACAAATTGAACTCCAATAAAAAATTTAATAAATAAAAAAATAAATAAATCTCTGACCGAATCCGGAGGTTTTCAGGATGATTTGAAAGTTATCTAGGGAAGTTGGTGGGGACAGGTGACCTGGGGACCCTACTCTTTCACCATCTTGCCCCACCGCCTCGAGAAAGTATTTTTAAAATTTAGTTTCATTGTTTCTGAAAAATCGTTAACCTCTTAATAGTTTGGTTATAATGGATATATTTAAAAGATTCAGAGTGCTCTATGTCACATGTAGAGCATGTTTGAAATATAGGTGAAATCTTGCTCTATTGGATCCTATTTTCATTAAAAGGAATTTATGATAACATAATTAAAAGATTAGAAGTTGAGTTACTGTGTATATAAAAGTCACTTTATTATTTGATCATTTTAATTTTGGATATAATAAAAGGAAATCAATATTTTTAATAAATTCACTTCAAACTAATTTATCAAAATGATTCTTCATAATTAGATATACTATGCAAAGATCTCTGTTATAATTTTATTGAACATATCCTCAAAGATTCTCTGCTAAAAACTATAAGTCAATTTATCAAGATTTGTAATTTTATCAGCCTCAGTGCTAGCTACTATTGCAATTTTATATTTGTGCTATCTAGATTCTTTGCAGGTAGCATAGATTCATAGTAAAAGATAATTGTATCAAGTTTGATATTAAAAAATCCAACTTTCATTGAAATGCTTAAGCTATTTTTTGGAATTATGTAGAAAGTTATGAGTATTAGCTATATTAAAATCAAAAGATTTTAGGAAAAGTTAGCTGCTACCAACACAATCACCAATTTTTTAATTTTAATATGTGAATTAGCTTCTCCTAGAACCCCACTGAATGAGAATTTTCTTTTATTTGCAATATTGAGAAGAATTTGAAAGAAGGGTGAATGATTGACAATACATGCCTCTACATTGTCAAAACATTTAGATAAAAGCATGAAAATCCTAGTCCATCTTTTAGCAATTGTATCTGTTGTGACAGCCCTGATGCCTCTAGACTGGTTCATTGGGAGAAAGCACCATGTTTCTGATGTAAATTATTTTAAATTCCCTAAAGAGCTCCAAGAAACGTGCTGTGATTCTAAGAGAAGCCAGGTCAGGAGTTGCAGGGTGGTCACACAATGCCGTCGGGTGGAGCAGTGCACCCCTCTCCTCCCACACTGAGTGCCTGGGCTGCTTCATCATCGACACTTCTCCCTGTGATCTTGCTCCTGCTTGGGGTGACTGCTCCTTAATTTGGAAGGAGAACGATCAGGCATATATTAAGCTGCACTCTGGCCTTAAACCATCTCTCCTGTGTCCCTCATTTTCACCAGTGCCTCCTCATCATTTGTCCTCAGGAGAAGTTGAAGATTCTCTCTGGGACTATTCTGCTCAACCCCATGGGTGTCTTTCTCCTCTGGTGTGTAGCACCAGGGGCAGATCCAGGCAAAATGGTGGGTGAAGATTCTCATTCCTGCTCTCCCTAGAAAACAGACAGCAAGGATGAGCTCATATTTGGCCTCTGTGCAAGAGATAGGACATGGAAGGAACCCAAGAGCTGCTGAGGGGGAAAAGCCTCTATGTCACCTGTGCTGTCTAGCCTGATGACTGACCAAGCTAGCTCACCAGAGCTCCCACCACCAGTGTCACCTGACCACCCCTTCTGCTGGCAGCTTCCTAGTTCTTTTGTACCCCAAAGCTGTCTTTGCTCCCCTTCCTGGAACCAGCCAGAGCCTCCCAACAAATGTGCTGGCCACCCCGTCACTGCCTGGGGAGGGGAGACGGTCCAGTGGTGCCGAACAGCATGTATATGTCATAGAAGCCCTTTCCTGGGTGTTCAGACACCTCCCTCAGCATTGCCCATCTGTAGTGGTGAACGTGGAGGCATTTCTTTCTTTTTTTTTTTATAAATTTATTTTTTATTGGTGTTCAATTTGCCAACATAAAGAATAACACCCAGTGCTCATCCCATCAAGTGCCCCCCTCAGTGCCCATCACCCAGTCACCCCCACCCCCCTCCCACCTCCCCTTCCACCACCCCTAGTTCATTTCCCAGAGTTAGGAGTCTCTCATGTTCTGTCTCCCTTTCTGATATTTCCCACTCATTTTTTCTCCTTTCCCATGGAGGCATTTCTAATATGCGTTTAAGCACGCACCCAGAGCTTTTCCTTCCTGAACCTGGTTTGGAGCAAACTTCTCATCAATATACAGTCCTAAGCTGGTGGGCGGAGAGGATATTAGACTCATAGTGTCTCGACACCTATACACGGTCACTGTAGAGATAGACTTACTCATAGACACCTTGTTACCAAGACATCCCCTTCCTCGTTTAAATGAAGACACATGCCTCTAAAGCTTGCTTTCTTTTCTTTTTTTTTCTTTCTTTCTTTCTTTCTTTCTTTCTTCTTTCTTTCTTTCTTCTTTCTTTCTTCTTTCTTTCTGTTTTAGATTTTATTTATGTATTTGACAGAGAGAGAAAGAGAGAGAGAGTGCACAAGCAGGGGGAGCATCAGGTAGAGGGAGATGGAGATGCAGGCTCCCTGATGAGCAAGGAACCTAACGTGGGGCTCTATCCCAGGATCCTGGGATCATGACCTGAACCAAAGACAGATGTTTAACCAACTGAGCCACCCAGGAGTCCCATAAGGCTTTATTTCTAAGGCTTTATTTACTGAACCTTCTCACATTTTTCCTCACTCTCTAGACTGGGAAATCTGGCAGATGCAAACAAGTCTCAGGTCAGAATCACCCTGTGTAAGAGATAGGACATGGATGGAACCCAAGGCACTGGTGAAAATGAGGGACACAGGAGAGGGTGATTCTGACCTGAGACTTGTTTGCATCTGCAAACAAGATTTCCCAGTCTAGAGTTCATATGTTTGCATCTGCATCTAGATTTCCAAGTCTAGAGTTCATATGTTCACATGTCTTTCCTTTGGAGTTCACATGTCTTTCCTTTGGAGACCAATTTCTCTTCTCCTCCCCTCCGTGCACCCATCCTCTCATCTTTCTTCTTTCTTTTCCTCTTTTCCCCCATCCTTTTGTCCTTTTCTTCCCTTTCCTTCTTTCCTCACTTTTCTTTTACAAAGTACTTTTTTCGTAAACAAAGAATATACTGGCATTGACTGGACATGAAAGCAAGTACTTTTAGAATGACACTTTTCAGAATAAACATCTAAAAGGGTATTTCCTATTTATTAACTTCCAGATATGGGAGATGAGCAATATATTTTAGCAGCACCATTTTTACGGAAATAGGAGAAGCGAATATTTCTTTGAAAGAATTCAGATTCTAATACAGATGACATAAGCAAAACAAAAATCACTAATTACTAGTGGAATAGTTTATTATTAGACTAGACCATGTGCATTTTGTGTTCCACATTTCCTTTCCAGTCTTCTCCCAAGAGATACAATTTCAGTGTTCTGAAGAGAAGCCAGGTGTGTTATGAGAACATAAAATTCCCCTTTTTAACTCCATGAAATTGATTTAAGAGAACATATTTGCTTTCCTGCAATTCAGAGAAATTTAAAATACCAACTCTCTTAGGTGGGGTTTTACTTTCTTTCGTGGCAAGTCAGCTTCCCCCATGAGCAGTTTCTTATACCCAGAAAGCTTCAGAAATGTGGTCAATTAATAGCCACTTGAAAAAAAAATCTATACTGATAAATGGTGTAATAAATAAATAACCAAAGGCATATAATAATAATAGGTTTTTTAAAAATAGAAATGAAAGAAAGGAAATAAAGTATATTGATTAACCAAGAATTCCCAAACAAAAATCTAACATAATTTTTTTCAATATTTTATTGTGCAATTAGTCATATGTATTCATAGAAGTTCTATTAACTCTGCCTATTTACTAGGCTTTTATAAGGCAAAAAAGAAAATAACCATGTTAGCCAGATGTAGTCTTTTCTTCAGTTTATTTATTTTTATATTTTATGTCTTACTAGACTTCATTATCAAAAGATGACATGCCCACTGCTCACAGCAGCTGCAATCCATTAGCCTAATGGATTGGAATTATAGGCTGCCTTAGGAATTGTCTATTGTGTGGCAAAATCAAATGTAAACCCTACTGTGAAAAGTCTTGACACTATTAAATGTGAAAAATACAATGTGTTCAAGAAAATGTTAAGGAAAGAAATGTAGGGCGTTTGACTAACCAACCAGAAAGTAATATGAAGTTTATGCCAAAATAGAAACCACTTGTGTTTTCCTGTTGTTGCTTAGCCAAATGATCATGCACTCTGATTCCCTACCCAGCAGTGCTGGCTGAACAGTGGGTACTAACTGATTAATTATCTCCTCTTTCTACCAGTCCTGGCCATAGACTATTTGTATACACATCTATTCTTACCCAAAACTCCATCTCATGAATGCTTGCATTCACTCAACAAAAACATCTGTGTGTCTGCTCTGTACACGCAGTGTGAAGGTATGAGGTTTACAGATAGGCCAAAACTAGCAATATCTCAAGAGGAAAACTCTTGCCACTTGTCACATCGTCGGGGGCATCAGCCCTCTCCTCCCTGGCTAACATCAGAGGGCACCATTAGGACAACGCAAGAAGTTCTGGGAGTTCTGTGGCAGTGGTCAGATCTGCAAGGAATAGTCTGGGCTTTAACATTCTCAGGTTCAGTATTGACTGAGAAAAGGGAAGTGAAGAAGGAAAGGTCCAGCTCTCCTTCTAGAGGGCACCTAATGCTGACAAAGAAAGTGAGGTGTGCTGCCTTTGACAGGTGGCACAGCAGGGACCCTTGCAAAGGGGCATGTGTACTGTCTGACTAGAGAGGAGAGGACCTCATTGCCACTGCTTCGGTGAGTGGTGTTGAGGCTCCTCCACCTACCTCTTCAAACTTACAGAGATGATGTCGCCCTGAAAGATCATTTGTGACATGCTCTGTCTCTTTATCCTCTTTCGTACCTTTCTCTGACTTGTCTGAGGATGGCTTTCTTCTATAAAAGTGTCTGTTCTTCATATAGAAAATAATACAAATATTTGAATACAGTGCTCAGTTATGTAAAATTTTGATTTTTCAGATGATAAAAGCGAGTTCAGAACTCTAAGTTTATAGATGTTACTCTGAAATACATATCTAGGAAAGAGACCAGGAAATAAATTAGCTACCGATGTTCAAAAGTTAAATGTGAATCTTAATTTTTGTAAGTGAAATACTGACTTTTTCATCTAAATAGCTTAGGAAAGAAAACAAAAAGTCGAATCATAGTATGCTGACATTTAATCTTCATCTAAGAGAAGCTTCTCTTTGAATACTGTATTGACTTCTCCAAGGGTGAATAAGTAACTCATCTTGTCTTTAACTGCTTTTGTTTATCTTCTCCCACATGCAAACAGATTCATTTACTCACATACAAACAGAATCATAGTATTTTTAAAAAAAGATTTTGTTTATTTATTTGGAGAGGGAGAGACAGAGAGAGAGAGAGAGAGAGAGAGAGAGAGAGAACACCAGCAGTGGGGAAGAGCATAAGAAGTAGGCTCCCCGCTGAGCAGGGAGCTCGATGTGGGGCTTGGTCCCAGGACCCCGGGATTACAACCTGAGCCGAAGGCAGATGCTTAAATGACTGAGCCAGCCAGGGAACCCCAGAATCATAATATTTATTTAATCCAATAATCTTTAGTAGTATTTGTTATATACTTAGTACTGCATTAGGTGTTGAGAAAAGTAAATTGGTTCCCAACCTCCAGACTATATGTGTGGAAAATGAGACATTCACTCTTATTCACTCATTCAGCAGATGATTATTGGGTGCTTATTTTATGCTGTTTATGTATGCATGTGTGAGTTCAATAATGAATAAGTGAAATGCTAGCATATGAGGGGCTGGCATTAGGGAACTGGAGAATTGGTGACAAGAGGGGAAGCTAAGTGAACCAGGTAGGGAGACCAGGATTCTAAAGCACCACCGAATTGCAGAGAGTAGAATCCACATACATGCCAGAAAGACAAAAAATGAGTAGAGTAAAGCAACCAGCCATTTCAAATGTGCAGAGAGTGTGATGTGGCACTGAAATCCTGGAACGAGGCTGGGGAAAGAGCCATGTCAGTCCCCAGCTTGGTGTATACAATGGGGTATAATCAAGGGCTGGATGAGAAAGACAAGACCCCTGAAGCTAGTGCTGGGGTGGAGGGGTCAGATTTTTGGATCTATGGAGGGGGAAGGAAAAACAGATCTGACAGTGAGGTAGGATTACAATTTATGCACAGCTTTGGAAGCCAGAGTGAGAACTACAGGTGAAGTGTAGAGGAACAGCTAAAACAAACACACACAAAAATGGAGCATTTGAAAGAGAATATGGTTAATGGCTAAGTGTATTAATCACTACTCCAAAGGAAAGGTCTACAAATAATTACTTCTGGTCCTGGTTGTTCAACTTGGCCTGTATTGTGTAAATATTGCATTATGTTTCAAATACATTGCTTAATTAAGCTCTTGATGGTTCCTGTAGCCTATCTTGGAAAGAATCTTTAATAATCTGTTTCCTATTAGCATTACAGATGGATATTTGGAGGTTGAAATTTTTATAGGGTAGCCAGAGACGAGTCCCTGCTGAGAAGTGACATTTAAGTCAAGACCTGAAGAAAATGAGAGAAACTTTTCAAACACTAGGAAGAGCAAGTGGAAATGTTAAATCTCCTAGTTATCCCTATACTTGTTTCTAGCACTAGATTTGTTCCATTGCTCCAGTGGAAAAAAAATACCTGTCCCAAAAATGATTCTGTCCTAAATATTATTGATTTATAATAGAACAAATCCAATTAGCATGAATATCTAACACAGTTTCTGCACAGAAATATCTCAGTTATTCTTGAAATTTTCTCTGCCTTATCAGTTTTGATATTCAGCATGCTGATTTTCTTGGGGGAAAAAAGAACCCTATTTGAAATTTTATTGAATTTGTATTAAATAAGTATAAACATAAAATCTACATCCAGTGCTGCAGGAGGGTGCTCCCCATACATCTAAGGAATTATTTGCTACACCAGCTGGTGTCCTGAAATTCGACCCAATTCTGACACAGTCTACCTGGAGGTAGTGTCAAATCTCACAGGTTAGGGTTTAGTCCTACAAGACTGTCCCCCTATTATCCCAACTTCAGATGCTACTTACAAACCCCATGTTATATTACCTGTGCTCCTGACCTAATGGCTATTGATCAGAGATTCCAACAATCTTTTCTTTGAGTTTGATTAATTTGCTAAAATGGCTCACAGAACTCAGAAAAACATTTTAATTGCTGAATCATGGGTTTGTTATGAAAGAATATACTCAGGAACAGTTTGATGGGAGCGATGGATAGGGCAAAGTATGTGAGAAGGAGCTTGGAGCTTCCATGCTGTTTCTGAGTACACCACTCTCTCCAACTCTGCACATGTTCCCCAACCCAGAAGCTTTCAAACACTGTCCTTTGGATTTTTACTGAGGCTTCATCACAAAGGCATAACTGATTAAATCATTGGCTATTCATGATTAATTCAACCTCTAGCCCCTCTCCCATTCCTGGAGGTCAAGGGGCTGGGATGGAATAGAAAGTTCTAACCCTGTAATCTCTTGGTTGGTTCCCCTAGTAACCAGTCCCCACCCTTAGGTGACCTAAGAGCTTTTCAGAAGACACCTAAGTCACCGTATAGTTGTGGGTCCATTCCTGGGTTTTCTATTCTATTCTGTTGATCTAGGTGTCTTTTTCTGGTGCCAGGACCATACTGTCTTAATGACTACAGCTTTGCAATATAGCTTGAAGTCTGGAATCATCTGGAATTCTTTTTCAAGGTTGCTTTGGCTATTTGGGGTCTTTTGTGGTTCCATACAAATTTCACATTGTTTGTTCTAGCTCTGTGGAAAACGCTGGTGGTATTTTGATGGGGATTGCATTAAATGTGTAGATTGCTTTGGGTAGTATAGACATTTTAAAAATATTTTTTTCTTCCAGTCCTAGAGCATGGGATATTTTTCCATTTCTTTGTGTCGCCTTCTATTTCTTTTATAAGTATTCTATAGTTGTCAGAGAAGAGAGCTTTAATTCTTTGATTAGGTTTATTCCTAGGTTATTTTATAGTTTTTTGATGCAGTCTTTGACAAAGCCGGACAGAATATCCAGAGGAAGAAAAGACAGCCTCTTTGACAAATAATATTGGGAAAATTGGACAGCAACATGCAGAAGAATGACACTGGAACACTTCCTTACACCATACACAAAAAAATTCAAAATGGATAAAAGATCTAAATGTGAGACAGGAAACCATCAAAATCTTAGAGGAGAACATAGGCAGCAATCTCTTTAATATCAGCTCTAGTAAATTCTTATAAGACATCTTTCTGGAGGCAAGGGAAAGAAAAGCAAAAATGAACTATTGGCAATTCTTCAAGATAAAAAACTTCTGCACAGTGGAAAACAACAAAATAAAAAAGCAACCTTCAGAATAGAAGATATGCAAATGACATCTGATAAAGGGTTAGTATTCAAAATCTTAAAAGAACTTATCAAACTCAACATCCAAAAAACAAATAATCCAATCAAGAAATGGGTAGAAGACATGAATAGAATTTTTATTTCAAAGAAGACATCCAGATGGCCAGGAGATACATGAAAAGATGCTCAACATCACTCATCATCAGGGA
Source organism: Canis lupus baileyi (assembly GCF_048164855.1). Taxonomy (NCBI): domain Eukaryota; kingdom Metazoa; phylum Chordata; class Mammalia; order Carnivora; family Canidae; genus Canis; species Canis lupus. Next base: position 24,775,174 of record NC_132867.1, on the reverse strand, counting down.
TATATAAATAAAAACTACAATGAGGTATCACCTCACACCAGTCAGAATGACTAAAACTAACAACACAGGAAACAACAGGTGTTGGTGAGGATGCAGAGAAAGCTGGACCCTTTGGTTGGGTTGGTGGGAATGCAAACTGGTCCAGATACTCTGGAAAACAGTATGGAGGTTCCTCAAAAAGTTCAAAGTAGAACTACCTTATGACTCAGCAAATGCACTACCAGGTATTTAGCCAAAAGATACAAAAAATACTGATTCAAAAGGGCACATGCACCCTGATGTTTACAGCAGCGTAATCAACAATAGCCAAATTATGCAGAGCCCAAATGTCCATGAGAAGAAGTGATATATACATATACAACGGAATATTATTCAGTCTTCAAAAAGAATGAAATTTTGCCATTTGCAATAATGTGGATGAAACTAGAGAGTATTATGCTAAGTGAAAAAACTCAGAGAAAGACAAATACTATATGAGTTCACTCATATGTGGAACTTAGGAAACAAAACAGATGAACATAGGGGGAAAAAGAGAGAGAGAGGCAAACCATAAAACATAATCTTAACTATAGAGAACAAACTGGGGGTTGTTGGAGGGTAAGTGGGCAGGGGGATGGGTTAAATCAGTGATGGGTATTAAGGAGAGAATTTGATGTGTTGAAGACTGGATGTTGTACATAAGTGATGAATCACTAAATTCTACTCCCTAAACTAATATTACACTACATGTTAACTAAGTTAATTTAAAAGAAAAGCCTGAAAAAAAGTCACCTCTTTAAGGAAATACATCTTCACAGCTCTCATCACTTAGGAAATTCCATAGATTTTTAGGAACTCAGTGCCAGAAACAGGGAGAATGAAATATGTATTTCTTATGAATCACAATATCACAGTTATTCACATTTTTCTAAAATGAGTATTTATCTCAATTAATAATGCATTTCTCTATGTATTTCCTTTTTCTACAACATCAATGATCTTTCATCATTAAAGAATGCATTGTTATTCTCATACTGTTGCAAATTATATAATTTTGAATGTTAATTTATAAATATTCATTTCTGATATATTGAAATGAAGTTGATTTTGTACAAATTGCTCTTTTATTAAGTTATCTTGCTAAATCTTATATGAATTTTAATAATTTGTCTTTGGATCTGCAGAATTTTTGTTTTGGAATTTTGTGTAGTCAATCATCATATGCAATTATCTGTTTTCAGTTTCATACACTTTTTCTTTTTTCACACCACACTGGAGAATCTCCTATTCAATGTTGAATGGAAGTCGTGATACTTAGTATTATCCTTATCATACTCCCAATCTTAGAAGGGATGCTTCAAACTTTTCACTGTTAATTGTGAAGATTTCTGCAGGATTTTTGTAGATTATTTATATTAAGTTAAGGATCTCTTTACCAATCTCTTCGTGAATTTTGTCTGGCTTTTTCAAAATCCATTTCCAATTCATCATTTTTTAAAAAGATAGATTTATTTGAGAGAGAGGGAGAGAGAGAGAGAGCAGGGTAAGGAGAAGAGGAAGACGGAGAGGGAGAATCTTAAGCAGACTCCCTGCTGCACCAGAGCCTGAAGGGGGTTTGATCTCAAGACCCCGAGATCATGACCTGAGCTGAAATCAAGAGTTGGTTGCCCAATTGACTGAGTCACTTAGGTGCCCCATCCAGTTCAACATTTTTATGTTCAAGTGTATCTGCTGTTTAGTCCACTTGCTGTGTTTTACTTTTCATTAACTATTATTTCCAGTTCTAAAACTTTGTTTATATTTGTGATTTTGCTTGCTTTAAACTTCCTGGCCAATATTGGTAATCCTTTCTCACTTGGTTATTTTTTTAATTCCATCTTTTACCCCATTGAAGATTTTATATGTAGTGATTTTATAGTCTGTTACTGTTTTTACCTATTGCTAGTATGTCCAAAAGCTAATGCCTGGGAGTATAAGGTTTTTGCTTTTCTTCTGATTCTTACTTATTGTGTTTTATTTCCTTGTGTATTTTGTATATATACATAGTCTTCTCTTATGTGTGGTTTCAATTTCTGCAATTTCAGTTGTCAGTGGTCAACCACAGTCCAGTATCAGATGATTCCCCTACTGATGTATTGTCAGAAGGTCAATAGTAGGCCAATACTACATCACAATGCCTGTGTCACACACCTCCCTTCATCTCATCACATAGGCATGTTATCATCTCACATCATAACAAGAAGGGTGAGTACAGTACAGTAAGATATTTTGAGAGAGAGAGAGACCACATTCATATGTTTTACTATAGTCTATTGTCATTGTTATTCTATTTTATTTATTTATTTATTTATTTATTTATTTATTTATTTGTTATTCTATTTTATTAATAGTTATTGCCATTTATCTCTTGCTGTGTTTAATTTATATATTAATCTTTATCTTAGATATGTATGTGTAGGATTGTTATTCTATTTTATTAATAGTTATTGCCATTTATCTCTTGCTGTGTTTAATTTATATATTAATCTTTATCTTAGATATGTATGTGTAGGATAAAACAGTATATATAGGATTCAGTATGATCTGTGGTTTCAAGTATCTATTGTGAGTCTTAAAATATATCCTCTATGAAAGGAGGAACTACTGTATGTATGAATGTGTATGTATATATATATATACACACACACATATATATAAATGTATAAATATAAATAACACATCATACAAACATTAAAACGTCATATATATAATATATGTATATAATATATATTTTCATTTTTTTAGATTTTATTTATTTTACACAGAAAGAGAGAGAGAGAGAGAACAAGCAGGGGGAGTGGCAGGCAGAGGGAAAGGGAGAAGTAAGCTCCCCTGGGGCTCAATCCAAGGAGCCTGGGATCATGACTTGAGCTGAAGGAAGATGATTGACTGAGTCATCCAGGCACCCCTAAAATATGTATTTTTAAATTTAATATTGAGCAGTTTGGAAGGCTGACATTGCAGCTTTTTTTTCCAAGGGTCGTTGGAGTTTCTTGTCTGCCAGAGCTAGAGTTCCATTACTTTCCTGCGATCCATGTGACAACTTTCGGTAGACGGGGTTTAATGCAAATATCTCAGGTTTGGCCTTCACATTGATTGGGTCTATGGTTTAGTCCCTCAGACTACTCTTGTTCTTTTCCTTCCTCTTCAACTTCCCTGTTGTGCTTTCAGCTAAGTGGTTGGTTGTTGTATCCCTTTGAAGTGTTCAGTTATTTTCATTAAGGCTCGAAAATGTGTTGAGAGTTCTATTTGCTGTAATTATTCCAGGAGTATCAAGCTGCAGTTAATTGGTACCAAATGGCAAATTAGATCAATCATGTGAACGTTTCATAGAACACTTAACATTTGTTACATTTTATAATGTATGTTCAGTGCATGGCAAGAAAATACAATAGCAATGGCCACCTTCCTGCTGGACAAAATGACAAAAATTCAAATACCTTTACTATAGGTTTCACAGTTGACTATTTTTCTATATTATAACTAATAGAAAACAGCTTACTTTTAGAAATAGAATACAGCTCACTACTCTATTGCTTTTACTAATTTCATGTTCATTTTTGTGCAACAAACTTGCCTAGTGACTTTTATTTGAAAATTCCTGATCTATGAACTACTATTTATTCTGCATTTTATATCACAAGACAAACTTTTAAATGGCTCATGAATCAAATAAACCTAATTGATTACATATTCACTCATATTTATGAGTCTGATTAGGCAATGAACATTATATACACAAATCATTTTGTGCTGCTTGGGCTCATTTAAAGCATCTTGGTAATATTTATAAATGAATATTGATATTTCATTATTGCAACATTTTACTAACATATTACCTGATAAGCTAAAAAAAAAAAAAAAGCAAAAGAGCATAAACAGAGAGGGCAATTTAGTTTCATAAAGAAAATCTTTCAGTCTGGATACTCTGAAGCAGCTTATCTTTGGGCAGTACCTCAGGGTGAGAATTGTCAAGGAAGTGGAGAGGGCAAACAGTGAGACAGCAGAGATATCTGTAGTCCTGTTGCCTCATTTCTCTCTACCTGAAAGCTTTCAAAGTGGATAGATCTAGGAACCAGATTACATATAAGGACATAATAAACCACAGTAGTATCAGCACCAAAGGTGTAATCAATGAGCAAGAATAGGATCAGAGAGCAGCCAAGGCAAACATCTGCTTTCTCCTCTAGATGCCCTGGGTATGAAGATACCCCATCTGTACTGCTCTACCTTCCTGACAGGTAGCTGTCCATCCCGGTACCGGCCTCCAAGCTGCATGCCAGGAGGCTATATGTCTCAAGCATAACCTTTTTACTATTGTCAGCCCTGCCGGCAGCTCTCTATCTTTTAGCTGGTGATTGCCCATAGCTCTGAGACTATGTTACCTTGACAAGACGCTGCTACCAGGACACTTGCTTCAAAACTTTCACATCTCTATCACTTAGTTGTCCAGAATTCCATTAATATAGGATCATGACTGTGTGGTATTGACTGAAGACTTAGGATAACAGGGGAAGTTTCAATATAAGAAGATAGAACTTGAAACTTGATGAAAACATAGCCGTTTTTTTTTTTAAAGATTTTTTAAAGGATTTTTTTGATTATTTGAGAGAGAAAGAGTGAAAATGTATGTGCCTGAGTTGAGTGAGGGGAGGGGCAGAAGGAGAGGGAAAAGCAGACCCCCTGCTGAGCAGAGAGCCTCACATGGAGCTCATCCCAGGACCCTGAGATCATAACCTGAGCCAAAGCAGATGCTTAACCAACAGAGCCACCAAGGCACCCCCAAAACATGACTGGTAGTCCAAGAAGAAAGGGCACATGCTGGCATATGTGCACACACGCACCTGCGTGTACACACACACATATACATGCACACTAAACCAAATCTTTTCTTTTTAGGTTTTTTTAAGGTTTATTTATTTATTCATGAGAGACACAGAGAGAGACAGACAGAGACACATGCGGAGGGAGAAGCAAGCTCTTTGCAGGAGCCTGAGCAGGACTTGATCCCCAATCTCGGGATCACGACCTGAGCAGAAGGCAGCCGCCAAACCATTGAGCCACCCAGGCATCCCCAAATCTTGTTTTCTTGTTCCAGCATCAATCCTTCCTTCTGAGAGGCTCATTTTCCCATCTTTCCAAGAAAAATTGTTAATTTCCCTTTGAAAAACCCTATCCATTACTGAAAGGAAGTGATTTCACTTTATGATCAATTGCTTCTAGATATCATGACAATCCAAAACTAAAATAGTTCACAAAAGTGACATTTCAGGGAGGAAAACTACTCAGTTAACAATAAAACTGGAGGATGCTCTACATTTAGCCCATTTAAACTAAGGTTTGAACATATTTGGGTTACTTTGCCAGAGAAGATATGCTTCATATTTCTGCTGGAAATTTTCTAGTAAGTAAATCTTAGAAAAGACATACACACACTTTGTAAGGAGCAGTAGCATTAATATGAGTTGTCCTGTTTTAACTGCAGACTAAGGAAGATAGTTTTTTTTTTGTTGTTGTTGTTAACTATAACTTCAAATTCCAAGATATTTCTAGTCTGAATGTAATAGCATTTTCTCCTCTCCTTCCCCCCATTTTTTTTTCAGAGAAACTCTAAAGGCCGTCCATTCTTAAAAATTGATGACTAGTTACAATGTTTCACCAAACCAAAAAAGTGTCTTTTATTGATAGTCATCTTTAGTTATACAAGACATAGAAGGAGTTTCATCTTCACTTCCCTCACCAATTTCTAGAAGTATAAAAGAGACATAAACTTTTTTTTTTTTTTTTTTTGAGACATAAACTTTTAAACCTTTTATCAGAACAAATCCTCAGGATGGGGAAATCATAATTCTAAGTATATACGGATTACAAAGACTTCTTAGAAGGATTTATAATCTTGTGGGATTAGAATCATTAGAAGAAATCACTTTCAATGACAGTACTGTTGAGTTAGTGGGATGGGTCAGGAAGTAGTGATGTGTTCTGCGATCGTGGTTTTTATCCCTTCACGGATTCACCAAGGTAGCTTGGGTGGTTAGAACAAAGTGTATTTGCTGTAAAACCTTGGGTTTCATATTGTCCAGAAAATAATTGCATTTCCATGTCTTGCTTGTTACCAGGGTTATTGTTTCAGAATTGATACAAATTTGTTATTCCTAAAGCAAAAGTAAATTGAGATAATGTTCAATGGTTGAGGTAGGTAAAGTGCATTTGCTTGGGTACAAAAACCACAGTTTCAAAAGTTGTGGACAGTTAATATCCAATTATAAAGAAAATATAGCTCATACTCTCTAAGTTCATACCCTTTCCTAATGGCTTTGCTAATCAAATTATGTCAGTCATCACAAGATGAGTTAAATGTTTACATAGTTTATTCACAGAAGGCTGTATTTAATAGTTTTTTTTTTTGTTTTGTTTTTTTTTTTTTTTTACAGAAAAGTGGTCTGAAACATGCTGAAAGGCATTTGGGGGCACTGGCATGGCTATGACCACAGCTTTTTAATTAATTTTACTGTCAAAATAAATGTAAAGCAACTGAGAGTAATTTATACTTGGAAGACACAAATCAAAGAGTGAGAAGATGGGAAATTATCCAAGTTATATGAATTAATTTGCTAAACTAGAAAATTTAACCTCCAAACAGCTCTCCATTGTTTTGTGTACAGAAACAATGAATTTGGTGATTCAATAGTAATAATTGAATTTGCCAGCGATTAAGAAATAATTGGCAGCCTCTTCAGCTATTCTGGTCAAGTTAATCAATTCCTTAAACTAAGCCAAATATTTAAAGTCCAAATTAGAATTTTCTTCAACCTGAGTCACCTAATCTTGCTATCCACAAATTTCCATGATCCTTGCTATTTTTTGTATTATAGTTCTCCTTACATGGCAACTGACTGGTGGAGCTAGGGAAGATTTCTCAATCAGAGATGAAAAAGTTGCCTTGCATTAAGGCCTGCTGCACTGCTGGATTTTTCTGCCCCGTGAAGCAGATTGACTCCAGGGGCACTTTGATTAAGGCCTGATCTGCGATCTTTGTCACCTGCATGTTGAACTCAGTGCATCTGTCACACAGTTTTTATTAAAGGAAAGCAAATGTACTGAAATTGGCATAATATCTTCAAAACTATATCGAATCCACATTATGCATGTATTCTCAGGCCAGCAATAGAGCTTGATTTAACAGAAAAATTTCATGGCTCATTCTGGTGTTTGGTTTATAGCCTCTGTATCTTGTTTGCCAAAACAATAAAAAGTCTATTTTATGTAATCAGCAAGAATAACAAGCATTTACATGGTTGAGCAAACAGGGAGATGGTTAATTGTAATCTGTTTTACAGTTATAACTGAGATATTATGAAAGCCTGCTTGGGTCATGAAATCTCTAAATGTGTATGGTCTTCCTTTAAAAAATGAGAGATTTATCACACGGATGAAAGATATAGCAGATACTCAAAGTGACTAATAGTGAAAGCAAAAGCTGATAATAAAACCAAAGTAAATCTTGTCATTTAAACATTGAAGATTAGATATGATTTCATCAGGAAGCAAATTATATATGTTTGACAGAAAGGTCAAATTGAACCTCACAGGTAATAATTAAAGTTTAATTTCTTATAGAGCAAAAAAATTATGTAAAAGCTTATGAATCCCCATCCTTGGCATTATAACAGAGCCATGGCCAAGATATTTAAAGTTTCTTAAAGGCTTATAGAAAAATAATGAATTATAAAAAATAAAGTTTAAAACATGCCAAGGGGCTCAATTTTACCAATGATTATTTGCTTCCCATTGCCATTCTACAGATCAACACTGTCTTAAGATCATATATTTAGAACATCATGCATTGTTCTGTGCCCTACATTTTTTTCATAGTAAAATACTAAGCTAGCAACATGTAATACATTCTTATTTAACAAAAGGAATGCATTTTCTTTGTAACTCATGCAGTGCTGATGCTAATCATAAAGAGACTGATGCTGCTTCTTACAGATTTTAAAGTAGAAATAAAAGCAAATTGTAGCTGTCAAGTAATGGTACTGTGGGGTAAATATGGTGGATTTAAATAAAAGCAACTAGTGACCTTCATTTTGTTCTTCTATTTCCTATGTCAAATATTTGGGTATCAACATTTTTGTGTGATCAGAACTTTAGAAATATTTCCCCCCCCCAAGTCTACATTACTCTACTTAAAATTCTAGTAATTTTAAACTTGCATTTTGAGTGAAGCATTTGAGAGCTCCTTGGAAGTGCTTTTCTATCTCTGTTACATAATTTATAACAGTCATTGTCTCCCTAATGTGTGATTGGTTTGTGGGGAAATTGCTATTTAATTTTGAGTTTGATAATATAGACCCTAATTGCCAAGAATTCCATTTCTCTTAGAATTCAATCCTGCTTTTATTCAACAACAGATATATTGAAGCAATAGTGTGATTGTTTTTACTGTGTATCTATGGCATAGAGAGAGAGAGAGAGAGATTCCTGAGAGTTATCTGTGTAGTCACCATGTAGGGATTTCAGTGGTTTTCGATTGTTTTCATGTGATCTATTATAAATGAATGGAACTGAGTGAGCTTTAAAAGCAGGATTTTATTCAGGTTGGTTGCCTTGTTTCTCTGTTACATGAGAGAACCAATTCCTTTCCAACTGTATGTAGGTTTTCCTGGGGGAGAGTCCACTTGAAAACATATTATCATCAAAGAATAAAATTAGCAATTAAAATAAATGGCTTTCAAACGGCATCAGTTTTACTTTAAAAGAAATACGCAAAGAGTGAATAATTACTAACCTTGGAAAGAATAATTAACACTGTCTATAAAGTGCCAGTTATTTTGTATGTGCTCTTTATGTTTTATAAAATAATGCAAGGTAAGTTTTAACATTATTCTTACCAAGTAGTTGAGGGAAATGAAGATAAGAGAAATTGAGTAAGGCTGCATGAGGTCCACAGCTGAGGTCACTGGACAAATAGTCAAACCTTTCCTTAGCTTTCTCCAAAGCCTAAGCTTTTCTCTTTGTACCCAACACCCCTCGGTGCTAATGGAGTTTAAAATTACAGATCCAGTTCTAAAAGATATATTAGAACTGTTCCTCTTCTACTAATGTCGGGAAGGGGAAAGGAACTGGAGGGGTTTATATTTGTGATGTTATAGCAATTATTAACGTTTTTTATTGTCACACTCAATATGTTAGCAGGAGATGGAGAGTTGTAACAGCGGCAGGCAAGAGGTTTTCACTTCAGGTCATAAAGCATAATGGTGTAGACCAATATGGGGCACGAGAAATATAAAGAAAGTCACATATGTAATTTAACATTTTCTAATAGTCATATTAAAAAGAAAAGAAACATGGGGCTCAGTCAGTTAAGTGTCTGACTCCTGATTTTGGCTCAGGTCATGATCTCAAGGTCCTGAGATCAATCTTCATGTGGCTCCACTGAGTGTGGAGCCTGCTTTAATTCTCTCTCACCCTCCCTCTGTCCTCCCTACCTGCTTTCGTGCTCTCTCTCTCTTTCTCTCTCAAAAACAAAATAGGTGAAATTAGTTTTAAGAATAAATTTTATTTAACACAAAAGCTCCAAATATTGTTTCAACAGGGAAAACATTCTTAATGTGACATTTTACTTTTTTTCATATAGTATCTTCAAATCTGATGTGTTAATTACACTTAACTATACATCTCAATGATCTAAATTTTCATCAGAAAGAATAGATCTGTATTTAGATTTCATAAACTTTACAACTGAAAAAAGATTCACTTATCCAGTTGTTCCAAGAATACTAAAATTTTTGAGTATCAGTTCTTAAAAATTTTTACAAATATGAAATATTAACATTGGTTTCAATAGCAATAAAGTTCACATCACTAAATGACAAAGGAATCTCTTCTGTCCATCACTTAAATCTGGCTCATCATCAGAGCCAGTGAAGAGCTTATTAAACACAGCATCCCAGCCTCCATTCAAATAGCCAGGTTGCTCTGGGTTTTGTGGTCCAGACTTTAGTATAAAACAAAAACAAAAACAAAAACAAAACAAAGAAACAAAAACTTTTAAAATAAACCTTTTATTTTGGATAGGTTTAGATTAACAGAAAAATTGCACAAGGACTTCCCATATGCCCAACATCCAGTTTCCTCCATTATTAACATTTTACATTAATATGCAATATGAATCATAATTAATGAACCAGTATTGTTACATTATTATTAACTAAAGCCCATAATTTATTCAGATTTTCTTAATTTTTATAGATGTCTCTTTACTGTTCCCAAATCCCATCCAGGATGCCCTTACATTTAGTTATCAGGTCTTCTTAGGGTCCTCTTGACTATGATATTTTTTCAGTCTTTTCTTATTTTTCATGATCTTCATATTTATGAGTAGTATTGGTTAATGTTTTGTATAATGTACTTCAATTGGTATTCATGTGATGGTTTTTCTCATGGATTAGACTGGGATTATGGTTTTTTGGGGGAGGAAGACCACAGAGGTAAAGTGTCATGCTCATAATATCGTATCAGGGATATCACCTGTATACTACCAACATGACATAGGGTCAATGTGATTTATGATACATTATCATAGTTGATATGCTATCAACATAAATTATCTCTATTAATGTTGACTTTGATGACATAGCTGAGGTAGTGTTTGTGAGGTTTCTCTATAGTACAAATATTCTTTCCCCTCCTTTCCATACTGTGTTCTCTGGAAGGAAGTCACTATGCACAGCCCACACTTACGATGTGGGGCATTATGAATTATGAATTATGTAAGTAATTAAGAATTCTTCTGCAAGGGAAATTAGTATTTATTTATTTATTTATCCATCTATCTATTGATTAATTAGTTATATTGATATGGACTCATGGATGTTCTTGTATGTTTTGTTTTTAATTTAATACTCTTTATTTTGTTGCCAAAATTGTCCCAACTTTGGCTGTTGGGAGCTCTTTCACTTGGCTGCTGTGGTCCTTTGACATAACTTCATTATTGTATTTGTGCACATTTGTTTATCTTCTTTGTTTTGAGCACAAGGTCTTAAAATTAAATGTATTTACAATTAAATACAAAATTAAAAATTCAGTTCTTTGGTTTCATTAGCTACTTTTTAAATGCTCAGTTGCTACATGTGGCTAGTGGCTACTTTACTTTCAGACTAAATGCTCTATTGGGGAATAAACTAGAATGAAACTATGTTGGTCCAACTCCTGGTTATCTCACTTTCTAGCTGAGTAACCATGTCCAAGTACTTAACCTTTCCGTCACTCAATTTCCACACGTATAAAATCAGAATGATAGGACTGGCGACCTCAGGGGTTTGTCGTGTATGTTAAATGATCAAATACATGAAAGGTGCTTATGCTAGACTCTGACACATATCTGTAAGTTCTCAATAAACATTCATTATCCTTATTTTTTGGCAAATTTTTGTCAAAATAGTGTCTACTTCTACAGCAGAGATTTCCCAGACAACTGCCAGAAATGCATGCTTCATGTCAAATTTATAGACAAAATTTTCTCACTTCACTGTTCCTGGGCCAAAAGTTTTCACTTCGTTTCTGACTAGTGCTTGGCAAAATTGTGAAGTAAGCAAAGTTTAAATGTAACTCCTTATCCTTTCAATTTTGGAACAGGTTATTGAAGTATAATTGATACACTATATGACACACATATTTAAATTATATGACTTGGTTACAGTTTGACTTCTGTATACACTCAGGAAACCATCACCACAGTCAGGATAATGAACATATCCATCATATCAGTAAATGTGCTTATGCCAACTGATAATCCCTTCCTCTGGCCCCTCTCTACTTCTGCTTCCAGAAGCAAGGGCTGATTTGCTTTCTGTCACAGAAACTTATTTTGCATTTTCTATGTTACATGAATTGATGCATATAGAATGCACTTTAATGTAAAAAATCTGTTTCTTTTTTCAACAAAGTGATATTGTGATTCACCTGTGTTGTAGCATATGTGAATAGTTTATTTCCTTATTTTTAAATAAAGATTTTATTGAGATAATTAATATATCATGAAACTTACCCCTTTAAAGTGTACAATTTAGTGTTTTATGGTAAATTTAAAGAATTATGAAACCATTATCACTGTCGTCTCTTAGAACATTTTTCTTACCCACAAAGTAAACTTTATACCCATTGGTAGGCATTTCCCATTGCCTCATCTCTCCAGACCCTGAAAAACAATGATCTGCTCTTTATTTCTATGAATTTGCCTATTTGGGACACTCGATAAAATGGAATCCTATATTATGTGCCCTTTTGTGAGCTCATTAATTTTTATTGATGAATAGTATATTTTTATATGGATAAAACACAATTTGTTTATCCATCCATTTGTCTATTAATGAACATTTGGATTATCTCTAGTTTTTGGTCACTGTAAATAAAGTTTCTATGAATATATGGTTTCCTCTACTTCAGGCAAATACCTTGTAGTCCAATGGCTGGATCATAGGTTAGGTATATTTCTAACATTTTAAGAAAATCCCAAATTATTTTCTAAAGTAGTTGTAATTTTACAGTCTTGTCAAAAGTGCATTAAAATTCCTTTTTCTCCTCATTAACACTTCATATACAATTCTTTTTAATTTTAGCCATTTTAATATATAGTGGTATCTGATTATGGTTTTAATTTATATTATAATTTATATTTCACTAATGGCAAATGATACTCTCATTGCTTATTTGCCATCCATATACCTTCTAAGGTGAAGTGTTCAAATCTTTTGCTGGTTTTAAATACTGGGTTGTTTGTTATCTTATTGCTGATTTTTAAAACTTCCTTATATATATCCTTTCCATAATTAAATAAATACATTCACAAAGAATGCAGCTTAATATATTACTCTTCTAATGGATATTCAATCTGTAGAAGAGGACTTCAGAGAGGTCAAAATTTAGTATGAAAGGTATAAACCACTAATTTCAGAACCTGAGGCACCAAAGAGCAAAACATTTAGAGAAGATATTTTTTTATGTACTTCTGAAATCATGGTGGGTCAAAACATATTCTCACTAGTACAAGGCTAACTCTCCTTGCCATAGTTATATGGTTGTTTCCAGAACCTTCTACCCAACAGCTTCCCAGTTCTGATCAGATGTAGTTGGCAGTCTGCTTTACTCAGCCACTGCATCAATTCCAAAATTGGCAGTGAATCTGCAGCAGTAGGGGTATATAGAACTGTGGTTTCTAGGGCAAGTCATTTTGGGTCACCATAGACTCATTACCTTACAACATTTCTCTAATTTCCCTGTCTGTATTATTTATTTTTATCACTTTATATCAGCAGCCAGAGTTTTCCTTTAAATACATGTCTCCTCATGTCACTTTATTCTGTTTAGAACTTACTCATGATTTGTTTCTACTATGGTTCATAAGCCCTACATAACCTATACCACTACTGCCTCTCCCATTTCGTAAACCCCATCAGCCTACCAAATTTCTGATTTCATCTCCTCTCCTCTCCTACCACTGTCCCCTTCTCTTTTCTGTTCCAACATTGGTCTCCAGGCCATTCCTCAAACATGCCATGCACATAGGTTCTCTTGGCTTTTGAATTTGTCAGTCCCTCTGTGGGGGAATATTTTCCCCCAGTTATCTACATTGCTTTCTTCCATGTTTCCTTCAGGTCCAGGTTTACTAAGTCTTCCTTGAGTTTTCCATAGAAAGCACTGTACCACCATCACCACACCCTCTATCCCCATCTTTCTTTCTTTTTTTTTTTTTTAAGATTTTATTTATTTATTCATGAGAGACACAGAGAGATAGGCAGAGACAGACAGAGGGAGAAGCAGGCTCCCTGCGGGGAGCCTGATGCAGACTCTCTACATATTTATATGCTTTTGTTATTTCCCCAGATCTGCCCACATTAAAGAATAGAAGCTTCACGAAAGAATGAACATTACTGTTTTCATTTATGTACCATCAGTTCTGATACAATGCTTGGCAGATAGTAGATACTCAACAAATATTTTAGAATGAGATGGCTTTTTCTGTGGATCTGTTATTAAATATATACTTGCAATACATTCCTTGCCAACCCCTCAGTGGTAATTACACTTTTAATTACAGCTTCCTTGACTAGAATCCTGAAATCATTTCCAACTCTTGCAAAAATTTGTCCTTAAGAAGGAAGGTCCTGATGAACTTTAAACCATGCTGAAGTAATGATCTGAATAGACTGACAAGCTAGAACCACAGTGCCTCTTCTGACGTGTCTTTGTCATCTGCTGATTGTAAGCTGGAGTATCACTACTTGATGAAAATGAAAGAAATCCAGTGATGTGTCATCCACAAACAATATGAAACATGGTTTTCCATGTCTTTAAACTTTCTATGGGTTTTAATATTTTCTTGCCTTTTTTTTTTTTTTTGGCCATCAAAGATAAAGAAAATATCTTAAAACTATTGTAAAATAAAGGCATTTCCTTAGGGAAGAAAAGAAAATTAAAACTGACATCAGGTTTCATAAAAGTAATGATAGAAACGTTGGACTAAATATTCATAATGCTAGAAAAAATAGCTCTCACCTATTTCTTACTAAACTATCATTTTTGGATAAGTATGAAAGAAAGCCATTTTCAGATAAACAAAGAAAAAATGTCGCTGAGAAACTTAGTGAAAGAACTAATAAGGAATGTGTTTCAGAATGAGGGAGTAAAATACATGAAGCAAAAGAATAGGTTAACAATTGCATAGTTCTAAGCAATCATGCCCTGCTTTTTATTTATAAATGTGTCAATTTAGTTTAGATATTATGTTTATCTATTAATGTATTGTCATTTACTTCTCCTATATCTGCCACTATTTGGAGTGTGATGAACCTCTCTTGAATTGTCCAGTTGTCTGAAGAACTTTCTGATCATTATAGCCATACACTTTTTGCTCATTGGAGAGCCAGCAAGGAGAGTGAGAAGGGCAGCTAGAGATGTAAAAGAATAACTTGGATTGAATAGTGCTGCTAAAGCTCAAAAAGAAGCAGGTTTCAAGAAAAAGACAACACCAACAGTATGAATGAGAAGACAAGCAAGATGAGGATAGAAGTACATGTAGTAGTTTTAGCAGCATGGCCTCTGTTGGTGATCTTGACAGGAAAAGATTCAGTGGAACAGAAGGAAGGATAGAATAGGTGGGAGAGTGGGTGGGAGGAGTCAAACATAGTGGCTTAAATATATGCATTTTGCTTTGTTTCTTTTGCATACCTTATTAAAATGAGAGTAGAGGCAATTTTTAAAGACCACGCCTACTGGAACAAAGTGGATGAAACAGTAGTCAACACATTTTTGAAGACAGATGTTGGCTGAATGAATGGTGAGCCTGGACATGGCAGAATGGGAGAAATGAAAACCTCAGTTTCTTTAGAGAAGGTGATAAAAAGAGCCATGAGTATTCAACAGAAATAACTGGCAAAACCCAGAAATTGGATCCATAATGGACTCCAAAAAGACAAGATGAAAGGGAGGACAGAATAAAGGTGAATCTGTTAAAAATCAGAATTTGACTGGAAGAAAATAACTGGAATTAACATACCTGACAAAGGACTTGTATCCAGAATATATATAAAGAAAAGACAAAATGATAAGCAAAATAGCCCACAATAAAACCATTAGCAAAGACTTGAACAAGCACTTTACAAAAGATAAGATATAAATGGCCAATAAGAATAATAAAAGGGGGGGATCCCTGGGTGGCTCAGCGGTTTAGCACCTGCCTTTGGCCTGGGGCGGTATCCTGGAGTCCTTGGATTGAGTCCCGCGTTGGGCTCCCGGCATGGAGCCTGCTTCTCCCTCTGCCTGTGTATCTGCCTCTCTCTCTCTCTCTCTCTCTGTGTGTCTAACATGAATGAATTAAAAAAGTTTTTTTTTTTTTAAGAATAATAAAAATGTATTCAATATCATTTTGCATCAAGGAAATACAAATTAAAACCACAATGAAATACCTCAACATAGCCATCAGAATATGTAAAACTAAAGGAGTGACGATACCAAATGTCAGTGAGGAGACTGAAGGCAACCAGAACACTCATACATTGCTGGTAGGAGTATAACTAACAATCTGTTTCGTTATGAATTTACTTGTCTAGATGTTTCATATAAATGGAATTATCTAATATATTACTTTTTATATCTGGCTTCTTTCACTTCCCAGAATGTCTTAAAAATTCATCCAAGAAGTTCTTAATTTTAATAAAGTCTAACTTATCAACCTTTAAAAGAACCAGAATATGAGGCAGCTAGGTTCCAATACCTCTTTCTCCAAAACGTGACCCATTCTTAAGAGTCTTTAGATTTAGTTCTAAATGATTTCAAATACCTGAACAAGGCTTCATTAGATCAGAGTCTAGGAGTGAGAAGTGTTGGCTGGTCCAGTATTATTTTGCTTCAGTCAAGGTCCCAAAATGCTAAATCACAGCAATCGTAACAAATCCTTTTTCCATATATGTTCCAGTAACCTAGGGTCTGGGGAGTGTGTGTGTGTATGTATCTTTCTAGGTAAAAATAACTATGTTTTTGAAATTATCTTATGATTATTAGTAGTTTAGGTACCTCAAGGGCTAATGGAATCATATAGTAAAGTGGAAAAAATGCATAGTGCTTTAGATTCAAGCAGATCTGGGATCAAATCCTGTGGTCCTACATCTCCTTTAGACTGACTGTCTTCATCTAGATAGGGAAGGCAGGAACATCCAACACACAGAGATATTTGAGGATGTGATGCTGTGCCATATCAAAAGTATCTGCCATAAATTAGACTTTAAATGAATATTAACTCCCTATTCCTTTGACCTTACTGAGGCATCTAACTAAAGCCAAGAAGTGAATCCACAGGAGAATTATACCAAGTGGCATTTGATGAATTAAAAGTGAAAATGTGGTTAAAAATAATTAAAGGGTACAAACTTCTAGTTATAAATAAGTCTTGGGGACGTAACACACAGCATTGTGACTATAGTTAACAATACCACATTGCATATTGGAAAGTTGCTGAGAGGACATCTAAAAAGTTTTCATCACCATGGAAAAACTCGTAACTGTGTGTTGATGGGTATTAACTAAACTTATTATAGTAATTTCACAACATATACATATATCAAATCATTACGCTATATACCTAAAACTAATACAATGTTACAAGTAAATTAAAAATAAAATGAATATTTGGAACAATTATAATTTCAACTCTCAAATTTTGATATAAGTAACCAACTGATTTCCCTTTTTATAAAATAAACACTGTAATTATAAATGAAAACAATGCTTTTATGTTTCCTTAGCTTTTTATTTATGGATGTGCTAAACTGTGCGAATAGTAGGATGAATATATCCAGTTTACATATACAGAACTTAAACACTATAAAGCAAATTTTGAAACCCTTGGAAAGTAAAACCAGGATAAAACATTACAGCAATCTTTAAATGGTTTCCAAAAGAAATTCCACACAATTCTTGTTTATTCTCTGCTATCATTTTTTTTTTCAAGAAAATAAAATCTCTTTGGAGATGTTAAGGTCTGTCATCAACTGCTGTAAGAACACTGTACTAAATATTTATATTACCAGGGATACTTTTTAAAAAGCAAACCATAAATTTTTTGTTCATTTTTTTTTCCACCAGAAAGGATACACTTACTTTTCTCAGTACATATAATGAAATAGGTAATAGTGGATATAGTCTGACACCAGTATTAGTGGGAAATGGATATTGCATCTGGCTCATGGCATGACTCCAGTCCAGGGTGATAGTGTTTGCACACCCTATGAATTATTTTTCTCTACAACCAAATGTGTGTTTTAATTCTGAATATAGACCTTAGGCAATTATTAATCTTCAGTGGCAGAAAAACCCAAGCTCAATCTTTTTATGTTACCTCATTATTCCTGTTCATAAATGAAAATTTAATTTCTGTTACAGTGCTTAGTGCAGTCAACTGTTATATTATTAATTATAGAACTGCTGCTAATGCCTAGGGATGATATTTTAATAAGGTTTAATCTCTTTTCCATATTCTAGTGTCTTTCATAATTATGTCTCCATTTTTCTCCTTGCTTGTATTTTATTTGCAAACAAACTCTGCAGTGCAAACTATAATTCTGACCTGGCTGGTGTTCTTGACTCAGCCATATCACTCATAATCCAGACTCTGTGAATTTGTTCAGAAAAATAGGGGCTAGGGAAGAAAGGCAACTTTATTTCAAATGCCAACTGCAATGTTGAACCGCATCTCAGTCTGGTTTTAAGATTGAGTCTCTTCACAATTGCTCGGGGAGATTTTATGTATTCGGCGATCATTCTTGAAAGTTCTTCGACTGGAAATTGTTTTGTGTATCACAAGAAGCATATATATTTTTTTGTTTTTAGTTATGCCTTAAGGCAGTAGGGTATTCTCTAGAAAGGAGGTAAAAAGCAGGTGATCATGTATAGAACTGCACAGAGAAGTTGAAAATTGAACTATTTTATCCTATACATTTGACAGTTTGTTTCTGTCCAAGGGAAGTGACAATTAACATTCCGCAGCTGTGTTATTTTCCTTGATTAGGCATAGACACTGAGATCTAAGCTGTTTTGTTAGTATTATTTCCTCTTTATTATCAAGAATGCATAGTATTTATTTCCCTTATGCTACCTCCATGGTGATCTCTCCAGTTTTCTCTCTTTTGTTCTTAGAAAATTTTAAATTCACTTTGGTGTGATGTATTTGTGTAATTGCTGTATTTACCTGATCAACTCCTGGGAGAGAAACTTAATGGTATTCTTAGTGCCCACGTGTTGCAGGATCAGCCCTACTAGGACGCTTTTATTTGTCTTATGGTACATGACACTGATGAGAACTCACAATGGGAAGGAGGAGTCTCATCTATAGGTCAGTTTCAGGAGAAAGATGAAAGCGAAAGTAGAGATCCAGTCTACTTGCCTACAAATATTTACTGAGTATTCCATGTGTTTTGGTTACTGATCAGGTACAAGGTGCATGGTTAAATGGTTTTAGAAAAGCAAAAAAGAAAGAAAGAAAGAACTCTCTCAATCATTTTTTTTTTTTTTTGCAGTGAATTAAGTATGTTGAGAGAAGAATGGGATGGGATGTCCAGACCTATGAGGGACTATTGTAGTCTAGAGGGGTAAAGGAGATTATGTAAGAAAGGGTGAGATTAAAAATTAAGAGACATAGGGATGAAAATTTGGGGATCACCAAAATTGAAAGATTAGAGAAAGAGAATGAAAACTATTAAGAGCATTAGGAGGTATACAGGAGAATGTGGAATTAAAGAACCCTAGGCAAAGAAAGTTACAGAAGGGGGTACTGATCAAAAGCACAACCTGTAGGAGAGAAGGCAAGTTCTATAAGGAAGTATTTCCTACGGAAATACTCTGCCAGAGCAGAGTTAGCCAACTTTTTTTTCTGCAAGGTACCTGTTGGTAAATATTTTAGGCTTTGAAGATCATAGGGTCTCTGCTGTAACAGCTCAACTCCATCATCAGGGGATGAGCAGTCATAAAGAATACATAGATCAATGAGGGTGGTTTCATGCTCCAGCAAAACTTTTCATGCAATAAGTGGCTCAAATTTAGGCCACGGGCCAGAGTTGCCGGCTACATGGAAAAATTGAGGCAAGAAAACTTAAGTTAGTTGTTTGAGACTAGAGAGCCAATAAGTGACAGAGATAAAGTCGCCCAAACTTTAAGGTTTATGCTCTTTTTATTGTATCATATTGTCTCTAAAGTCCTAATGCTACAAAATTCAAATTTATGACTTTTGCCAGACTGATTTAGGCTTGATCCTCTTATTGAGTATGTAGCCCACATGCATTCAATCGTCTCCTTGTCAGGATCATTTGCTTTTATGCAATGTCTTGCTTACATTCATCTCATTACTAGCCTTGTTATGTACAGCAGCAATCTTGTATGTTGTTCATTCTCTAAAATATTGTCCCTCAAAAGTGCCCTGACACTTGCCAGTCTTTAGGCATTCAGAGATTCATTAGGAAACTCTTTTTAAAATGCAGACACTTTGGGGGTACCTGGGTAGTTCAGTGGTTGAATTTCTGCCTTTGGCTCAGGTTGTGATCCCTGGAGTCCTGGGATCGAGTCCTGCATCGGGCTCCAAACAGGGAGCCTGCCTCTCCCTCTGTTTGTCTCTCCCTTTCTCTCTCTGCTTCTCTCATGAATAAATAAAATCTTAATAAAATAAAATAAAATAAAATAAAATAAAATAAAATAAAATGCAGACACTTTTGCAAGGCAAAATACATTGGTATTGACAACTAAATTTAATTTGTTATATCAGATATTATCTATCTATCTATCTATCTATCTATCTATCATCTATCTATCATCTATCTATCATCATCTACCTACCTATCATCTATCTATCTAGTTTTCATTGAGATATAATTGACGTATAACAGTTTAATGTGTAAATATAATGATTTAGTATATGCATATATTTTGAGATGATCACATATTTTTGAAGCACTACTGGGCATATTGGGGATAAATGGTCTGAAAGAAATAGAAAAATCAAGGGAAGAGGGAATGGAAAAAATTGTTTTCACTTTACTACATAGTTGCTGAAATCATTATAAATTAAAAAATAAATATCTCAGCACCATTCAATATATGTGCTAACATGTACTTCTTTTCCTATAGTTCTTTATTTTATTTTATTTTTAAAGATTTTATTTATTTATTCATGAGAAACACACAGAGAGAGGCAGAGACATAGGCAGAGGGAGAAGCAGGCTCCGTCTGGGGAGCCTGATTCAGGACCCGATCTCAGGACTCCTGGATCAGGACCTGAGCCAAAGGCAGATGCCATCCTCTGAGCCAAACCTCTGCCCTCCTGTAGTCTTTTAAATTATGTTAGTATATACTACCAATAAAAATAGCCAGAGATGTTCTAAAGATTGACTTATTCTCAGATATTAAAGATTTTGGAAGACACAGTTTGTGAAAAGTAAGCTGAATAATGAGTTTCATATGAGTTTTTGATATAAATTTTATACCCATCTCTATTTCAATGTTAAGATTTAGTCCAATCATAATAGTTAAAATCATATTTTTAGTAGGTAATAAAGGTGGCCAGTCTCATAAAAAAGACTGTCACTATTTTCACATAAATCCTAGAAGAGGAAAAGAAGGTACATGATAAGTATATTTATGCTTGTACATATGTGCAAATAGGAGAATTAATGAATGACTAAGTGAATGACCTCTTTAATCATAATCTTCAGAAGGTCTCAAGGTGCAGTCTTATTATTCTATGAAAATCTCACCCAGAGACAATAATTGTATTTCCTACGTGGGGAAAGTAATAGATAAAACTGCTGGTTAGGGTGACTCTTTGGTAATGCTGATGGAACATTAAGGATCAGCGGGGACCCTCAGGCGGGTTCCACCTCATAGCATCTTCTGGATTGAAAGCAGCAGGGGAATCCTATTCCACATCATTTCCCAAATCATTTCTCTTCTTGAGAAGAATGACTAACAACTGTGAAGGAAAATTGAAGTCATAGTAGACTTTTGAAAGGGGGAAGAGATTATGACATGAAAGCCTGTGGAAATAAATGGATTGAAATAATTTTAAAATAATGAAAATATCTTGTAAAATTTGTTAAACATCTGTGTGCTGTTTAGATTGAGTCTTTTCAATTACTTAGAATTCTAGGCTCAATATTTTGGGATCAATATTTGAGGCTTTAAGAATGATATATTTTGTGTCATTTCTAGTAACAAAGCATTGTCATAGCTGTAGGAAAAAAATAAAGAGAATTTCTTGCTGGATTTTAAAAATTATGTTTGGTGAGTTATCACTTATGTTAAGTATTAAAGAAAATATTCTGATTTCTTGAAGGTTCAGACACATCTGAGAGTTTTCTTGAAGGTTCAGACACATCAACTCTGTGTAGTTGTCATCGAAGCTAGGAGCTATTATTTGTATATTTCCTTTGAATGTACATAATTTGCTGATGGGCTTCTTCTTCGCCTTCTTTTATCCTCTGCTTCCATGAGAACAGAGATGAAAAATTGAATTGGCTTAAGGCATTAACAAAATCTTAACTGCTGGAAGCCAAATAGATGAGAAAGAGTTTGCTGGGTAAGCAAACCTGTACTATGTTGTTCAGGACAAACTTCTGCACCATAAACCTTTGTTGAACTTGCATTTTTTTTGTACATTATAGAAAATGAACAAAATCCACAGAAAAAGGAGAAATCACATTTTTCACAATTTAATTAAACTCACTGATGATCCTACGATGTTATTTCAATGTTCTGACCTAAAATAATACATTATTATGGAAAACAAAATCTTGAAAGTGGAAGAAACAATATGATGCCCTTTACCTCCAGTGAGTACCTGGAATGATGACACAAGCAGCTCAATCTTTCTTTAAAATGGTAATTTTTTTCAAGTATCAAAAGTTACTGACAGATTATCAATCTTTTCTGGTTGTCTTAATGCAGGTGTTTAACCAGATTAGATCAATCCTTCCCAAATTGATTAGTAAGTAATTAATAAATGCAAAGTGCTTAGAACAGAGCCTGGCATAGTAAGCATTGAATGTATAGTAGGCATTCAATAAATGTAAGCAGTCAATATATTATCATTATTATTATTTTTGAATCAAGGTATAATTGACACAGCATTATATTAGGTTCAAGTGCATAAAATAATGATTTGATATTTATGTACACGGCAAAATGATCATCACTAAGTCTAGTAGTTAGCATCTATCATCATGGAAATTAAAAAAAAATTTTTTTCTTGTGATGAGGACTTTTCAGATTTACTGTCTTGGTGACTTTCAAATATGAACTATGATATTGACTATAGTCACCATGCTATACATTACATACCATGATTATTTTATACTTGAAAGTTTGTACCTCTTAACCCTTTCACCCATTTCTGCTACCCTCGACCCCCCTGCATTCTGGCAACCACCATTCTCTTCTCTATATCTATGACTTTTGTTTTGTTCATTTGTTTTTTAGATTCCACAAATGAGTGACATCATATGGTATTTGTCTTTCTCTGACTGACTTATTTTATTTAGCATAATATCCTAATGGGCCATCCATGTTGTTACAAATGGCAGTACTTTATTCTTTTTAATGGCTGAAGAGTATTCTAGTGTGTGTGATTATATGTGTGTGTGTTATTATATATGTGTGATTATATATATGTGATTATCTATATCTTACATGTTTTTCCTTTCGTCCATTGATAGACACTTGGATTGTTTCCATGTCTTGGGTATTTTAAATAATGCTTCAATGAACATAAAAGTGTATATATCTTTTTGAATTAGTATTTTCATTTTCTTCAGATAAATACCAAGAAGCAGAGTTCTTAAATCAAATAGTAGTCTATTTTTAATTCTTTGAGTAACCTTTGTGCTGTTTTCCATAGTGGCTGTACCAGTTTATATTTCCCCAACAGGTGGTTCCCATTCTTCACAGCCTTGCCAATGCTTGTTACTTCTTGTCCATTTGATAAGAGACATTTTAACAAATGTGAGGTAATATCTCATGGTTTGGTTTGCGTTTCCCTGATGGTTAGTGATGTTGGCATCTTTTCATGTGCCTGTTGGCCATTTATATGTTTTTATGGGAAAAGGGTCTGTTCAGATCTTGTGACCATTTTTAAATTGGATTGTTTGGCTTTCTTTCCTATTGAGTTGTAGGAGTTCTTTATATATTTTGGATATTAACTCCTTATGAAATAAATGATTTGCCAACCTTTTCCTCACTTTCTGCAGATTGTCTTTTTGCTTTGTTGATGGTTTCCTTTACTGTGGAGAAGCTTTTTTATTTGATATAGTCCCACTTGTATATTTTTGCTTTTGTTTCCTTTGTTTTTGGAGTCATAGTGAAAAAACCATTGCCAAGACCAAGGTCAAGGAGTTTACCATCTATGTTTTCTTCTAAGAGTTTTATGGTTTGAGGACTTATATTTAAGTTTCTAATCCTTTTTGACTTAATTTTTGTCTATGGTACAAGATAGTAGTCTAGTTTCATTTCTTTGCATATGGCTGTCTAGTTTTCCCAAGACCATTTATTAAAGGAGATGTCCTTTCCCCTTATGCATTCTTGTCTGCTATGTCATACATTATTTAATCATATATATGTGGATTTATTTCTGGACTCTGTATTCTGTTCTATTGGTCACATATCCATTTTTATGCCAATACCATACTATTTTGATGACTATAAATTTGTAATATAGTTTGAAATCAGGAAGCATGATGCCGTCAGCCTTGTTGTTCTTTCTCATAATTGCTTTGGTTATTTGGAATATTTTGTGGTACAATACAAATTTATGATTTGTTCCATTTCTATGAAAAATAACATTGAGATTTTGATAGGGATTACACTGAATCTGTGGATTGCTTTGGGTAGTATGAATATTTTAGCAATATTCTTCCAATCTATAAGCATGTAATATCTCTTTGTTTATTCGTATCTTCTTTAATTTCTTTCATCACTGCCTTATAGTTTTCAGTGTATAGGTCTTTCATTTTCTTGATTAAATTTATTCCTAGGTTTTTGGCTTTTTAAAATTTTTGATGCAACAGTAAATGGGATTGTTTTCTTCATTTCTTTCCTAATAAGTTTATGGTTAGTGTGTAGAAATGCAACAGATTTTGTATTTTGATTTTGTACCTTGAAACTTTAACAAATTCATTTGTTAGTTCTAACAGTTGTTTGGTAGAGTCTTTAGAGTTTTCTGTATAAAATATCATATCATCCACAAATCGTGACAGTTTTACTTCTTCCTTTTCAATTTAGATTTCTTTTATTTCTTTTTCTTACCTAATTGCTTTGTCTAGACTTCCAATATTATGTTGAATAAAAATGGCTACAGTGGATATTCTTGTCTAGTTTCTGATCTTAGAAGAAAAGCTTTCAGGTTTTACTGTTCAGTATTATATTAGTTGTGGGCTTGTCATATACGTCCCTTATTATTTTGAAGTATACCCTCTACACCTAGTCATAAATTGATATTGAATGTGGCCATATGGCTTTTTCTGTATCTATTGAGATGATCACATGATTTTATCTTTCACTTTGTTAAAATGGTGTATCATGTTGATTGATTTGCAAAATCTGAATCATCCTTGAATCTCTGAAATTAATCCCACTTGATCATTGTATATAATCCTTTTATCATATTTGAATTTGATTTGCTAATATTTTGTTGAGGATTTTTGCATCTATGTTTATTAGGAAGCATTAGCCTATATTTTACTTTTCTTTTTATGTGTGTGTGTGTATATCCTTGTACAGGTGAAGCTCTCTTGTCCTGGGCTTTTGTTTGTTAGGTCTTTGATTACTGATTTCATATCCTTACTAGTAATCAGTCTATTCAGATTTATTTGAAGATTTATATTCCTATTTCTTCTGACTAGTGTATCCTTTCTGAGAGGTACTCATGGGAGCTGTGGTGAAGCCAAGGGAGAGCACAAATCTGGCTTCCTCCAGCCTAAATTCCATGAGAGCAGCTCTGCAGCTTCTAGATGTGTGGCAAACCTAAAATCTGCCTCTTAGGCCAAAACTCCAGGATTAGTAAGTAGGCGTTTTTCATCAAAAGACTGCCGATGTGTTTTGGCCTACTGTCCGTGCAGTGCTCTGGGGTTACTTGGCTGCAAGAACTGTCTTTTAATTGTTACAGTGCTATGGGACACAGGAAGATAAGCCCCCGGCCACCAAAGCCTGGTGATTGAAGAAACATCCCTCTGTGGACCACATATGCCTGCTGTCTTTCACAAGGCCATGGGAAATTCATTATTACTAATGGATAAACTCTCAATTGAGTTTTTGCATATAAAGTCTGAGTATCCAAGGACTGAATAAACCATGTGTAATCTGTTTCACCATGCTTCATTCACAAATGTAACCAAGTCTCCTTGCACAAGTAATTTTCATAAAAATTAAAATATAGTACCACTGTGCTTTTACTAGAAAAAGGCTAATAGCAACTGATAGAAAATGTGGGAAAATGACATGTGAGAAAAGATATTTCAAAAGCTCTTTGTAAGTTAATTAGAAACTTAAAGATGCTGTCAAATGTATTTTGCATGATTTAAGATGAAACCTTTAAAAAGAGGGATAATATCTGATAAATTATCCTATCAACTGCTGTACATAATCCTGTTATTTCAGGCAAGATAATTGCATGGTAAACAGCATTAGCTATTCATTAGCTGTAGCTGTTCCAGCTGATTCTTTCTTAGCTGGGCAGATTTAATTTAGTGACAAGAAAAATACTGCATATCAACTGTCAAATGAACTAAACACATATAAAAGTAAGTAAGAAATAATTTATATACATATGAAGACTATGTTTAAAGAATAAAATTTCTCACAGTCTTCATATATGACATTACAACATTGTTACAACATTGGTTGTAACTATCTGTAAGTAATAATATGAGCAACCAATAGAATATTTTGGTGTTATTAATGTATATGAATATGTTAGATGTTACAAAGAATTACTAGCAAAGTAATTTTGTAGTGTGATATTTGTTCAACATAGTCAAAATATTTTTCTGTCTGCTTGAAACCAAACTTTCTTGATCATTCCTGCCTTAGATATATTGTTTATAGGAAAAAATGTGATTAAGTTTATCATGGACATGCAATCTTTGTCATTTACTCTCTTAACAGGGATGTAGATTTACGTGGTATTTTCACAAAATGTTTTTGAGCCAGAACATAAATTCTTATCAGAAATAATAAATATTTTTCTTCCCCTGAAATCTTTAGTCAGGGCACTTTTAGTAACCTGGTTAATTATTTGTCATTATTTTAGACTTTGGAATCTTACTTTTAGAATACATTTTAGTCAGATAGTTATTTCTATAAATTGCCCTTTCAAATTAAATATTTTGCTGCTAATTATGAACAATATTAAATACTACAGTTCATTTATTTTGGAAAAATTCCTAAAGGAGGGACAATTTTAGTTTTTGCACTTTAATTCTTACATCTTTTCAGAGCATATATTGTTGAAATGTTTTCTTAAAAAAATGATATTACAAAACATGGACAGCCCATTAGAAAATCTTGGCCATTTCAACATTACCTTAGGGAAAGTTCCTTAAGTAAATCCATGGGTAGATAGAGTAGAAAAAAGTTACATTAACTTGGAGTAGATTAAGTCAGGATATGCAATAATTGTTATAGTTCAGTACTAGTAATATACTTATACAGGAAATAGGCTTAAATTCTCTGTTTTCTTCTAAAGGAACAGTGGATATAATTTAAAAAAAAAGTTTTGATTTATTTATTATATAATCTTAACACCCAGCTATTAAAAAATCGTTAATGTTTGTGAGTTTTCTATTTTTAATCAGTCTTTTTCTAAGATAGACATTCATCTATTGTATCCATTTATCCGTATCTATGTATCTATCTATGTATCTATCAATCATCATTTATGTCTATCCTCTAAACCTCAATTGAACAAGTAACAACCAGAGTTATAAATCTGGCCTTCACAGTGAATTTTAAGCTGCATAATTGCATTTGGAAGACTACATGTAAGCATGATGCAGACATGGTTCTTGCATAGATAATAGTTGAACAAAATAGCCTCTAAGACCTTTTCATAGGGCTAAGATTCTATGCGCTAACAATTAGAGTGGAACTACAATAAACTTTCCTAGGATGAAGAAAAATGAATATGTAAATAAACTTTAAGTTAAATGTATCCTGGATAGTATTGACTTATACTTTGTGTATTGCCCCTTTGATCATGTTCAGCTTGAAAGTCAGAGAAGTCATCTCCCATTCTCCTACCCAATGTCATAAACTCAGGCTATACCACCATGATTCATTAAGCACCTGCCTTCAGCTCAGGTCATGATCCCAGGGTCCTGGAATTGAGAGCCCCATGTTAGGCTCCTTGCTAAGCCGAGTCTGCTTCTCCCTTTTTCTTTCTCTCTGCTTCTCCCCTGGTTTGTGCTTGTGTTCCCTCTCTCTCAAATAAATAAAATCTTAAAAAAATTAAGATAATATTAAGGAAAGCAGAGAAAGGGAACTTTCTTATGAGCCCTGAAAATGTAAATGGAGATAATTTACATCTAAATTGTATATATGTATTCAAAATGATGCTTAAAAGTTTAAATACATTCATCTATTTAGTCAATTAAAAAAAATTTATTTATTTATTCGTGAGAGACACAGAGAGAAAGAGAGGCAGAGACACAGCTAGAGGGAGAAGCAGGCTCCATGCAGGGAGCCTGATGCGGGACTCAATCCTAGGTCTCCAGGATCAGATGCTAAACCGCTGAGCCACCCGTGCTGTCCTATTTAGTCAATTTTCTTTAAGTATAATCTATGTCAAGCCTTGGGGTATATGCTGTCTATAAAATATTGATAAAACTCAGTCCTTACACTTAAATAATATGCACATAAATTGATTTTGCTATATGCTCAACTGGTCTTTTGAATGCCATTCCATTCCTTTGCTTATAGAGCAAAGACCATTCAAAGCAGCTAATAAATAAACATTATTTTGACTGAACTCTATTCATATAATTATCCTATAGATTAATTTTTCTTTAAAGGTTTTGCCTACTTCTGTGTAACTGTTATTGGTAATTTTAATTTTGACATAATTGTTTATGCTTATAACAACAAAATAAATACAGAAAAAGGAGAAAACAAAATAAAAGTTGAGAGCCTTATAATAAATGAACTTAGATGAACTGAGTTATTTGCATGAAAGGTGTTTTATATCTATAATATCATAAAACACACACACACACACACACACACACACACTGGGTTTTGTTTACAGTTACTGTCCCAGGGCTCCTAAAGTCCTCAGAATTTCTTAAGTGATGAATAGTCATTTGTTATTTGAAAGAAGCCCTCGGAATATTACACAGCCAACAGAAAGAATGAATACTGACCATATATTAGGATGGAACTGGAGGGTATTATGCTAAGTGAAATAAGTCAATTGGAGAAAGACAATTATCATATGGTTTCACTTCTATGTGGAATATAAGAGATAGTGAAAGGGACCATAAGGGAAGCAGGGGAAACTGAGTGGAGAAAAATTAGAGAGGAAGACAAATCATGAGGAACTCCTAACTCTGGGAAACAAAGGGTTGCAGAAGGGGAGGAGAGTAGGGGAATGGGATAACTGGGTGACAGGCACTAAGGAGGGCACATGATGTGATGAGCACTGGGTGTTATATGTTGGCAAATTGAATTTAAATAAAAATATTTATATATAAATATAAATATAAAGGAGCTCTTTCAATCATGCCTGAATTTATGCTAATAGAGACTTAGTGGGTGAGGGAAGGGTAAAGGTGCAAGCCCTAGAAAGCTTTAGGATGGGGACTGATCACCACAAAGATCAAACATGTTGTTAGTTGGAACTTTCAGTCTGTGGCCTCCACAGAGAATAGAGGGGCTATAGATTGAATGCAGTCCCCAGTAGCTAATCATTTAACCAATCATGCTTCTGTAATGAAACCTTCATAAAAACCCCTAAATGAGATTGGCAGAACCTATGGGTTGGTGAACACATGAGAGAGTTGGGAATGCACTGCACCCAGAAACAGCATGTGTATCCTTTAAAATAAACCAACGATATTAAGTACTTTCCTGAGTTCTGAGAGTCATTTCAGTGAATTGTTAAACCCGAGGAGGTGTCATGGAACTCCTGAATTTGTCATTAGCCAGGCAAAAATGAGGTTTATGTAGGTGAGATGGGAGGAAGGGTAGGCTCAGGAGACAAGCTGACCAAAGTAAAGACATTTTGGTTTTAGGCTGATCTTTCACCCAAAAGTCAGCAGACCATAAAAAGAATCACAAGATCTGATTCATGGAAAACAAGACCCTATACCCTCTGGCAGTAAAAGCCACAAAGCCTGAACATTCTTTAAAATTGCTCCCTGTAGGTAATTCCACAACCCTAAGACAATGGAAAAAGCTAACAGCTTAATGTAAATAATAAACGCAGAGTTAAAAGGTAAGTCCCTCCTTATATAGTTGGCTAATTTTTAAAACGTATAAGATCCTTTGTTAGAGGCAAAGGGGAGGTCCTCTTCCCCATCTGGGAGGAGAGAACGCTACTTTGTGAAATATCTCCCTTCTTTACTTCTATACTTAATAAATCTCTGTCCCCTTCTCTAGATGGCTTGCTCTTGAATTCTTTTCTCACCCAAAGCCCAAAACCTTCTCCGAGAGGGCCTGAGGTCCTCCCTTTCACGGCCTTGGCCCCTTGGGCAGCATAGACACTCCATTTATATTTGGCATCTGAAGTGGGATCATGCTTGTGAGACTAAGACATTAACCTCTAGGGTTTGATGCTAACTTCAGGAGTTAGTGTCAGAATTGAATCGAACTGTTGGGTACCCAGTTGGTGTTGGAGAACTGGAGAATCGGTGTAGGACACTAATTTGGAAAAAAAAAGCCTCTCATATTCCTAAGAAATAAAGGATTATAAAATAATTTGCCTGATCATTTTATTTTCTTGAGAAAAGCAATTTTAAGTGATTTTAATTAAGTCCTTTTGCATCAAATGTGCCAAAAAGTGAAACAATAGAGCTAATTTGTAATTTTAACCAGCATTTAACTAAGCCCCTACTAAATGCTAAGAATATCACAAAGCCCTAAAAAAATAAAAGAATATGAAAAATCCTTAACATTTAGAATTTGAAGTATAGTGTGTGAGGTGAACATCTAAACAGATACTGACAGTGTAACAAAATAATTGCAAAGATAGAGGTAAGCATGAGGTTATAAGGAGCCTGGGGAAAACTCTGGAGTCCTAGGGGCAGAGGAAAGTTATGAGATGGTAAAGTGGGGAGGTAAGTGAGACAGGAGGCTATTGGAAGGGAGCACTGAGAGGACATGACCACTGTTGACCCATAAGCTGGACCTGTGCGTCTGAGGCCTTTCAACCCCGCCTCTGTTCTTGGAGTATTTGTCCACTTACTAGCAGCCATTTTATGGACATGGCCTTGAGAGTAAGGTGTTGAGACCATCTATACTGAATATATGACTAGTTTCAATATAACTTAAAATTCTGGCAGGCAGGTGTGGGGATTTACTTATCCTGCAGCCACTCATGACAAGCCTCATGTGTAAGTCCCCTTGCTTATTACACCTACTGTCTACCAATGTGACACAACCTGCCTCTTTCTTCCATCTCTCTTTGCTCTCTTGTATGATGATCAATTTCAGATTTCATCCACAAAATCCCAAAGTTTATGAACCAACGATTGGCAAGCCAACCAGGAGACTAAAGAAATGAGTCTTAGGAAGTGAGACATCTGTGGGGGAAATTCTGCATTGACTTCAACCTCTTTGTGGGAAGGGCTGGCTTGAGGACCACTATGTGAGTATTAGGGATGCCTTCACGATGCAGACTGGCATAATGCATGTGTTTGAAGCACTTCACACTTCACATATGGCAAAGAAGGCATATGAAAGGCGGATGCTGTGGTCTGGACTCTGCTGTGGTCAGTTGGTTGGCCACTGATGCTCAGCTAGAAGCCAAAGATGGGGTTAGAAAATTGGAAGAGCTGAAATTAGAGAAAGCCATGCGATTGTCCTCTACTCTGCCAGCTTTGGGGCTGGCAAATAAAGGGTGACAGTAAGATAATGGGATAGAGACCTGAACGTGCAGTTTGATAAAGCTAGAGGGAAGGAGTTGCCATGGATTAAGATCTGGGTGCTTATGACGAAGCCTGATTGAATTGGTAAGGGTGGAAACCCTGAAGATGTGAGGAAAGCGAGAGGAGGATGCTGTGGTGATTGACAATGAAATAGATTAAGTACCACATGCCATCTGACCTCAAATATAAAGGAAGATTTAAATATCAATTACCCTAGATGACTGACAAGAGAGAAATATGCTTTGAAACTCCTAGGAGAAATCTTTTCTGCCCCTTGAAGATGTAAATCTTGTCATTCTTTTACTTGTGACCAGTTTCCTCAACACCATTTACTGAAGAGACTGTTTTTGCTATTAAGTGTTATTGGCTCCCTTCTTAAATATTAGTTGATTGTATGCATAGGTTTATTTCTGGGCTTTCTATTCTGTTCTACCAATCTTTGTGTTTGTCTTTATGCCAATACTGTCTTGTTTTAATTATTTTAGCTTTGTTAAATAGTTTGAAACAGGGAACATGATGCCTTCAGCTTTGCTCTCCTTTCACTATGCAAGGTCTTTTGAGGTTCCACATGAATTTTAGGATTATTTTTCTCCATTTCTGTGAAAAATGCTTAGAGGGATTTTTAGAATCTGCCAAATTCAAAGAAGATTCCTAGTCAAATTTGATGGTAATGGTGCTAAAATTATACATACAATTTTGGTAGAATTAGAATCTGAGAAATATTCCATGTACTTATTCAGTAAAATTGCCATTTAATTAAGTCTTCTTTCAGAAGTCTTTCAGACTTTATAGTTTTCTTCTTTCACAACTTTTCAAAGTAAGTATCTGGCCTTTTCAATCTTTGTTTGCATTATTTGTTCATTTTCTATTTCAAAGAAAGAGAAGAAACATATACAACTGTACATATATGCTCATGTATATGTGAATATATGTATGTATATCTATATATGTCTAAATACAGACTAGATTTTACTCTAATTACTGTTTTTTTAAGATTTTATTTATTTATTCATGAAAGACACACAGAGAGGGAGGGACATAGGCAGAGGAAAAGCAGGCTCCCTTTGGGGACCCTGGGATCCTTTCCCAGGACCCCAGGATCATGACCTGAACCAAAGACAGATGCTTAACCACTGACCCACCCAGATCTCCCACTCTAATTACTGTTTAATTACATGTATTTGCCACGTTTAGTTAGGTCATGATATTTATCTTATTGCCTCTAGTATATTTACCATCTACTATAGTAAGTGACATAGTCTCCTACATGAAATATTTATTTTATGTAACAGATAAAGGAGGAATGGAAAGCAGGAAGGCAGGGAGGCAGGGAGGAAGGAACGAAAGAAGGATTCATTAATTTGGAAAGGACTGGTGTTTCATAGTTTAACCCAAGAACATGATTTTTATGTCTGTCTGTTTTGGTTTCATTTTTTTGTTTTTGTTTTTGTTTTTGTTTTTGTTTTGTTTTTTTACACATACTATTACAAAGTTTTATAATTTTCTTCATACATACCTAACACTTGGATTATTGCTGGGTAAAACCTTCCTAGTTTATTATGTTGTTTAGGTGATTTTCGTGACTTTTAGACACAAAATCAAAACACTATGTAATATTATTTTTTGTCTTTTTCCAACTGACTTTGTCATTTTCTTTTCATATTGTTTGCAGAAATTCTAGAATAAGGGTAAAAAAAAGAAATTAAATATCAGAGCCTGAAAAAAATTATAATGGTGAAATTTGGAAAAACAAAAGGCAAAATATTTAAAAATAAATTACAGTTGTTTCTGCATTCAGAAGTGGCTGAAAGATCACAATCATTTGATGTGGGAAAGCACTTCAATGGACCCTTTCATTTTGTGGTGGTAAAATGTTCGGGCCATGTTCAAAGAAAATAGGATGGTCAAGGCAATGGGATGGTAAATTACTGTGCATAATACTTTTTAAGGGGTCGTTCTTGGATGGAGATTGCTTCATGTGAAGAAATGTTTAGTGTCCCATCGCTACTGAGAGGGCAGGAGTTAGAGGAGCCTCTGGACCTTGAGAAGACGAGAGATTGGAAAAGAGGTGACTTGTGTAATGCATGACAGGAAGTGGATGTCTGAAGGAGGAGAGCCGAGTACAGAAATCTCTGTGAGAAATATGGCTGGGTATTCAGTGGTATATTTTTGCTATGATTGGATTTTTGCTTTCTATGTTATTATTTTTTAGGCTTTTTTAATTAATTCTATTAGTCCTCCTTTGCCAAATGAATGAGACATTGGGGAAAAGAAACCAGTAGGAAAAACAGAAATAAATCCTGTTTATTCTACTAGAAAGTATAGTTTATTAACCTTGACCATTTTCCTACAGTTTTTGTATAAATAAAAAGTGAGTATCATGTTAATGAAACAGTGAAAATTATAACATATAATTTATTTTTTTCTTTTTTCCTTTCTTTTCTTTAAAGATTTTATTTATTTATTCATGACAGATACAGAGAGAGAGAGAGAGAGAGAGCGAGCAAGGCAGAGACACAGGCAGAGGGAGAAGCAGGCTCCATGTAGGCAGCCAGAGGTGGGACTCGATCTCTGGTCCTCAGAATCACACCCTGGGCTGAAGGCGGCAGCAGACCACTGAGCCACTGGGGCTGCCCCTTTTTTCCTTTCTATGAGTCAATATTTTATGAAACAGTAGCCTATTATGTTGACTTGAGAAGAATGTGCTTTGGTATATTTGGATAATAATATTTGTTAAATTCTGTCCCGACCTAAATAACATGTGGTTTCATTATTTTTCTCACTCATTTATAATCTATAAGATTTGAACAAGAATACCATTTTAAAATATTTCTGTAAAAGTAAGAAACACTTTAACTCTTGACCAGTTCAAATTTCCTACTAGCGGGGTGCCTGGGTGGCTCAGTGGTTGAGCATCTGCCTTGTCTCAGGTCATGATCCTGGGGTTCTGGGATCAAGTCCCACATCGGGTTCCCTGGAGGGAGCCTGCTTCTCCCCCTGCTTATGTCTCTGCCTCTCTGTTTCTGTGTCTCTCATGAATAAATAAATCTTAAAAAAACAAAACAAAACAAAACAAAACACTAAATGTCCGACTAGAGCTGTGATTTGTATTGCAATAATCCCAGTAATCAGCCACATAGGATGTTAGCTTGGACCAAGATGGGACTTTAGTGAAATGGAAATAAGTGAGAGTATTGGACAGAATTTAAGAGGTAAAATCTGAAGAATATGGATGTGCATGTTGGTGGATAAATCCCGTTACTGGCTTTAATATCTAAATAGATGGTGTTGCCCATTCTTGGGGCTGGAAATAAGGGATGAGTACTGAATTCCTCTAGAGGCTGTAACCTCTTTAAATTTTCTGAAGCATGATATTAAAAAAGCTAAGTTCCATCAATATTCCGAATTTTAAAAAGTAATATATTATTATTAACTTATGTAATTTTAAGTATAGTGTATATCTAAGTGAACTTTGTTGACAAGAGTAAGATGTGTAGCTGTTTAGATGTTGGCTTTGTATGTGTATATGTGATCATCTCTATATATTAAAAAGGAGATAGAGTAAGATGACTTACCCTCCTAAAACTTTCTTACAAGACAAATGTTTAGTTTCATATTATGTTTTTCATCACTGGTATCCTAGATTTCTTGTGTCTGTGTAAGAGAGTCTGATGAGTTTACAAACTAGTATCTTGAGGGAAATAAAGCACTCTAGTAAAATAGAAAAAAAAATTGTTTGTAGAACAGTAATGGCCTGAATAGTTTGGAAAACATACAATATTGTTGAAATCATGCATTCAGAAAACTGATACAGAAGACCCCCTGCTATCCTTCTGCACATTGGATCTAATTTAAATTCATAATGCCACCTGCTACCATTGCTTTTTTCTATGAATTGTAATGGCTAGATAGGGCATTTAGTAGAGCTTGATAAACTCTAGGGAAAAGAAGAGAGGTGTATTGTTATTTTTTTTTGTTTTGTTTTTGGAAAAGATCTTTTAAAATTCTACAGCAATACAATCTGACAAATGGCATTTGTATACACATATATTCACATGTATATAAATTAAATATACATATTTACAAGAAAACCTAATAAATCAAAAAAAATTAATTTTTTTTAAGATTTTCTAGAGAGAGAGAGAGAGACAGAGAGAAGCAGGCTCCATGCAGGGAGCCCGACGTGGAACTCAATCCCGGGTCTCCAGAATCACACCCTGGGCTGCAGGCGGCGCTAAACCGCTGCACTACCAGGGCTGCCCTAAATCAAATTTTATGATGAGGGAATATACATTGTAATTTGCCCTTATATGACTCCTTATATTAAGCATGGAGAAGGACACCTGGATGGCTCAGTAGGCTAAGGGGCTACCTTTGGCTTAGGTCCTCTTTCCAGGATCCTGGGATTGAGCTCTTCCCTAGGGCACCCCTACTCAGCAGGGAATCTGCTTTTCCCTCTTCCCCTCCCCTCACTCAAGCTTTCTCTTGGTCTCTCTCAAATAAATAAATAAAATCTTAAAAAAAAAAGAGTGGAGAGGGACAAGAAATTAATTTATAAAATGTTGAAGATTTTTACAATGCTATTGTAGAACTGTTGCTTCTAAAATCAAATGACAAAATGTATGCACATTACAATTAAATTAGAGCAATTAGAATTAGGAAAATTGGATTCTCATATTTTGGTTTTGTTTTAGTATGAAACATAGTGTTATAACTATAAAGGAATTCCAAGTAAACAGTTCTGATTAAACATATTCCTTTAGCTGATTAGTGTATACAAAATGGTGCCTTATGATTTTGTTGTCGATCAGTAATGATATCAAATATTTTTCCACGTTTTTAAGTGTAGAATGTAATCAGATGACAACTCTTTATTTTATTTGTTTTTAAAGATTATTTATTTATTTATTTATTTATTTATTTATTTATTTATTTATTTATTCATGAGAGACACAAAGAGAGAAGGAGAGATACAGGCAGAGGGAGAAGCAGGCTCCATAGGAGGAGCCAGATGTGGGACTGATCCTGGAACTCCAGGATCACACCCTGAGCCAAAGGCAGACACTCAACTGCTGAGCCACCCAGGTGTCCCAGATGACAACTCTCTAATTACCTTAGGACTTGACCACTCCATCCATCTAATACTTGCTGTAGCTTCTACACTAATATAGTTGCTTCTGTGCTAATGCTTGTTAACTTGGCGTTTTCCAGATATGTTGACAGGAGGAAATTAAAAATAAATTTTCTAAAGGTTAGTTAATTACAGATAATAAATTTTGTTATGCAAATGTGGAAATGATTTAATTTTCTAAAATCGTGTTGAGCCAGCAAATTAAAGCTTGCCTCTTATTTGCAATGTTAAATTGCCAATCAGACTGCAGGTTACTCAATTATAAGAAATTGTAAGGTTCTAAATAGTTTTGATCTTTTCCCTTGGAAGGAATCTAAGGAGCCAATTTTGGTCCTTTGAGGCATTTGTTAGAACTTTGACTCAATGATACAATATG
The DNA here is from genome assembly GCF_048164855.1 of Canis lupus baileyi. Lineage (NCBI taxonomy): Eukaryota > Metazoa > Chordata > Mammalia > Carnivora > Canidae > Canis > Canis lupus. The sequence continues at coordinate 24,737,976 of NC_132867.1, read as the reverse complement.
TTTATACCTAAAATTAATCCCCCAGTGCTAAGCCAGATCTTAGAAGTAGATAGAGCATACCAGAAAAAAATGTTTTTTGTTTGTTTGTTTTTACTGAATCATTCAGCCCACAACATTTTTTTTTTTTTTTTTTTCAAAAACATGGTTCCTGGGATGCGTGGGTGGTTCAGTGGTTAAGTGTCTGCCTTCAGCTCAGGGCATGATCCCGCGGTGCCAGGATGGAGCCCCAACATCGGGCTCCCTGCATGGAGCCTGCTTCTCCCTCTGCCTATGTCTCTGCCTCTCTCACTCTGTGTGTGTCTCATGAATAAACAAATAAAATATATATTTTTTAAAGACATGGTTCAGTGTAATTAGTTTTATTTTGCCTTGACAGTATATAAGACAATATTATGCATGTGCTAGGATCATGTATTAAAACATCATTTCTGTTTCTCCTTCCAACTAGAACGATGTCAAGTTTACAATTTTTCTTCCATGGCTTCTTTCTCTCTTCATTTCCCCCACCAATTCTAAAGGGTAATAGAAGTGACTTACTATAAAACACAGTAGGTAACATAAAGAAATTTAGCCTAAAATTTCTCATAGAAAGAAAGGGAATGATAAATATATATTAAAAAACTGGCATTACATAATTATCATGATTTGGTATTAATTAAATTTAAATATTTCTGGAAGATACACATTTACACATATACGTGCACACCAGAACATATAGGAACTTGAAGAATTCTCACTGTTCATGGCTTTCTTTCAATTCTTTCAATAAATCATGCTGCCCTTGACATAGAACCCGACACCCCCACTACAATAATAGTCTTTGCCTATACTTCAATACACTACTTCCCTTTACCTTATGACACCCATTCCGGCCTGAAGCCTGAGCTCAACTTAATTATCAGTCATGTTTCTTGTTATATATGTTTTTAGCATTTTTTGCAGTTTGTAAAAAATACGCTTATTTTATATGTTTGTTACTCCACTGGGTTATAGGCTTCATGAAGATAAAGACTTTCTGTTTTTTAGTTTACTCTTCATTACACATAATAAATGCTCAAGTAATACTCATTTAAGGAGTAAAAATATAAATATTTATATAAGTAAATATATTTAATAAGTTGACATATAAATATATCCTTATAAAACATATCACAAATGTCCTTATAGTTGCAGATTGGATAAAATAGTAAAGTTATTTGTAACAGCTGATTTGGAGAGATATCAGTTTTCCTTTCCTATGTTTCATATGCACTATGATAGAAGCTAAAAGCACACTAAAATCGAAATAATAATGAACGAAGGATTTGTTTCATGTCCTTGTGTGGCTTCCAAAGACAATGAAGTCAAAGTATGTGACCTTTCAGTGATCATACTGGACAGACAGAACTTAGATTGCAGAAAGCAATGGGTGATTACTTCACCAAATGTATTGAACACCAAAGATGCAAAACACTCCACTAGGTACTGTGGGGATAGATTTATTTGCTCATTTGCAAAGAAACATTGAGATAATGTTACAAATAATTTTGCATATACTCACTTAGGTATTAATTCTGTGTAACTCAAATACTCATAATGTTAGACATATTCAGCACACTGATGGGATTTCTGAGTGGGGAATTGTTTATGGGAAAGGTCACCTGAAAATAACTCAACACATAGTGTGGGTGAAATAGCAACCACTATTCTTCAGGTATTAATATTAACTTGACCAATTAATTTAAATGTCTTTGATGATAATTTTGTAAGGACACAAACTGAGTTTCCTGTAGGCCACTGAGCTCATCTTACTTAAGCACTTGGCAACAAATTATAAAAAAAGACTTTTCTATCTTTTGACTTGGCTCTATTTCTCTAACTCAAAGGCATCCCATAATATTATCACTTAAATCTCTCTTTCCATATTGTTATTAATGTTCCATTAGTTCTTATGAGGAGAGCTGAGACCATTCCCTGAATTTGAGGAAGGAAGATGGTTGGGACTATTCTTCTGTTGATTGGGAGGAAAAGCTCTTTTAAAAAAACTTTGGCATTTGACTTCCCTTTCTATATGTCTCAAGATTTCTTTCTTCCTTCATTTTGCTCATCTTCTTTCCTTCCTTTCTGTTGTAGTTACCTCACAGATGCAGATGCAAGATGGATCTTTCACCTAAAATCAGGTTCCAAAGTCAAGACTGATGACATCACACACACCAAGAAGGTGTGAATGACTTTTTTATTCTCATAGTGAAGTTTTGTGTTGGAGAGCAAGATGGGCTTCCAAGCCGGTCAAACAAAACAACAAAACAAAACAAAACAAAACAAAACAAAAAACACAGTTTGAGGGAGTCAAGAAAGAATACTGACTTTGGATTTTAACAGGGATGAGGGTTCCCAGCACAGAGGCTTGCACAGTTTGAATCTCCTGATGGCACTAGGGAGGAAGTACCCAGGCTTTCTTCTCATATACTCATACGTAGGCATAAGAGAAAGAGCAGTCAAACACCCCAAAATGGAGTCAGACTCTTTTTTCCTTCCTTCCTTCCTTCCTTCCTTCCTTCCTTCCTTCCTTCCTTCCTTCCTTCCTTCCTTCCTTCCTTCCTCCCCTCCCTCTCGTCCTTCCTCTCTTCCTTCCTTTCTTTTTTACTTTTCTCCGTGTACATGCACTCTTTCTTCTGACTCTCTTCTTTTTTTTTCTTTTTTTGTTCTCATTTCAATATAATCGTTATGTATCTCTTAAGAAACTCTATGAATTGGCAGAGAAAATACAGCCTTTTTTAAATATACCTTAAGCAAAACATTTCATCCAGGGGAGCAACTCTTATATGTCATGACTTTATGTTTCCCAGAAACTGGACTTAGTAGGGTTTTTTTTCACTTCTCAGCATTCTCAGTAGTGTTTCAAAGGATGTGTCACATGTAGAAAGAAACAACTAGAGTTGATTCATTGACTTAAGCATATTGCTCTGTCATCTGTCTCTGAACTATTGAGACCTGCAACATATAATACTAAATAAAATAATAAGTTGAAAATCTTATGATGAACTAAAATCAAAAACTTTTTTCACAATATGTTGGGCTTCACCATATTCTAAAGCTGATGCCGGTGTTAAGCAAAAAATCATACAATAATCTAATTATCAAAATTCAAGTGGTTATATAACCTGCTCTCAAAAATACTACAGTTTCTCCTTCAGATATTAGGATTTTTCTTAGGGCTTAAAATCTGAGTGCTATTTCTTTATCCCATAATTTTAATCATGAATTTGTAGATAAAATAGAGAATTATAATGTAACTACATTCTTAACAATAGCAAGCTTTATTTTACATATTCATGAAATTCAGTTTTGTCACCATAAGGCAGAATTTAATATTTAATAAAGCGAATAACTGGGTAATGAGTCTACAATCTCAAGTTTATGACTGATTCTTCACAAAGTCAGTCATTTAGTTGTAAAGACGAAAGAGGAAAAGGCATTGCCATGTTCCTATTTGCACCTGTTTCTAAGTGGAGATGACTTGATGTGATTCTCTGTCACAGAGCAGCTATTAGCTGCTTCTGATTTTTCTCTTTCATGGATCCCTTTCTACATGGTGTTTATTTTCAGAAAAATCTCTCACTCTTTTCATCCTTTTGGACAACCTTTATATTTTTTCCAGCATATTTAAATGATGTCTTTTTACAATTTTACACGTACTTTCTCTTGCTATATCAATCACTAACCTATGCATAATTTGATATATTTCTTCTAGTACTGCTATTACTTTCCCAGTATATTTAGCTGCTCCAAAAGATGCCTCTTAAGAACTGCTGCTATTTGTATTAAAGTGAACTCTCAGTTATTTGTGGAATAGAGAGGTAAGTTAGGAGAGTTAGGAGATGATTAAAGTCTGTTTATTGAACCACAGGGACTATATTTGGTACCTTTAAATGTTATCTTATTACTCCTTAAATAACAATCATGATATTATTTCTATAACTGCTAAATCTATTCCTCAAGAAGGATGTTACTTTTTTAAAAATTACATAACTAATGAGTGAAAGAGTAGGGAATTTTATTTTATGTTTATTTAAATTCAAATTAGTTAACATATAGTGCATTGTATGTTAGAGTTTATGTATAGAGTTTAGTGAATCATCAGTTGCATACAACACAAAGTTCTCATTATATCAAGTGTCCACCTTGATGCCCTTCACTCTGTTACACCCTGCCCTCAGCTCCTCCCAGCAACCTTTAGTTTGTTCTCTATAGTTAGGAGTTTCTTAATTCTGTTATGATTTGCCTCTCTCTCTGTTTTTATCTGATTTTCCTTTTCCTTTCCTTATGTTCATCTGTCTTGTTTCTTAAATTCCACATATGAGTGAAATCATGTGGTATTTGTCTTTCTCTGACTGACTTATTTTACTTAGAATAATACCCTCTAGTTCCATTGATGTCATTGCAAATGGCAAGATTTCATTCTTTTTGATGGCTATACACACCGCCTCTTCCTTATCCAATCATCCATTGATGGACATTTGGGCTCTTTCCATGTTTTGGTAATTGTGGACATTACTGCTATAAACATTGGGGTACATGTTCCCCTTTGAATCACTCTTTTTTATTCTTTGGGTAAATACCTAGTAGTGCAGTTGCTGGGTCATAGAGTAGTTCTTGGTTTTAACTTTTTGAGGAACCTCCACACTACTTTTCAGAGTGGCTGCACCAGTTTGCATTCCCACAGACAGTGTAAAAGGGTCCCCTTTCTCTGCATCCTCACCAATATCTGCCATTTCTTGGGTTGTTAAGTTTAACTCTTCTGACAGGTGTGAGGTGATATCTCATAGTAGTTGTGATTTGTATTTCCCTTATGATGAATGATGTTGAGCATTTTTTTTAAAGACTTGATTTATTTATGAGAGAGAGAGAGAGAGAGAGAGAGAGGGAGAAGTAGGCTCTATACAGGGAGCCTGACATGGGACTCCATCCTGTGTCTCCAGGATCATACCCTGGGCTGAAGGCAGTGCTAAATCACTGAGCCACCAGGGCTGCCCTGTTGAGCATTTTTTTTTTATGTGTCTGTTAGCTATTTGTATGTCTTCTTTGGAGAAATGTCTATTCATGTTTTCTGCCCATTTCTTGACTGTATTTTTTCTTTTTTTGGATGCTGAGTTTGTAAAGTTTATAAGTTCTTTATAGATTTTGGATACTAGCCCCTTATCTGATATGTCTTTTGTGAATAGCTTCTATTCTTTTTTTTTTAAGATTTTATTTATTTATTCATAGAGATGCAGGGAGAGAGAGAGAGAGAGAGAGAGAGAGAGGCAGAGACACAAGCAGGCTCCATGCAGAGAGCCTGACGTGGGACTCCATCCAGGATTCTCCAGATCACGCTCTGGGCTGCAGGCGGCGCTAAACCACTGCGCCACCAGGGCTGCCCAATATCTTCTATTCTATAGGTTGTCTTTTAGTTTGTTGATTCTTTCCTTTGCTGTGCAAAAACTTTTTATCCTAATGAAGTCAGGATAACAATATTATTAAAAATTATCTTTTATCACACATCTAGAACTATTTTAAATACATATGATCATACATATATAATTTATATATACATTTATATATAAATTATATATATATATAAAATGCTAAAATACCCTGTTTATCCCAAGAGAGATTATTTTACAGTTCAATGATTTTTATGGAATTTATTTTTAAAATAGTTCTAGATGTATGAGAAAACAAGATGGTAATATACAGTTTCCAAATCACATCCAGTTTCCTCTATTATTAGCAGTTTATGTTAGTGTGATATATTGGTTATGCTTAATGAATCATTATTCATTTTTATCTAACATTATTCATTTTATCCAATATTCTTTTTATTGTTCCATAATATATCCTAGGATACTACATTACATTTAGTCATTAGGACTCCTAAGACTCCTCTTGAGTGTGACAGGTTCTCAGACTTTCCTTGTTTTTGATTACCCTAGTGGCTTTGAGGAGCACTGGTCAAGTATTTTGTAAATTGGAATTTGTCTGGCATTGTTTTCCATGGATAACTGGACTTATGAATTTTGGAGAGAAAGACTAGGTAAGATGCTATTTCTATTACCTCATATCAAGGGTTCATACTGTCATCATGATTTATTACTGTTGATATGAACCTTGATCACCCAGTGAAGTAGAGTTTGTCAGATTGCTTTACTATTGAGTTATTCCCACATCCCCTTTCTATACATTACTCTTTGAAAGGAGTATACATACATGGTTGTATGTATGTATCCATACATAGTTCACACTTAAAGAGTGGGGGATTATGATTCCTCCCCTGAGGGTGGGATATCTCCAGTCATAGGTAGATGGAATAACCATGTTAATTTCAGACAAAGCAGACTCTAGAACAAGAAAATGCTAATGAATAAATAAAGGAATTACATAATGATAAAGTACATTTTTATGAAGAGACATGGCAATTATTAGTGTTTATACATTTTACAAGAGATCATCAAAATACATAAGGTAAAAGACGATAGAACTGTAAGGAGAAATAGGCAAACATACCACCATAGTTGAAAATATCAGCAGTCCTTTTTCAATAATTAATAAATCAATCAGGAATAAAATTAGCAAGGACATACAGTTTTGTTTTTTGTTTTTGTTTTTTAATAGGAACATATAATATGACTTTAATTGGCATTTATAGAGTATTCCATCCAACAATAGCAGCACACACATTTCTAAGGCTCACATGGAATATCTACTAAAATAAGTTCTGGGCATTGAACAGACCATAACAAGTTTTAAAAAATGGAAATCATACAAAATATGTTCTCTGGTAAAGATAAAATTAAACTAGAAGTCAATGACAGAAAGATAACTGGAATATGCTAAAATATTTGGAGATTAAAAAACTTATCTACTTAAATAATACATGGGTCAAAGAAGTCTCAAGAAAAATTAAAAATAGTTTGAACTAAACTAAAATGAATATATAATTTATCAAATGTGTGAGATGTATTAAAAGCTCTATTTAAGGGAAATCTTTTAGCATTCAGTGCATATATTAGGAAAGATAAAGTATGTAAAATCAATAATCTTACCTTTTGTCTTAACAAGCAAGACAAAGAGGAATGAGTTAAAGATAAAGAAAGCAGAAGAAAAATGAAAAATAAAATTTAGAGCAAAATTAAATGATACTAAAAATAGGAATAAAATAGAGAAAATCAATATATCCAAAGTCTCTCAGTGTTTTTTCTTATAAAATGCATTTTTCCCTCCACAAAAAGTTCTCTTACCCTTAAAATAATGTGGGTACTATGGCACAGATGTGTGCCTCAACTTACATGTTAACTAAAGTGCTTGAACCCAAAGATTCAGATACAACTTGGCTATATTTATTGGTGCAAAACTTGTTATTCACCTTTATTCAGCGTCATCACAGAAGGAGAATATCTTTCCCTATAACTCTCCATTTCAGGAATTCAAAGAATCGTATAAGTATACAATGTTAAGGAGCTGGTGATTTTCAACTTTAAGGTTTCAAGCTTAAAGCTTGTGTGAATCATCCATAGATACTGTAAAAGTTATGATTCATTAGGTCTTTGGTAGAGCATGAGATTCTTACTCATACTGGTGCCAATGTTAATCCTTTGAGGAGGAGGGATGTAGTCAGTAATTCTCATCTAACACCAGAGGAAATAAAGTTTCAGAGAGCGAGTTGCAACTTATCCTAAATAATGTCTTTCAGAATTGACTATTCGAATATATAAAAGTCTAAAGCAATTAACTTACACACAACTTTGATTTCATTTCTCAAAGTTACTGTGGTAGAAGGAACCCTCTTGACTAGATCATTTGTTATATTTACTTTCTATGTTTGTTTGTAATATACTCAAATTTGATTTACGTAATGTTTGCTTTTTAATTTGATATAAAATGTTTGTATTCCACAAAGATTCAGTTAAAATCTAAAATATATAATGAGAAAATTTCCAAAATGTCTGAAAGCCTGTAGCATAAAGAAGTCATTATATATAATTCTAATCCTCCAGAATACTTGGGATTAGCTGAACGCTGCCTTCCATATTGGCCAATCTTACCTATCTATAAAAGAGGAGGATTATAGAAGGGAAGTATATGTTGGGTCTGAAATATTCAGAGTGTCCATTGCAAATATAGCAGGTAAGGTTGCAGCTCTTCTGGATAAAGAAAATTAATGATACATTCTTCTGAGAACATTGTGTAAAAAATTATGTAAATATTTAAGAGGAAACAAAGCTGGAGGAATCCTGAAGTTTATCTGAATAACAACACATTTTTCATACCCCACAGAGCAGATAGAAAAGAGTAATCTACTTGCTTTCAATCTATCATAATATTTTTTCAACACTTTCATAAAGGTGAAAACATTAGATTACATTCTGTTTTTTTTTTATTTGACATATGAGCTAATATAAGTATAGTAAAGAACCAAATAAACCTGTGTTTCTGGTTTATTGCTCATAAAGTTCACATCAAATAGTCATCAATAACTAATGGGCAGGTATAGATGTTCTTTGTTTACTAAACCTTTTCAGGGGTAATAGTGGCTTTATTTCTAAAGTTATTGCTTCCACTTTTTATACCCTTTAAGGATTTTATGTTCCTGGATATTGGCAATTAAATCTAATAGTGGCTTTCTGGGTGTTGCTTCAAAAAACAAAAACTCTCATTTACCTGGGCTCAAAATTATTTCTAGTCCTTAGCTACTCTCTCAGTAGTTGAAAAGATTAAAAAAAATGCTGTGCTATGGCTGACATGTATTTGAGTAGGGAATATTTATACAGTAGTGACTCAAAGAATATATGGTAATAATGGAATTGATTTAGACACCTATTCTAAAACTTCTAATTCCGATGTTTTCAGTAGCTTTACTTCAGTAGTCAAGAAGTCTTTTGATTGCTCTGGAATTTTTGATCTCTCAGAGTTTATTGTGGACAGGTCTCCATGAACAGATATAGGAAGTGTGGATGTGTATGATATATTTGAATATATATTTATACAAATATTCATACATGATGAATGAACTTTATACCAGTATTACATTTCTGATTCTGGATAACTAATATTCTCAATAACTCGTTCCTGGTTATGTCCATGAGCTATTGCTTACTTAAACGCCAATGTGTCAGAATTCTAGGATCCCATACTTATCTATTTTATATTTTCCTCAATTAATTATAAGTTTGTGAGAATTAAATTCTATTTAATGCTTATATGACACCAATTTCCACATGCTGCTTGAACTGCCTTACAGATTTATACTCCTTCATTGTCCACTTCAAATCCATGAGTAGATCCTACTGCTGTTCCACTTTGACAGATGAGGGAATGTCCACACAGCAGGGTTAGTATCTTGCTCAGGAAAGGACTGAGATTGAGTTTCATACAATTTTCCTCTCATCACCTAAAATAATAGGTGTAGGATTCATTTTTTCATATTCAACACCAAGAACTTTATCACAAATACTACTTGTCCTCTGTATTAGCTCTCATCTTCTGTCCTTTCTTCCTTTTCACCCTGAACATGTTTATTTTACTTAACACAGGTAAAGAGAATAGAAAGAAAAATCTTTAGTAGCACAGTTAAATATGCAGTTGAATTATATAGCTTTGGTTTTAAAATTAGCAACAGTGAAATCACAAGTTTTATTTTATATTCTCCATGGACTACAAAAAGGACTTTTTAAAAAACTGTGTTTGTGGCTCTCTTTCAGCCTTTTTTGGCTCACTTTTAGTAAATCAAATTTTGCAGTTAAACTTTTAAGAATCAACCAAATACTTCTTGAGTGGTTGAAAAATTCTCACTATGTTGTTAAATGTTTTGTCATGCCTCTGACAGCATAAATATTATAGATGTAAAAATAGCCTAATTTTTTTCATATTAAAATAAAAACTAAAATGAGGGTTTGAAAAAACTACAGTTATAGTAAACATCCAAGTATGACTTTTGGTTACTCTTGTATTATGAAATAAAGAAATTGAACACTCCATCAATTACACCTGTCTACCTATTACTATAATTCATATTTATCAGGTAAAATACACACTGGAGTAAAATGACAATTTAATAGTTGCATAATGGCAGTCAGCTACGGTAAACAAAATGAAATGCCTTTTATAAGGCTGCAGGGTCTTTTCAAACAAATAGATCTGTTAAGCTAATAAAATGTTGGAACAATAAAATTATCTACTTAACAGAGCTTTGGTGTGTTTTGCTAAATTGCCCAGACACATTTAAAATCACTGGGCTTGGAGTTTTCTAAGAGTTAATGATTTGAATTATCATGTGGGATATTTAAATGTTTTTCTTCCTTAGTACAAGCTCTCTAGTGTAAATCTTTGTGTGGATGGTTTATGCTTTGAAGCCAGAAACTGTTTCTTTTTGACTCTCAAAATCGCAATCAAAAAATGAAAACTTTATGACTTGTATTCTTCCAGAGGGTCACAAATTCATAGATAAACTGACCAGGTTAAATGTTTGGATAAAGAATTCTTGATTAAACAGAGAGATTTGGGTCAAAAATGGAAGAGAAAATGATTTTCAGTACTTATGCTTTTATTTTTAAAAGCTCTGTGCCTTTTACTTTGAATGACAGTCTAAACCTGAGACCTCAACTCTTGTTTGAGTGGAATGGAAGCTGCAACTCTTAACCAACTCAGATAATCCAAAGGGAAATTAATGAATAATGAACTCACAGGCTCTGAATTTGTTACAAGTTTTACCATGGAAGAAAGAGAAGGGATGCTGAGTTTTGGGATGAAAACTAGTGGACAGTAAAAATTTTTATAAAAAATAGTGGACCCTTGAGCTCTTCTCCAACCCAGAAGCCAGACAACTAACTCTCCCTTTCTTTCCTCACTCTAGCCCTTCCCCAGTCTCTGACCATTTTGTATCTTCTAAGGAAATAAACCATTCAGGACAACAGCTCAGGAACACCAGTTGTCATGGAAATCAACAATGAGTTAGATGGTTGACAATAAGTGAATTCAATGAAAGTCTGCTTACAGAATGGTAGAAACTTCAGTCCCTCTTTCCACCTGATATTAGAACTCATACAGACAGATATGATTTCTTTTACTCAGTATGTTATTCTCCACAAAAAGTGGTTGTAGAGAAAATGTGTGAGATCCTACTTGCCATAAGATTACCTTTCAATAAAGCCTACTAGTTGATAATTAGTCTGGCATGCTAAGTTCTTCCCATGCCATACCTCTTCTGCATTCATAGTTAGAAAGCTATCAGAGATCCTTTGGGATGAGCAAATATGACCCACTTGTCTTCATTAACTCTGTTCCAGATTTTTTTCTCCCCATCTTTTACAACAGTTACAAATACTTTTAATTTCTTGTATTATAACCACTGAAAGATGTCAGCTGGTTTCTACTTACCTAATTGATTTTGTACCTAAATAAGCAGTACAAAATTTGTATTTGAATTAAGGAAATCAAAATGAGAAGAAACAGTTAATAAGGTAAATCTTGGAAAATGGGTGAGAGAGTAAGATTTTTTAATATCCATATTTATTAATATTATTCTAAATGCCCACAAAAAATTTTAAGGCAGCGAATATTATTTACGCATGGCAAAGCATGTGGTTTCCCAGTGCCTTAATTTCTCAATGCTGTAGTAAAACAATGAAATTCAGATGTTATCCTATGTATACTGGTTTCTATAATATGTGAGGAACCCAGAAAAAAAGAAACTGGGTGCTTTGCTCCTTTGGAAGGATGATTTTGCTCTAACCCTTCAGTAAGTATAAATTTCTCCAGGAGGAAGATAAGATCACTGCCTTTAGCTTTATAACATCTTTGTACTATATCTTTATGGTCCTAGTTCACAAATCCCCAACCTTCCAGATAAATTTCTACGGAATTCTCTTACAATCTAAATCAGTCATAAATTATGCTTTTAAATTTTGTCATATTGTAAAGTTCTATAAGATTTACCCAGAAAGCTTTAACTATGCAGAAATATAAAAAACATTTTCTTTACAATCCCACAGAGTATTGTGTTCTCAAAAAATTATGGATTATATGGATATTTAAATTTGTGCATATGTTATTATAATCAGAGTGTGTATTATTAGTTACTACTTTTTTAAAACAATAAATGATCTTAGACCTGGATAAGACTTTGTTGTTGGTGAAGTAGTTACAACCATAAGCAAAATTAGAATTTCAAACAGATCATTACCTGATTTTTAAATAATATTTGCATAAATAAATGAGAGGTCTTTAGGAGTCACATATTTTGTTGAAGGACCCATATGCCCCTTTGTGAGATACACTGTCACAACACCAAAAGACTTTGGCCTATGAAGCCTATATCCAAACATTAGTCTTCAAGAGACTATATGTTGTAAAATTTGCTTTTCATTTTTAGAAAGAAATATTTTTATTAAGTGCACTAGTAATATTCCACCCTTGCACTCCACCCCTCCCCACCCTCTCACCTCAGGGCCACAGTTTTAACACAGTTTTTTTAAACTTAAGCTGATAGATTCTGCTTCAATTTTTAGGAAATTAAAAACAAACCAGAAAACCTCAACAAATTAAAACTGAAGCATCAGCAGTACCAAATAGGAGACAGGTCTTAGAAATTGTGAGGTTATTTGCATTCAGTTTATGTTGTAATTCCCAGGAACACATTTGATTTTTTTTTTTTTGCACTCTTCAATGGTAGTATATTTTATTCCTGCTGACAGCAAGAATAACTGCTTTGAACATAACAAAAGCAATTGTGTGAGAAGTTCAACATGACTTTATTGTCCTATCACTATAGTCTCTGCATTTCTTTTTGCATATTTAAATGTAAAAAAGCAGATACATCCCTGGTACTTAAAAAATGAGATTTTGGTCAGGGCAGCATGACATATTCAGTCAGAACATGCACCTTCTTTATTTCCTATTTTTCTCAACTTGAAATATTTTGGGAGAGTATTTTATAGCCACTTGATAATTTGTTATCTTTGTAGAACGATCTGGAGTAGCAATAATTATGTTAAAAAAAAAAACACAAATGACCAGCTTTTTCTGGTAATACAGATAAAATCAGACCCTGTGTTGTTTTTAACATTTGCTTCCCGGCTTTCCTCACAGCTCTGCTACTCACCGCTTACTCGCAGCTTCACAAAATTTCAATTCCCAAAATGAAACCTAATTAAGAGAAACTTAACTGAAGACCATCTCTAAAATTCAATAGTGGGTCAATCACCTCAAATGCCTATGTGATTTTGTGGAGTTCCTACTGAGGTGATCTCCATTCTCCAGAGTCTCCTGGACAGCTCCTGCACTTAAGACTCACTTCAAGCACTCCCTCTAAGAGCCATCCCTCCATCCACACTCAGACTGGTTTGCCTGTCATCGCCTTCACTCTGTCTATCCCTCTTACAGTTTGATTGCATCACATTAGAGAAGCTTACATATCTGAAAAGTAGATGATTGGAGTGTTTGGATGCAAGGAGTGAGATATCTTTCTTCATATCTCCCTTCAGCTACAAAGGTACAAGTGCATGCAAGGACTTCAAGGATGTTTGCAAAATGGCTGAATGAGTAATTGATAGCATTCCTTGCAGATTCAGTAAGTGAAGGTAGAGATCAAGTAGCCTCGAGTATCATCCGGACCTTGGGAAGTCCTAGCCAGTAGACTCATGTTGCAGCATCATAACACAACAGTGAGGTCTGGCTGAAGCCATTAGAGGCCACCTCACTTCGTTGATTATACTTTAGGGCTCTTTTGGTTGAGTAATATTTTCTAGATATATTCCCACAAACTGAATTTTAACACCCAGAATATTTTATTTCTTTGTTTTTGCTTTATTATAGGGATCAATATAACAGATGCAATGTTGCTGAAAGCAAGATTTAAAGAAATAGATAAAATAAGAAAAAAAGTTTTTAAAATTTCCTGGATCAAAAAAAAAAAAAAAATCAAGGAAGGTAGCTTCTTCTCTTTGATAATCCAAGCTCCCTATTTTTAAGAGCTGCAATATTTCTTCTTCTTCCTTTTCTCCTACTTGTTCTTCTCCTTGTTCTTCTCCTTTTCTTCTTCTTCTTCTTCTTCTTCTTCTTCTTCTTCTTCTTCTTCTTCTTCTTCTTTCGTCTTTCTTCTTTCTTCTTTTTTTGCATTGTCCCTTATTTAGTGTGTAACTAGATCTCATGGATTAGCTAATATTTTGGTAAAACTAAAAATCTACTATTACTGAATTTTATTATCTCACTTATTGATTAAACCAGCCTTTTATCTTTATGAATCTTTTATCTTTATTAAGATTACCAAAATAATGAAGGGCTCATCTCAAATGATTTCTGTTGTAATAATGAAAGAAAATAATTTGGCTTGATAATAAGCATCAGCTATTAGTTAACTAAACTTACCCAGGTAGCTTTATATATTGACTCTTAAGTAAATAAAATGAGCAAAAATTATTTCACATCATTTCAATTTCATCATTTAAAATATTCCCTCTAATCTTTAAATTTTTGACATACTTCTGAATTATTTTAGAAAAATTCTTATTCTTGAAAAATAAAAGTTTATTTTTTTAAAAAAGATTTTTTAATTAACTAATTAATTTATGAGAGAGAGAGCAGGGGGAGAAGCAGAGGGAGGAGCAGAGAGACAAGCAGACTCCTTACTGAGCTTGGAGCCCATAAGGGGCTCGATCCCATGGTCCCCAAGATTATGATTTGAGTTGAAATCAAGAGTCAAATACCTAACCAACTAAGCCATCCAGATGCCCACAAAAGTTAAAAATTTCCAATCATTGTCATTTCTATGCATTTTCAATTTTCACCTTTAGTTATTTCTTACGTTAGATATTTATAGCTTAGATTCATAACTTTTTTCTTCTGACAACTCCTGTCTCATGTCATAAATTCCAAACAGTAGAATTATTAAGATATCTTGGATCCTTATAATTAAGGTCTTAAACTACTTTTGGATTTTCTGAGAAAACCACCAAAAGGGATGCCTGGGTGGCTCAGTGGTTGAGTATCTGCCTTAGGCTCAGGGCGTGATCCCACCAGATTGAGTCCAGTCTTGGGCTCCCCATAGAGAGCCTGCTTTTCCCTGTGCCTATGTCTCTGTCTCTATCTTTCACTCTCATGAATAAATAATTAAAATCTTAAAAACAAAAAGCTACCAAGAAATACGAAACTTTAACCCTTTACCTTTTAAAACAATGCATAATGTAAATTAGTAGATTTGCTTGACATTCTCCATATTTTGGTTTAAAGAATTTAGGATTAAAAAAAAATCTTAACAGGGGCATCTGGGTGGCTCAGTTAAACGACTGCCTTTGGCTTAGGTCATGATCCCAGGGTCCTGTGACTGAGCCCTACCTTAGCCTTCCTGCTCAGCAGGGAGTCTGCTTCTCTCTCTGCCTCACTCCCACCACCCCCCATCACCACTACCCACCCTGTTCATTCTTCCTCTCTCTTTCTCTGTCTCTCTGTCTGAAATAAATAAAATCTTTAAAAATAAACAAATTTCAAAGGAAGTTTACGTTTTCTAGATTAATTTTGTATAAGTAAAATGTGTTAATATAAATACATTTCAGTGATTGAACTTTTTTTTTAAGATTTTATTTATTCATGAGAGACACAGAGAGAGAGGCAGAGACATAGAGAGAAACAGGCTCCCCTCTGGGAGCTCAATGGAGGACTCAAACCCAGAACCCTGGGATCATGACCTGAGCCAAAGGCAGATGTGCTACTACTGAGCCACCCAGGCATCTGTGATTGCACATTTTTAAAGCTAAAAATATACTAAAATTTAAACACACATATTGGTACAATAGTTGTCTATGTTTTCCCCATAGGTTTCAATGATTTTTTAAATGATTGTATTTATTTATTTGAGAGAAAGAGTGTACAAACTGTGGGGAGAGGCAGTAGGAGAGGGAGAAGCAGACTTCTTGCTGAGAAGTGAGCCTAATGCAGGGGCTCGATTCAGGGGCTGGACTCCAGAACCCTGAGATCATGAACTGAGCCACAGGCAGATAGGCACTTAACCAACTGAGCCACCCAAGTCTCCCTAGGTTTCAATGATCTTATTAACCAGAAATACTCATACTATATTTTAGGGTATAAAGGCTCTGAGGAGTTTTTTCAATGCTCCTACTATTTGTAACATATTCTTACTTGCAAGGTAATTATTGAGTATATTTTCATGGATTGATTTTATGTTATGTCTTAAAATAAGATCCTATTCTCCCCCGTTCTCATAATGTTTGTTAACATACTATATTGAACAAGGCTCTTCAATATTATCTTCACAGTAGGTACACTTGCTGTTATCTTAAAACAATATTCTGAAGAGTGCCTGGCTGGCTCAGTCTGTAGAGTACACAATTCTTGATCTTGAGGTTGTGAGTTTGAGCCCCATGTTGGGTCTAGAATTAACTTAAAAAATATTAGAACAATATTCTGCAGAAACTTTAAATGCATAGTCAAGAGTGGCTGTTGTCAATGTCCTAGGTGCCTGCAACACCATGCAGACAAGTTTTTTTTTTTTTAAGATTTTATTTATTTATGAGAGAGCGAAAGAGAGGCAGAGACAGAGGCAGAGGGAGAAGCAGGCTCCCTGCTAGGAGCCCGATGAGGGACTCCATTCAGGACCTGAGCCAAAGGGAGACAGACGCTCAACCGCTGAGCCATCCAGGCATCCTTATGCCGACAAAATTGTGAAGGTGTGATAGAGACTGAGTCAAACCCTTAAAGCTTCTTTGAGCACCTTCAAATGAATTTTAAACAATTGCTCCAGCAATTGGGGTTATTAATATGTTTTGTTTATTACATATTTATAGTCAAGATGGATAAAAGGCTCAGCTGTTACAGGGATAAGAAAAAAAAAGTTGTTTCACTTTTTAAAAAATTTGTTTGACTTTTAATTTCCTCTCTTAAGGCATCTCAGTGCTCTTTTTCTGAGGATAGATAGCAGCATTCACTGCACCAAAACTGGTAAGGAGTTTTGTAAGTCATTACGTTAATTCTAATGTCCATGTCACTGTCAATCTTCAGATGCGTTAGAAAGGACAAATGGAATTTTTAAACTTGAACCAGCTTTCAGAAACTTTTGAACTCTTTGAATATCATTCCCAATCCCAGAGGCTGCCTTAATAAAGACTAATATAGTAAAATATTTTAAAGGCCTCCTGTGATCATATTACTAAAAGATAGCAGAAACTTTTTCTGTGAATATCCTCTGAAATAATTTCTTCACAATTTACAGTCTGGAAAAGACATTCAAGGATGTCTGCCCCTGAGCCTTGAGTGGCTGTTAGGGTGCTGATCCTTGGATTCACATCCCTCAATTAAATAAACATCAGTCATCTTCAAATTATAGGAACTGTATCAGTAAGAAAACTCAAACTGAGGATTTGGGGAGAAGCTTCCAGAAGTATCTGACTGCAGAAAAGAGACAGCTTCTACATGATACTATCTAATCACATAGCTCACTCACAGCTTGAAGTGGACCCCTACTGCCCAGGTTCTGTAGAACAAGATAAACAGAGCTATGGATTGCTATGCCTTAATCTTTGTGCTTTTGTGTCCCTTTATTTCTTAGATATCTTCCTTCCATTTCCTTGTTTAACATTTGTGATTTTTTTACAGACACATAATACCTTTTGATAGTGATAGTCTCTATTCCTTTTTTTGCAGATAAAATATTTTTGAATTATCATTAACATAAAATATTATATTAGTTTTGAGTTTACAACACATTGATTCAATATTTTTATATATTACAAAATGATCATCTCAACGATGTAGTTACCATTTGTCATTATACAAAATTATTCAAATATTATCAACTATATTCCCTATGTTGTACCTTACATTCCAATGACTTATTTATTTATTTATTTTTTAAAGATTTTATTTATTTATTCATGAAGGACACACAGAAGGAGGCAGAGACAGGAAGAGGGAGAAGCAGGCTCCCTGTGAGGAACCCAATGAGGGACTCAATCCCAGGACCCCGGGATCACCACCTAAGTCAAAGGCAGACCACTGAGCCACTCAGGTGCCCCTTATTTATTTATTAGAAGTTTGTACCTCTTGATCCCCTCACCTATTTCACCTGTCCTCCTACCCCTTTCCCCTCTACCAACCACCAGTTTGTTTTCTGTTCCTAAGAGTTTGTTTCTGGTTCGTTTCTTTCTTTGTTTTTTAAATTCTATGTATAACTGAGATCATGTCACTTGTCTTTCTCTAACTTATTTCACTTAATGCTTCCTAAGTCCTTCCATGTTGCTGCAAATGACAAAACTTTTTCTTTTTTATGCTTAATATTCGTGACTTCTTTATAGAGACATGATACTTCTTGACAATGATAAGGTCCCTATTCTTAATATTGCCTTTTCCAACCCCTATCGCTCCTTAATATAAATATTAATACCTGGGCAGTATTTGATCATACTTTGGCTAAAATGTGTCATGAACAGACTATTGGGTTTGTGTTCTTTCATTTTGGTGCTTGTTTTTCTTATGTACCAGTTTCTTGTAACAAATCTGCAAGTTTCCTAAGTGACTTTTTCAGATGGCAAACATAAGAGGCCAGAGATCCAGAAATCATGACATATGTAGGGTGGGAGTTTTGTTTCTGCACTGAAACAATCCATGTGGACAGTTCCTATTTGCTAGATTTTTTTTAACCAAACTTTTGCAAATTAGAGTTTGGTAAAGAATTAAGGAATTAATGGTGTATATTCCAAAACTGTCTTGTTTTTATAAAGCTTACAAAAAAATGATGCCCCATTTATGCTCAATCTCAAACTCTTTTACTTTAGATCTCTGTGGTGATATTGTTACCAAGAGATTTATCTCCTGGATCTTTCTTGATGAGTGATGCCTAAACTTTATAGAGCTATTCAACATTCCCAAGTTACATTTTTGGCTGAAAATGGATCAGGACATAATAGGAAGTCTTACTATATTTTTTTGATATTTGACTACTAACATCTTTTAAGTCTCCAGGCTTCTTCTTGCTCTTCTGCTCCACTCTTGGGCAAACTGATAAGAAAATCTGGGTGCTCACTCCTTTGGTGCTAGAGGGAGACCCAGACCATGTAAGTTCCTGCCCCTGTTCAAGAAATTCACTTTAACTGCATTTTTATTTTCATGTCTTTTGGCACTTTCTTTACTTTCTTATTTAAAAAAAAGACCTTTATTTTACTGTATTAAGAAACTTAACATAAGCTCTACCTTCTTACTACAATCTTTTAAGTATATAATGCATTATTGTTGACTATAGGTACAAAATTGTATGGCAGATCTTTAGAGCTTATTCATCTTATATAACTGGAGCTTTATGCTCATTGATTAGGAAACTCCCCAGGTTTCCCTTCCTCAGCCCCCTGGCAACTACTACTTCACTCTTTGACTCTATGATATTGACTATTTTAAATATCCATATGTATGGAATCATGCAGTATTTGTCTTTCTGTGACTGGCTTATTTCACTTAGCATAAAGTCCTTCAGGTTTATCCACGTTGCTGCATATTGCAGAATTTCTTTTTTTAAGTTCGTATAGTATTCCTTTATTGGTATATACCGCCTTTCCCTTATCCACTCATCTGTTGATAGACACTTGGCGTTTCCACATCTTGGCTATTGTAAATAGTGCTGCAATTGACATGGGAATGTTAATATCTCTCTGAGATCTGATTTCAATTCTTTTGGATATCTGTCAAGAATGGGATTGCTGGGTCATATGACAGGTCTATTTTTCTATTTTTTGAGGAACCTCCATACGGGTTTCATTTTGTATTCCTACCACACTGTGGAAGGATTGAAATCTCCCCACATCCTTATCAACACTTGGTATCTTTGTTTGTTTACAGTTTTTGATAATAATCATCCTGACAGGTGTCCTACGATATCTCACAGTGATTTTAATTTGCATTTCCCTGATGACTAGTGACATTGAACATCTTTTCATATACCTGTTGACCATTGGTATGTCTTCTTTGAAGAAATGTCTATTCAAGTCAGCCCTACTTTACAACCACAGTAAAAGATCTGAACCAATCTTCTTTCCTTACTCTTTTAAGCCATTTGGGACTTGCTTAAGAGGTTTACTCTGCTTTCCCTGAGACTTCAAGTCATAAACCTTTCTAATCATCTGGGTATATGTGTTGTGTCACCAGTTTCAATACCCAAATCAAATTTGGGGTGGAATCGATTGTATACTTACAGAATGACCACTAAAATGGTGGTGCCTGGGTGGCTCAGACAGTTAAGTGTCTTTGTCAGTTAAGTGTCTGCCTTTGGCTCAGGTCATGATCTGTCAGGGTCCTGGGATCGAGCTCTGCATTGGGCTACCTGCTCATTGGGGAGTCTGCTTCTCCTTTTCTCTCTGCACTCCCCCCCCCCCCGCCCCTGCTTGTGCTCTTTCTCTCTCTCTCTCAAATATATATATATATATATATATATATATATATATATATATATACTCTAGCTTCACCTGGAAAATGACCCAGTACCAAGACAACCTCTGTCAACAAAACCTAGCTATTTGCCCAGGAAATTCTTAGGGAGATAAGACTGCAAACTAGTGAAAAAATTGTTTACTTCAGGAAATCTGCATACCAACTTACCCAAGTTGGCTTGTCTGGGCAAATAGACATCTAATCATGGCAACGAACTGCTCACTTGGACAAACAGTTTGCATGTCAGGACAGTGGCTCACCAAGATTGGTTTCCAGACTTTGGCTTTGCTGTGTCCACTAATCTTAAGCTATTATGTCATGAACTCTGACATGAACTCTCAATCATTTCTCTTGTCTTCTAAGTCCTACATTACGCCCCTGGAGTCCAGGAAGTTAAAACTATGAATATCCTTTCCTTTTCTCACTCTTTAATACTATTAAGAGTTTATAAAGGTGATGTTTTCCATGTCTAAATGTTTTTAATAAAATAAACTGAGCTTTGACTGATCAATAGTCCTTTTTTCTTTGAGGGTATGTGATCTTTGTGGTAAGTCTCGAATTAACATATATTACACATTCCTTAAACTCTTAATTTTTTTTTCTAATTGCTCTTTACTTGTCTTAACTAATTTATAAGTCACTGTTGATTATTCAAATTGCAGCCATGCTCAATATTGACCCCAATATTTCAAGGATAGTTTTTCTGTTCTGATTTATTTTTACTCTCAGTTCAGTTTCATAATCAGGCTAAATTTCACATATATACAGGAATATGAACTCCTTAAGATAAAGAGACTGTGTGTCTGCTATCTGTGACAGTGTTTTACACAGTAAGTACCCCCATGAAATGTATATGATGTTAATCATTGAATATGATGTGAATCTCATTGAATATGCTATTGACAAAATTCTTGACTTTATCCTTCAACATGTACTGCTTCATTTCTTGTGTTAGTTGTATTTATGTCATTAATTCTTTAAACCAGAGGGCAGAACCAATTTGTGTAAATTAGGTATAGTGCCCAGAACCAAATCTAATATTCCAAGTAGGGCACAACAAAGAGCTTTCATTCTCATGTTGCAGATACTCTATTTTTACTATAAAACCCAAAAGATTGCATTGGTATTTGATAGGCATATTGTATTTCCTATCAGGTATAGAATTAACTAAATTCTTAATGTCTGTTTTTTTCATCATCCATAGTACAAAGTTATATCTTGTAGTATTTCTACTCCTATTGTTGTTTTCTGGACCAGGATCTAATTATTTTATTTAATTATTAAACTACTCCAGTCTCTCAAATTCTTGTCAAATCTTGATTCTGTTTAATGCTATATTAATCATTCTCCTTGGTTTTCACAGATTTAGTATTATATTCTCTAAATCTTGATTATTGATGGACTTTAGAACTAAACGGGCCTAAGGAGAGAATTTGTGCCATGGAGCAGAAGACCTACAATCATACTAGCAACATTTGGTCACATGTGTTTATATTGGATACATGAGAGAAAACTGGGTAATTTGGAAAGTTCTGTCCGATGCTTTCCCATTCTTGGATCTGAGTCTACAGATAATCAATATCTTTGAAATGAAACACTAAAACCTCTGGTTTGCGGGTAATTCTACGACCTCATTCACTGATAGAATATTGATTCATTCTTCAAGTCTCATTTTAGACACTGTTTCTGGGAATCTTTCTGATTACATCTTCCAAGAATGCTTAGATGTTCCTATAGGACTCTTTACTACACTATGACAGAAGTTTTATACCTTTTTAGAATTGTTTGTGCAAATGTTTATATTTCACACTAGAGTGTGAAGGTTATGGGGGGAATTATATTTGTTTATTAATTGTATCTGAAGCTTCTAGATTTGAGGCTGATATATGTTCAATAAATATAAAATATCATCTCAAACACACTCATTATTTTCTAATGAATGAGGAAACATTAACTTCTTCATTTTCTATGACTTTCCTTAAGAGCCTTAACTTCACTGAATATCAGACAAATCTTAGCTTGAACTGAAAAAAAAAAAGCCATTTTCCCCCCACTATGTTTTCCAAGTTCAAATTGGTCTCAGGACTGGTATTAAAGTATTTTATGGGGAAGGTCAGTTTTTCTAAGTCCTTTCCCCTTTTCCCCCACTCTCTACCCTCTGTTCTTTCCTTCCAAACTGATAAAAAGTTATATGAAGGAGAGTGCTGAGTCACATATGTAATGAACAAATGCATTCTTCTAAGCCATGAAGTCTTTTAGATCCTATTTGCTCAATGGAGTGGATGGTTTCTCTATAATAAAGGATTTGGTTGGCCTTTGTCCTCACTTCTTGGAAGTAGCTTTTAAATCTTTGGAAATTCTCTAAGTACTTATGGTTACTTATAGAGGAGCCTGGTGACTTATGCTAATGAGTTGACTCATGGTAGGACTCCAGATAGTGCTATTGAGAGAAGATTCTGGATAGTGGCTGACCTGACCAGAAAGACCAACAGTATGGTTAGGGAATTCCAGCTTTGTATCAGCTCGACTTCTGGGGAGGGGAGGATGGGGTTGGAGATTGAATTTACTCTTATAGTCAATGAGTCAATTAATCATGCCTACATAATGAAACCCCAATAAAAACTCTGGAGACCTAGACTCAGGAAAGCATCCCTGGATGGCAATATGCTGTGTGAATTGTTACACACTGATGTGTGGAGAGGGCGACATATCTTGATTCTATAAGGAGAAGGCACTGGAAGCTTTGCGTTTGTAATCCTCTGAGACTCTAATCTATGTCTTTTCTTTGGTTGGCTTTGATTTGAGTTTCCTCTGCTGCAATAAAACTGCACTAACTGTAGTGCCTTCCTGAGTTCTGTGAGTCAATTGTAGGAATACTCAAACCTGCGGAGGGAGTAATAATCCTCAAATTTGTAGCCAGTTTGTCAGAAGTAAGGGTGGCCCTGGAAACTCTCAGGCTTATGGTTGGTGTCTGAATTAAGAGTAGTCTTGTGGAGGGCTGCACCCTTAGCCTTTGTAGAATGCCTATGGTCCTTATCCAGATGATTCAGTTAATCTGAGTCCCCTGAAAACCACAGGGACCTGGGTACACTGCTTGAGGTTTATATGTCCATCTGCCAGAGCTTCTGGAATGCCACTTCTCTCTATATTATTGAAAGTGGCTGCATGTACTAGAAGCTAGTACTACCTAGGAAATTTCTAGAATGGATTTTGTAATAAGCCACCTAGACTCTCTTTCAGGGCTAAAAGACTAAGTTCCTGCGATGCCTGGGTGGCTCAGCAGTTGGACATCTGCCTTCAGCCCAGGGCATGATTTGGAGTCCCGGGATTGAGTCCCACATCAGGCTCCCTGCATGGAGCCTGCTTTTCCCTCTGCCTGTGTCTCTCCCCTCCCCCTCTCTATGTTTCTCGTGAATAATAAAAATCATAAAAAAAAAAAGACCAAGTCCCTCAGATTCTCATAATGTTGCTACCTAACAATTCTTAGGTGACAGTCCTTTCTGGAAAGTGCCCCATGCTGGAATCAACTGGTTTGGCAAAGGTCATACTGCTTTCCTAGAGATAAGCTGCATGTAACGATGATAGCTGCAAGAACAGAAAGCCTACACTTTACCACAACACATACAATGCTGAAGAGCCATATTAGCTCCAGAGTTCCTTGTAGATTACTTAGGGCTTTGTTTAGATGACATCACAGTCATCCTTTCCTTCTGGCCAATTGTGCTTCATTGCATTTCTTTTTGAGGTTGTCATGTGCTCTATAATAAAGTTCTTGCATGTTAATCTTCTTAGATTCGGTTTCCCAGACCCCAACCTGCAATCATTATTGCCAAGACTGTTCAGAGAAATAAGAGAATTCAGGAGCTTAATCCTTTGCTAGCTCACATCTAGGTCCTGTCACTAGTATTATATTAGCACAGATGACTCTGGCAGAAGGGAGCCATATTGTTTTTAAAACTTTCTCTCACAGTGAATCGGTGGTGGAGGGTTGGGAGTGGTGGTGGGATCAGTGGAAAGGAATCAGTGGAAAGCTAGGGTAATGTATCACAATAGTCTTGTGATTAAACAATCTTTTTTTCTCAGATTCCCCCATCCCATCTGTTCATATGCAGGTAGCCCACTCCTGGGGCAGCTAAGTGGCTCAGTCAGTTGAGCATCCAACTCTTGATTCTGGCTCACGTCATGTTCCGGAGGTTGTGAGATCAAGCCTCACTTTGACCTCTGCACTCAGTGGGGAGTCTGCTTGGGATTCTCTTTCTCCCTCTGCCCCCCCCCACTCTCTCTCTCCTCTAAATAAATAAATAAATAAATAAATAAATAAATAAATAGTTTTTATTTATTTATTTTTTATTTTTTTTTAATTTTTATTTATTTATGATAGTCACAGAGAGAGAGAGAGGCAGAGACATAGGCAGAGGGAGAAGCAGGCTCCATGCCCTGGGAGCCCGATGTGGGATTCGATCCCGGGTCTCCAGGATCGTGCCCTGGGCCAAAGGCAGGCGCCAAAGAGCTGCGCCACCCAGGGATCCCAATAAATAGTTTTTAAAAAAGAATTAGCCTACTCCTCCCTATTAAAGGCTTGCATACTCCTTTCTCAGTAGAATATCTCTGCTGTAGGAACATGTGTATCTCATCCTCCAGATCTACCCTCATCTCCTTTCCTGGTTACTAGGCTGTTAAGATCTCAACAACAGAAATCTCAATATCATTTGGCTATAGGAAAAGAACTGCAGGAAATAGTTTCCCTTTTCCAGGGGAGAGAAGTAAAACATACCTTTCGAATAAGGTTATGAGCACAAATGGAAGTGCATGGCACAAAAATATCATACATAAAACTTATTTTTACATGAATGAATGTAAAATACCAATCACCTTGTATTGACATTTCTATTGGAGGAGTTATTCCATTACTATTATTCTTCAGAGGACTGTCTCTTCCACTACCAGGGGAATTCCGGAGAATAGTGAGTATGGTAGATACATCTTTGAAAGTAGAGTAGAATGTAGAGTAACTAGCACAGCATCTGCTTTTGAGAAGAAACTTGAAACTTACATGGTTTTTTGTAATTCTAAGACCATTTGGACTGAGGAAACATTGATTCATCTTTTAGGTATTCTCCTAAACTCACTTTTCCATAATATGCTTTATATTTTTTGAATTAATGAGTGAATAGGTGAATAAAGACAATTTTTTAAAATTCAGTTGAGTTGATGGAAACCCTCTTTCTTCAATGATATCTGGCCAGTTAAATGGCTTTGATAGACCAGACATGTGGATATGTTTGGGTTTGAGTTGGCATAAATGACATTTTCTTTCCTATACATCAGTCAGGTAATGTTATGGGGGAGCAAATTCTTCTTATTTGTCCACCAAAAAATACATGAACTTTGAGAAAATGGGTAATCCTAATCAATTCCATTTTGTTTACACCTAGCCATAGTGATAGAATGTTGTCAAAATGCAGCTCTAGAAATCAGGGTCTTTACCTCCTACAAACACATGTGCTCAAACTGCCAATTTGAGGCTTAAGGTAAGCTCCCAAAAGATAGCTGGTTGCATTCCTTTATGTAAGTTGAAGCCAACTAACTTAAAGCCATTTAAAGACATTTCACTGGCATCTAAAGTCAGGAAATGCAGCAATGAGACCATGTTCCTATTGCCTAGAATAGTGGTGAAGCTTCATAATACTCAGCTCCAAATGACAGATGCAAAAATTCTTGGAAATTGTACTAAAAGGGAATTAATAAACTGGCTACGTCATGAAGAGAACACCAAGTACCATAGTGGGACATTCATGAAAAATATGGATTCAGCTGGTGCTGTTTAGAGATCAGAAAAATGTATTTTTGTGTTAAATCCAATTTGTGATGTTCCAATGAGAACATGTGGCATCCAGTAATCCACTATCAAAGCTGATCTGCCCACTCTCAAAATGACCATGCAACAAAAAGAGGGATTAGAGTCTCCAATTTATTTCATTCTCCCCAGTGTTATATTTGGAGGATTAAGGATGACATGCTGATACATGGAAACCACCAGTTTAGGCCAAGTAATTCTGAAGAGAGAGAAATGACAGATTCATCCAACTGTGCACCTGGACACTGGGAAAATACTGATGAAACTTTGCTTCGAGTTTAGAAATGTTCATTCTGATAGATTTTCTGTGCATTTGAATCATGCAGGCAGGAGGAGAGCTATGTTATGTCAATAATAAAAGGAACATTTAGAATGTCAAATGGGCATTTCCATAAGTACAATTCCTACTTGGGAATGAAATTAAAATAATTAGAAACATACATTACAGTGTTGTTTATCAGAAAGTGTCTACAAATTTTCTTGCAAAAGAGATAACGCTTTAAAATGTACTAAAATGTATTAGTACTGATAATGCTTCTGGCAGAGACACATTTACCGCAGTGGGTGTGTCAACACAAAGGGTAATCCAAACCTAGCTTCACAATTGAAAACAGTGAGCAGTGCCCAACCTCTTATGTCCTCAGACCCTAGCAAAATGTCTGGAAAATATAAGTATTTGCTTCATAAATGTTTGTTGCATTGAATTACCTATGTGAGGAAGGTCAAGCTGATTACAGATTGCAATTTGCCCCAGAGAGAAACAAAACAAAACAAAACAAAACAAAACAGAACATTAAAGTGTGGAAGACATTGTAATATTTTTGACAATGCTTGAAGACACTAATCTATTTATTAATTGTATTTAGAAATAATAATAATAAATAAAGATAATAAATGTATTTACTTAGAAATAAGACTGAATGTATTTACTCTTATTTAAATAATACTTTGTAAAATGAATATTCTTAAACCAAACGGCTACTCTTTTGCATAATGATGGGGTAAGTGATTAGAAATAGACTCCTTTGATGTGTTCTCAATTCCATATTGATAGATCTCCTGAATAAGCCATTATGATATAACTTAAGAATTCAATTTAATGTTATATTGTCTGTTAAATTGATACATTGACTGGATGATTTAATGCCAGGAGAAAAATGATCTCCTTTGATGAATAGGTATATTGTTTTTTTTTTAATCAGATAATGACAGATAATCTATCATATTCTCATTTTTAACTTGCCAGGATGCCCAGAACTAAATTTATTTATTTTATTTTATTTTATTTTATTTTATTTTATTTTATTTTATTTTATTTTATTTTATTTTATTTTATTTTATTTTATTTATGATAGGCACACAGTGAGAGAGAGAGAGAGGCAGAGACATAAGCAGAGGGAGAAGCAGGCTCCATGCACCGGGAGCCCGATGTGGGATTCGATCCTCGGTCTCCAGGATCGCGCCCTGGGCCAAAGGCAGGCGCTAAACCGCTGCGCCACCCAGGGATCCCCCCAGAACTAAATTTAATGCTTAACTAATATAACTACTTAAACATAGGTTGATATTTTTTGACTCATTTTTATTTTCTCTTTATATTCTAATATTAGTAAAACCAAGTAAACACATATATATATATGTGTGTATATATATATATATATATATATGTTTATATATATGCTCCCTGAAAAAAATCTGTTGATTAAGACAAACAAGACCTGAGGGCACTCTGGGGTGCCTGGGTGGCTCAGTAGGTTAAGCATCTGACTTTGGACCGGTCATGATCCCAGGATTCTGAGATGGAGCCCCTGCTCAGTGGGGAGCCTGCTTCTCCCTCTGCCTCTCTCCCTGCTTGTGCAGTTTCTCTTTCTGTGTCAAATAAAATCTTTTAAAAAAGACCTGAATGCACTCAAACTGAATGATATAGAAGGAATGACCTTAAAACCAGATAGCACACTCTTCTGGTCATTACAAAACATCACTTTTTTTTAAAAGATTTTATTTATTTTTTCATGAGAGACACAGAGAGAGAGAGGCAGGTAGACACAGAGGCAGAGGGGGAAGCAGGCTCCATGCAAGGAGCCCGATGTGGGATTTGATCACAGGACCAGGGGATCACGCCCTGGGTGGAAGGCAGATGCTTAACCACTAAGCCACCCAGGCATCCCAAAACTTCACATTTTCAATATTTTTTAATGTCGCCAGAATACTGGTTTCTCTTTACCTTCAGTTCCAAAAGGGAAGACTAAATAAACATGTGTTTTTTTTTAAAGAAGAATTTATCTTATTCTTGTAAGAATAATTAATATTAGCTTGCCCTTCACATTTATAAATGTGAAGGGAAAAAAGAAGGCTTAAATACCATCTGGATTTATATATTTATATATTTTATATTTTTCCTTTAATTCTTTTCTATGTAATATGTAAATACTCAAATTTATTTATATGAATTCATTTTATAGCATATACAGTAAATATTATGGTAATTATAGCATATAATATATAGTATATATAAATTTACCAAATTTATGCAAATATACGTTTATATGGTATAAAAATAGGAAAAATATTGCCTATTACTTTGTTTTTAAAAAATCAGCAAAAATTTGTTAGTCTAAGAAAACTGTGATAATATTTTCTCAGATATCTAAAATTGAAACTTTCCTTTTTTTTAAAAAAAAAGACTTTATTTATTCATGAGAGACACAAAAAGAGAGAGAGGCAGAGACACAGGTAGAGGGAGAAGCAGGCTCCATGCAGTCCCATGTGGGACTCAATCCAGGCATTCCAGCCCTGAGCCAAAGGCTGGCCACTCAGGTGTCCCAAATTGAAAATTTACTGAGTGGCATTTGCAGAATTCTTTTTCAACAGTAAAATCTCAAACTACACAAAGATAATAAGTGTCTTCTTTAAATAGGAAATTAGAGTAAACCATTATTACTGTTATGTTGAAAGTACTAAAAAAAAGTTGACTATAGTCTAAAATTAAGCTTTTATAACATAATGCATTTTATTTACTTTTAACAGAAAGTATTCTAGATAAATTTGTGTTATTTGCTTCTTTGGATAAGATAATATGCTATGGAGTCTTGTGCTAACCAGTTTATAAAAGCAGTTACTTTGGCATGTTATGTGAAAGGTTAAAACTGAGGTCTACAATATACATAAAGAGACTGAAGAGGTAAAGAATATTGAGTGACATTTTTGCTGAGTGGCAGTTGAATTTTGTGCTACTCTGTCACCATCAGGAATTGTGGGAAATCCAAACCCCTAAGAGTATTTTATCGAGATCTTAGGACAATATATGGAACAATAAAACATAGCCTTGAAGCTTTTAGATTTGAAACAGGTGTCATTTTACAAGGGGTTGCTATGTTCAGATGCTGGGTTTCACCTCACTGGAAATCAAATAATGCCTCCAGCACCAGCTGTCTATGGCCATTCAGAGAAAAAATAATAGCACACATGTTTTATATCACACCAGTGCTATGGATTCTACTACTTAGTAAAGATAGTTTTATTCTGATTCCATTTGTAAAATATTTTAAAGGTAGAACTACTTTTTAAAATCATAAAATACCCATACCTTTTCTTATCACTTTAATTCATTCCTGAGGACTCTACACCTAAGTGAAAAAAATTAAGTAAAAAAGATTTTTAGCTTTAATTTTAAACAAATACATACTGGGCGTCTGGGTGGCTCAGTGGTTGAGCATTTCCTTTGGCTCAGGTCATGATTCCGAGGTCCTGGGATTGGTCCCACAACAGGTTCCCTGCAGGAAGCCTGCTTCTCCCCCTCTGCCTGTGTCTCTGCCTCTCTCTTTGTGTTTCTCATGAAGAAATAAAATCTTAAAAAAGATACATACCATCCTAACTCAAAATTCCCAAACAATTTTCAGACAGAAACGAATGTCAAGTGAATACTGAAAATAAGTTTATATAAGTTATAAATTGAAATTAAATACAATTTTTCCATAAATGAAATGTGGTAGAGTTTAATGTATGCTTTCTTTCCTTTTTCTTCTTTTCATATCATGTTCTTTGAAAATTTTTCAATCTTTTAGGAGCTAAAATACATTTAAAATAGATTTTTACCATAGGATAATACTTCTAGGGAAAAATAAAGGCTAAATCTGAAGGCCTGGAAAATCATGGAAAAACCAAATGCACACAACTGACCAAAGTCATAGCATATGGTATCCCATCATCTCTCCCATTTCATATAAGTACACAAAACAAAAAGAGTTTTGGACTCCTCCATATAAGTTGTACAATTTAAATTTGTTTCATAAAACATTTGTCAAAGAAAATCTTTGTGTTAAGTAAACTGGTATGTGTGCTTTTTCCTAAAATCATAATGTCAAAATATTGCTTGTATATAGTATTTTTTGGTAAGGTTTCAAATGAAATTTATTAAACAAATAAGAAGACAACATAAAAAAAATGCTAAAGTTTTTCAGAAGCTGATGTGGCTAAAAATGTGGCTATTGCAGACTCACCTCATGTAACAACTATTCTGTCATAAATATTAAGTAATACTCTTAATTCATACAACTTCTGAATTTTTGATAGCTCTTAATTTTAGAATTGATATCCAATTAAATTGGTACTTTACATTCATTTGTTTATATTAATTTCATCCAAAATTAGTTTTTCAAGATCCTCTTGATGTTTGGGATGGCTTTAGAGGCCTTAGAATACTCTATTTCAGAGGCCTTAGAATCTCTATTTCCCCTAAATGGTGTATTTTGTGTTAAAATACAAGATACATAAAATTTAGTAGTCAAGACTTAAATTAAAGCTTTAACATCCTTTACAGGCTCCTTTTTTAAAATGGAAAATATTAAACTACTAAAGATAATGGAATCATGGTGGAAAGGATCTTGGGTTACTCTAGCCTTTATTCCCCACATCCCCAGTAGTTTATATTCACTCATGAAATGGTAATTTCTGTTATTTAACTTGGCATGGACAAAATTCAAGCTGGCATTGCTTATGCTGCTCTACACGATTTTTACTTGACTTTCATAGCTGCCCACACCAGGAAGACTGAAGGGGAAAGAATTTTCTCTCCTTTGTTATCTTTATTGTCTCCCTATTCCTTTAATCGGTCATAAATGGGGAAAAATGAGAGGGTTATACTGATACTCCTTTTGTTTTCTTCTGTTTGGGCCTAAGTTAACCCAATGGCAGGAATATGATAGAGTAATCGTTTGAAGCTTGAACTTATAAAGACAAATTTTCAGAATCTGGGCTTAAGTGTCTGCTGTGGGAAGGCAGGCGACAAGAGGACACAATGGGTGGGCAAGAAAGGACTATGGTAGGTCCATGATCATTGCTTCTTACAATGGAAAAGGGTTATGTTAGCTGTCTTAGCCTGTCTTGGACACATACCATCGTCTCTGGATGATCAAAAGGGCTAAGGAATAAAATTTCCTTAGGGATTGTTCTCAAGCCAACCTATGCCTATATTCAGAAAATCTGTTTCTGGCTAACACCATGAATTAGTTTACTAGGGCTGCTGTTTTAGTCCACTAGGGTTGCCATAACAAAATACTTCAGACTGGGTGGCTTAAACAACAGAAATGTATTATTTTTAATTATTCTGGAGGCTAAAAATCCGAGATCAAGGTGTCAACAGGTTCATTTCTCCTGAGGTTTCTCTCCTTGGCTTGCAGATGGCCACCTTCTGGTTAATATCCTCACATGGCCTTGGCTCTGTGTGTATGCATCACTGCTGTCTTTTTCTCTTCTTATAAGGACACTGATCATTGGAGTAAGGACCACCAAACAAACTAATTTTAACTTAATTACCTCTTTAAAGATTCTTAAAAAAAAGATTTTATTTACTTATTTATTCATGAGAGACATAGAGAGAGAGAGGCAGAGTCATAGGCAGAGGGAGAAGCAGGCTCCCTGCAGGGAGCCCAATGCGAGACTCCATCCCAGGATCCGGGATCATGCCCTGGGCTGAAGGCAGATGATCAACAGCTGAGCCACTCAGGTGACCCTGTTTAAAGGCTCTGTCTCCAAATAAAGTCTGAATTGACTTTATATCAAAATATGAATTTTGGAAAGATACAATTCAGTCCATAACAACTATCATTTTATATTATATTAAATTTATTTATTATATTATATTATATTATATTATATTATATTATATTATATTATATTATATGTTATATTTATTATATGTCTTTAGGTAAAGATAGTCCCACAACCATAATATGAGGGACACCTGGGTGACTCAGCAGTTGAGCATCTACCTTTTATCAGGGCATGATCCTGGAGTCCCAGGATTGGGTCCCACACCAGGCTCCCTGCATAGGGCCTGCTTCTCCTTCTGCCTATGTCTCTGCCTCTCTCTCTATGTCTCTCATGAATAAATAAGTATAATCTTCGAAAAATTTTTAAATTTTAAAAATTTAAAAAAATTTTAAAAACCCATAATATGATATCCTTCCCATGACATGAAAAATTAATTCAAATTAGGCTAGTTAAATGAGGAGTATCAAGCTCCAAAGTTGTTATGCTTGTAACATCATTAAAACTTTTTTTTTGTGTGTGGATACCAAGTCAAATGGTACTGAATTAACTGGATATTCATATGGAACAAATAAACCTCACTTTCAACCCCTAGCCCATTTTATAAGCAATATTTATTTCATACTGGATCATGGATCTAAGTATATGTTAGAGCCATAAAATTTATGAAAGAAAATATAGGGGACTATATGTGAC
The DNA here is from genome assembly GCF_048164855.1 of Canis lupus baileyi. Classification (NCBI taxonomy): domain Eukaryota; kingdom Metazoa; phylum Chordata; class Mammalia; order Carnivora; family Canidae; genus Canis; species Canis lupus. The sequence continues at coordinate 24,704,936 of NC_132867.1, read as the reverse complement.
CATAGGGACAGACAAATGTTTTATGAATATGGTATAAAAAGAAACTATGCATAATGGAAAAAAAAATAATTTCCTCTCCTGAAAAAATATCATTTATTTTGTTTTTTAGGGAATGAATCAATGGCTTACAAGTTTGTCCACTGGGGAAATACATCTGATTTTTGGATACACACATGGAAGCACATATATATATTTGAATACACTCATATCACCACAAATTAATAATCAGTAATTGGTAACTATAAATCCAGTCTAAGTCTGAAAGCAAACCAAATGCCTGTCAGCATGAGACCAGATAAACACACTGTGGTAAAACCTCATGATGTAGTACTATTCAGAAATCAGGAGAAACCACTACTGAAACATGTGACAACATGGATGGGTCTCTCAAACACTAAAAGAAGCACAAGGAAACTCTGTAGCAAAAGAAATGTGTTGTGCCTTGTCAAATGTATTGAGCTGAATATGTAGAATCTATGCATTTTGTTGGATAAAAATTTAAAAAAATAAAACACACACAAAAAACTTTTTGGTAATAGTAAAAAGGCTGAACATCTATTTGATGATTATTGGATATCGTTGCATTAAAATTTCTGGAAGGACAGGAATAGGTCTCAACTAAATTACCTATTATAAGCAATAATTAATAACTAGGTGCTTAATGGAGGAGTTATACTGGAAAGGCATTGGGGAATAGGAAGATTCTGAGAAGGTACTTTTATTTTTTTCTGATAGAAAGTCAGCACTTGAAAAAATATGCAATACATACACAGTGTGTGCAGATATTCTCGGAAATGTCTTAGAAGGAATCTAAACACATTTTATTATGATTTTGTTAAAGTTTCAATCTGGGAAGTAGGTACACTTTTTATTCCCATGCTATGGGTTAGCCAATAAAAAATATAACATCAATCCCTGTCATCTGTAAAAATCTCTGATGAGTTGTGAACTTCATGCAATTTATACTTTAATCACTGTTCTTGGTAGTGAAGTGACTGACGGTATTAGAGTCCCCTTGACACAAGTAGAGGTTATAAAAGAAGGAACTGAAATATAAGCTCTATTTGGACCCAATTCTTTTCCTTCTGGGAAGCATATTCTTGATGAAAAAGGGATACGGCCTATTCCACAGGCCCTGTAATACTCAGAGAAGTTTCCTAGGAAAATGTTTTAGTTCCATGATTAAAGATTTGAGCATAATATCAGGGAGAAAAAATTTTATATCGATATATATATATATCAAATTATATCCTGTGGTCCATTCTTCAGACAGAATGATGGGTATATTCAATCAGGTATTCAAACCAGTGCAAGTGTTGTGTTTATATTTCTACTTCATATGGGCTCATTTACAATTGAGTAACTCCAAGCTGCCACTGAGAAACTTAGATTAGGATAAATTACAGGATGAAGAAATTATTTATCAAGCCATAGAATGGACTATTTGATAACCTTTACATATCATGTTAATTTGTGGAAATCTAAATAATCTGGAGAAATATGTGATAAAATAAACAATAGGAAAAATTGTAAAACCCTACACCAAAATTAGCAACAGAAACAGCAAAAATGACAGGTAACATCTATGTAGTGCTAATCCAGTGGCAGGTATAGTTCTAAATAATTTTACATATACTTCAACTCATTGAATACAACATTATGAATAAGTACTAACATTTTCCTTATTTTCTTTGTAGGGTATTTGAGGCCTAAGGTGATCAATTCACCTGCCTAACGCACAGATAACAAAGCCAAATCTAGAACTCAAAACCAAGTTGTCAGGTATCATTCTGCCCCCCATATTGTATGATTCTATACACGCACACATACACACAGACAGCTACAACAATCAATTGGTAAAAGAAAAAGGTGACAGCCACATGCAAGTGGAAACAAGTTTCTTTCCACCCAAAAGTCATTCATGGATTTGACTATGTATAACAAATAACATCCATCATCTCTGGATATCTTTTCTCTTCTTATCGATGGTGCTTACAATACTACCTACTTCCATGTCCTTACAACCAGAGCCAGAATCATTCTCCATGCAGAAAATTCCACTGTCATATTGTGCCATAACCATATGGATGAATAAAATAATTGATGAAATTTTAGATCTTAAATCATGAAATGATTTTCAGCGATTTTTTTCTGACTTCTTTAGAATTAGGATAAAGTTATATTTCTTCGTGTAGCCACAATTATCGAAATGCCTCCTAACTGGAAACTTACTTAGTCTCTTTTAACTCCTACTCTGCTAGGTAATTCGTGAACCAGGTATGTGCAAACAATTTCCAGGTGACTTTTCCAGTGGGCTCCATCTTGGGTTTCTCCAAGTGGAGGCACTAATGGGAGATCATAAGGCATAAGCAGCAGAGACCCAAAATTTTTCATCTCTGGTTGTGTCTTTCTCTGTTTGTGGACAGTATCTCTTGCGTATCTCTTCCAATCTCAATCTCCGAGACAGCAGTTCCACTCTATCCCTAGTCTCTAGTGCCTGTAACACTATTTCTTCCTCATTTTCCCATAGCTCTAGGGATGATAGTCATCCTGTCAGTCCTCCAGTTTTGTAACACCCCTAGTACCAACAATCCTTTTTTTTTTTTTTAATCTTATTTTTTTTTTTTTATTCATGAGAGAGAGAGAGAGAAGCAGGCTCCCTGCAAGGAGCCCAATGTGGAGTCAATCCCAGGTCTCCAGGATCACGCCCTGAGCTGAAGGCAGGCGCTAAACTGCTGAGCCACCCAGTTGTCCCGTATTACCAACATCCTATGTTAAGCCCATTTTTTGGGGAAATATCTAGCTTGGTTTCTCTATTTTTTAACTGGACCTTGAGCAGGACCCTCTTACACACTCATGCAACAAATTCTTACAAATTCTTCAATTCTTAAGAGTGGATTCTAGAGAGAGAAGAAAGAGAAGTAAAGACAATATTTTATTATATAATATTCTATTCTACTACTGTAGTATAAAAGATTATTTATAAAATATCTAACACTTATTAATTATGTGCCAATCAGGTGATTTACTTATTTAATTGTCACAGAATTCTTAGAGGTGGATGCTATAATTGTGCACAGTTTTCAGATGATGAAACTGAGGCAGAGATTTTGAAAAACTATTCTTAGCTAATAGAATTGTTATGGGGGCAGAGGAGAGAAGTTTAACCATAAAGGGGGAGAGATACTTGAGGAAGCCTTGTTGAAAAAAATGATAATAGAATTAATATTGATAATAAAAATGAATATTGAAGCATGGTATTCCGATAGCATTAATCTGGCAGAATGGGAAGAGTTGATGGCATATGAAACATGAAGATTGCTTGTAAGATTAATTCAGTAGCAGATAAGGGCTTCCATTCAATGAATATGGAGAAGGTTTTTCCTTAGAAAGGAAAGTAAGCTTTAGACAAAGTATACAATAAAGACAGAAATACCTTGATAGGATGGAGGCAAGAACATATGGATATTAATTTTTGATTGTCTCCGTTTTCTAAGTAAATAAGAAGCAAGGCCAATAGCTGATCATGAGCACAGCAAAAGAACATTGGGATGACTAAAAAGAAAAGGGACGTATGATTTGGCCACTTAAAACTGAATGAACTAGGGGCACTTGGGTGACTCACACAACTAAGCCTCTGCCTTCAGCTCAGGTCATGACCCCAGGGTTCTGGGATCCAGCCCTGTGTTGGGCTCCCTGCTCAGTGGGGAGTCTGCTTCTCCTTCTCCCTCTGTCCCTCCTCCTGCTTGCATGCGTGCACGCTGTCTCTTGTCAAATAAATAAATATATATATTTTTAAAAATAAAAAAATAAACCAGTGAATTAACAAAGGGAATATATGCTTATATAGTACTAAGAGCTACATTGAAGATATTGGTCATGAATTTAAAGTGAGATGAATCAACATGATTGTATTAGTCAGTGCTTTCTGGAGAAACAGAACGAGTAATATGTATAAAAACATATCTATTTCTATATTTTGGATATCTATCTATCTATTAAAAAAGAGTTGTATTATAAGGGATTGGCTCATGTGATTATGGAGGCTGAGAATTTTCGAGATCTGCAGTTGGCAAGCTGAAGATCCAGGAGAGCCAATGGTGTAAGTTCCAGTCTGGATCTGAAGGCCTCCAAACCAGAAGAGCTGATGATCTAAGTTTCAGTCCAAGTCTGTGTTTGAAAGCAAGCTGAAAGCTTGGAAGATGGTCAGAGACAGAGGGCGAGAAGGAGAGGGCATTTTTCTCTCCCTCAGCATATTTGTTCTATTCAGGCTTTCAATGGATTGAATGTGGTCCACCCACACAAGGGAGGGCACTATGCTTTACTCAGCTTATCCACTTAAATATTAATCTCATCCAGACATATCCCTCACAGACACACTCAGAAAAACCTTTAACCAAATATCTGGGCACCCCCCAGTCTAGTCAAGTTAACACATAAAATTAACCAATACAATGGTTGTATGATTTTTTCCAGCCATATACAGCTATAAGATGCAGCTGTGGAAGGGGCAGAAAATGTGCCTTATTCTGAGCTGAGGTTTTACCGGATGATTAAGACAGAGACAGGAGAGAGAGTCCAAGGAAGTAGAGAAAAAAATGCACGCGTGTATAAAAATAAACCATGCCACCCAGCTTGTATAATAAAAAGATGTTTCTGCGCAGTGAGAAAGTACAGGACTCATCAGATGGTAGAACTGGTGGGATATGAGACCAAAAAAAATGAGCTAAAAAGAGAGGAACCAGTCGTCCAAGATTGGGACACTTGAAATTCAAGTCAGGAAAGGAGTGCAGCAGTGGGGTTTTGTTTTGTTTTGTTTTGTTTTTAAGATCTAATTTATTTATTCATGAGAGCAATGTGGAGAAATTTCCAATTATACAATTATTTTACACACACATGGTCATTGTCCCTGCTTTATCTCTGAATATGCACAATGGTATAGAGAGCAGTATCCTCACAAAAGCCATAATTTCTGGATATGGATTTAAATTGCCTTTCATTCATGCTCTCGACTTGCCACTGTCTGGAGTTCCCCAGACTAAGAGAACTTCAACAATGTTAGTTACTTCCCTTGGGGGTTCCCACCATCTCTTCCAATTTCTTAGAAGAACAGCTATATTGTGGGCAGTTAACATGATTAACATGATTAAAAATTTCTTTAAAAAAAAAGATTATATTTATTTATTCATTCATGAGAGACACACAGAAAGAGGCAGAGATGTAGGCAGAGGGAGAAGCAGGCTCCGTGCAGGGAGCCCGATGTGGGACTCGATCGTGGGTCTCAAGGATCACTCCCTGGGCTGAAGGGAGGATCTCAACTGCTGAGCTACCCAGGCATCCCATTAGTAGTGGGTTTGATAAGACAAACCGAGGAGCATGCAAGAAGAGTGACTGAGGAAAAAAGGGTGATGACCCAGATCTCTGCCTTAGTTGTAAAGCAGGGCATAAAGTGGGTTGGGCACATATCAACTATTTTATAAATCAGAATGTGGTCAGTGCCATAAGACATGTATGAACAAAGAACAAGTTGAGATCATCTGGAAAAGAAAAAAATATTACTCTTGGCTGGTTAATCAAAAAAGAGGTGGGATTTCAGTTCCATTCTCTAGAATGGGTAATATTTGTAGACATTGGAGTGGAGGGGGAAGGGCATTCTAATGGAGATGATGCCACAAGTATTAGCATTTGTGAGCTGACATTGGAGTGCTTTAATGCCAGAGGAAGGAGTTTGGCTTGATCTGATAGACACAGAAGATTACTAGAGGTTTTGAGCAGAAACATCTTATTATCTATTATATAAAAAGAAAGAAGAACCCCAGGGGTGGGAAAGATGAATTGGATGAGGAATGTTGGTGAAAGATTAGTTATCCTATTAATGTAATTGTAACCCAGATAAATATAATAATGTAACCAGGACATAGGGGTAAAAGGCACCAGCTTGGGGATCTCAATAAACTGGGGTTGGCCACTCACTGCTGACAAAATCCAAAGGCAGAGAGGCTAGTGGTGGTAAAACAAGGAAGGGATTTATTTCAACGAGGTCAACACTGGGAAAATACCGACTAATATTTCAAAGACTGTCTCCAAAGAGGGTTTTTGTTTTTATTCTATTTTATTTTATTTTATTTTATTTTATTTTATTTTATTTTATTTTATTATTTATTTTATTATTTTTTAAAGATTTTATTTATGTATTCATGACGGACACACTGAGAGAGGCAGAGACAGAGGGAGAGGGAAAGGCAGACTCCGTGCAGGGAGCCTATTGCAGGACTTGATCCTAAGACGCTGGGATCACAGCCTAAGCTGAAGGCAGATGCTCAACCACTGAGCCACCCAGGTGCCCCTACTACTAGGTTTATATAAAGAAAATGTGGGATAAAAGTTGGTGGGTACGTGCAAGTGGAAATAAAGGTCAGATTGATCAATATTTTGGGATCAGTGACTCAGGTTCTAACTGACTCAGGGCAGTCCTTATTGCTTGCTGGAGTAATTTTGGTTCCCATCATGGGATGCTTTGCCCACTGAGTCTTTTGCCTAAATTAAGAGATAAACTGGAAAGAAGAACTTAATGAGTTAGAAAGTCATACTGAGGTCAAAATGGAGGTAGTCCTCTTTCAAGAAACTCCTCTATCAAATCATGTAAGAGGAAAGTATATAGGTTATTAATTGTCATAAATGGTCATAAAACCTCAATAGTATAGAAATTAAGTATTTTGTATGCTAGTTAACTACCCAGGTTACTCTTGAAGAAGAGCAGAATTTGTCATTCCAGAATATACCTTTGGCATAAGGTTTATTTTAGGTTGATTATTTTTAAGAGACAACAGAGCAGAAGAAGTTCTGAAAACCAAGTAGAAGTTACCCTTTTGTAAGAAACATTTACATTTATAACAGAAATGTCAGTTCATAAGGATGTCTTCCTTGCTGTCAGAGGACATGGAGAGGATGACAAATTCTCTAGAAATTCTTACCAATAGAGGAGGCAGAGACTTAAATCTGCAAAGCAGTGATATCTTTGTTTTCTGTTTTACCTGAAAACCTCCCATAACTGGCTCCCCACCTTCTGACTATCTTCTTTTGTCTTTAGTTGGAGATTGCATTTAGGGTGACCCCTTGAGCCATGTAGTGGATTTACTCAGTTTTTCTGGGTATTACCTGTAGAGGCCACTTTTAGGCAACCAACCTGAATGATGGAAATCTGAGTAAGGTAGAAGGGCCCACAACGACCCTTTGGCCCCTGCTGAATACAAACAGGCCCATTAGGTGACCTACCTCAAAATATCCATAAACTGTAGCTGACCAATGAGTTATACTCAGACACAGGTACCAACAAAGGAAAGTTCCGTATATTCTCATACCTCCTCACCTTTCCTTTAACTACAGCCCCTCACCACTGCCTCCTGGTAGACAGTCTCTCCTTTGGTGTCCTGCCCACTGCTCCTTTGTGCTGTCTTCAATAGACTTCTATCTCCTTTGTTTCACCTTGGGTGAATTCTTTCACCACCTGTGCTATCAGCCTCCACCCAATCGGATCGCCCCATATTTGGTGACCACCCTCCACATCCCCTATGGATACATGTTATCATACTATATGTTATTGAACTTTTGTTTTTTGTTTTTTGTTGCCTGTTAATTTGCCTTTAGTTTTAGGGGGGAATCTCAGCCAAGAACTTAGAAGAGTAGAGGGAAAATTATTTTCTTCCCCTATATTCTTCAGCTTTCTTGATTTTGGCTGGAATCACGTACTTCTCATGACCATTTGACTGATACTGAGCCGGGATGGCCTTTGCGGAAATGACTAGGGCATCTTGACTGAGCTCCTTAAATCTCTCATTCTCTAGCAAGCTAGCCTTGGCATTTCTCATGCTAATGGCAGGGGGACAAGAGCAAAATAGAAAGACCAAGGACTTTTTACGAGTTTCTATTTGAATCATACCTACTAACTTCTTACTGGATGATGCAAGTGCCATGGCCAAGCTCAGAGTCAGACAGTGTTGTTGAAAACTGACCTTCAGGGATCCCTGGGTGGCGCAGCGGTTTGGCGCCTGCCTTTGGCCCAGGGTGCGATCCTGGAGACCCGGAATCGAATCCCACATCGGGCTCCCGGTGCATGGAGCCTGCTTCTCCCTCTGCCTGTGTCTCTGCCTCTCTCTCTCTCTCTCTGTGACTATCATAAATAAATAAAAACTAAAAAAAAAAAATTAAAAAAAAACTGACCTCCATGCTTTGGAGCCAGAATATATCTCAAAGACAGAGTTTGGGATAAAGAAGAACGATAGCTTTATTGCTTTGCCAGGCAACGGAGACTGCAGCAGTCTCTGGCTTTCAAAAACTGCACACCCCTGGAGAAAGGGTTGGGGTTTTTTACGGGGAAATACAGGATCTAGTCAGTTTTGAAGGAGTTATGTAAATACTGCCACCTTCCTTCATTGTATCTTATGGTCTACCAGGTTCCTGAAGCAAAGGGCTAACAAGGGAGTAGGGGAGGTTTGCAAAAGAGGGGAAAAAAGTTACTTTAAAATCAAGCCTTCGCTGAAGCATTAGTGTGGCCATTTTGATTTTTGTTCAACTTTATGGTTTTAAGCAGTTTCAATAGAGCACCTCAAAACCATAAGTAACAAACATGATATAGAGAAGGGCAAAGGATTTATTTAGTCCATTTCTGCAATATATTTATCACAAAATGGAAAGAAAGAGACATTTGAATAATACTTTGTGTGTGTGTAATAAATGTTTTTATTTTTTTATAAATTTATTTTTTTATTTGTGTTCAGTTTGCCAACATATAGAATAACACCCAGTGCTCATCCGTTCAGTGCCCACCTCAGTGCCCGTCACCCAGTCACCCCCACCCCCCCGCCCACCTCCCCTTCCACCACCCCTACTTTGTTTCCCAGAGTTAGGAGTCTTTCATGTTCTGTCTCCCTTTCTGGTAAATGTTCTTTTCAGTTTAGAAAACAGAGATGAAAAAGTTCATTTTGTTATAAAAGAGGACTTTGGCTCCTCCATTTTGACTTCAAGACCATGAGGGCAAAGCATCCCTCGATGGGAACCAAAACTACACCCTTAAGCAATATGGACTGCACTGAGCCAGAAAGGTCCCATCCCTGATTGACTCCAAGACAGAGACAGATTTCACGTGGCTTGCCCATCTGCACTGGCCACCTGCACATACCCCCCCACCTTTGCCTCACGCTTTCCTTATGTAAACCTGGTAGTATTTTCAGCACTTGGGAAACAGTCTTTGAGACCTTAGTCCACTGTCTTCTCAGTGCTGGCATCACTGAAATAAATTCCTTTCTCATTTCACCATCATTTGTTTCTCTACCTTTGGATTTTGCCAGCGGTAGGTGGTTGAACCCGGTGAATGGTTCAACCAGCTACAACTTTATACTTCAAGTAAATAAAAAAACACACAAACAAACAAATTATATTCCAGAATATTTACTAATCGCCTCTAGAAAAAGATCAGTGACAGGACATTGAGATTCTGATGCAAACTGCAGCTATGTTTCCAAGTGCTATGTAAATATTAAAATCTCTGTCACACGTTTTCTGTGACTAATTGCCTATTGATGGTATCCGAGGACTTTCCACACTCATTTTTCATAATTTGTATCATGAATTTTAAGACTGTACAATTTAATTTTGAAGAGACCAAACTGGGTAAAATGAAAATAAGATTGAAATATGTTTTATTATCTTGAGATTAAAGGTGACAACAAAAGGAACTAACAAATCAACAATTGCTCTCTTGAAATAAATTCATAAAAGTGCATGAATTATCAATTTCAACTCTGCAGATTTAAATAAAGATAAAACATCTCTAAGAATAAAGTGCTCCTTTTGTACAAATAGGTAGAACAAAAATTCATTTTGTATTTTTCCAAATTCAAGTGAATACACTTATCAATGTAACTGGCATTGCTTACTGTACCCCACGGTTTTTTAATTGTTATTCAATTTTCTCCTAAACACGTAGCTAACTACTTACACATTATGCATATACATATCTATGTATATAACACACATATATACACACAGACATATATACTTTGTATAAGACCTCTTGCATAATAGGTTACCAATTGTTAGATGAGTCAATGGATGATTCAATGACCATTATTATTAGCAGATTATATATTTAAAACACTGAACAGGGCAGCCCGGGTGGCTCAATGGTTTAGTGCCACCTTCAGCCCAGGGAGTGATCCTGGAGACCCGGGATCAAGTCCCATGTCCGGCTCCCTGCATGGAGCCTGCTTCTCCCTCTGCCTGTATCTGTGCCTCTCTCCAGCACGCTCTGTGTCTCTCGTGAATAAATAAATAAAATCTTAAAAAACAAACAAACAAACATTGAGCAACATTCTTATATAATAAGATATTCATCTAATTTATTGTGGAGCAAGGTAGCACCTATGATGATTAGTTTTAGGGACGTTGAAGTAAATTTATTTTTCCAAATACTTCTTTAGAAATTCTTAAAATTCTTTACTTAGTTGGGAAGGAAGAGTTTTTGCAAAATTTTTGTTTCAGACACAAATGATTTTAGCAGAGGCTACAATTGATGCTACATGTTATTTGCAGATGAGGTTATTTGTTGACTTCATTTGAAAGTGGCTAAAAATGGAACATGAAGGCAGAAACTCTTCTGAAATAGGTTTTAAGGATGGAGAAATCAGAAGATCCGTCAAACTGAGGTGAGGGATTGGCAAAGAGAAATGTTGCCATTGCAGTTTGGTCAGAGCTGGTTCCATGACACAAGTCCCTGAACTAGGGACTAGTCCATGGAACTAGTCCCTGAACACCTCATAGCAGACACATAGACATCAATGAATTTTGAAAAGTTGAGGCAAGTCTGCTAAAAAAATAACCTGATCAATATTTCCTAGGTACTTGAATTTAATAGCCACCATTGGAGGTGATTGTCAATATGACATATTACTCTCGAAGAGTGGTTTTAGAAAAATTGCATTAGAAAGCCAAGATCCTCTGGATACCTGGGTGGCTCAGCGGTTGACCATCTATCTGCCTTCGGCCCAGGGCATGATCCTGGAGTTCCGGGATCAAGTCCCACATCGGGGTCCTTGAATGGTGCCTGCTTCTCCTGCCTGTGTCTCTGTCTCTCTCTTTCTGTGTCTCTCATGAATAAATAAATAAAATCTTAAAAAAAAGAAAGCAAAAGACCCTGTGTTTGAGATCTAGCTGTGGTGTCTATACTTGTGGGATAATGGAGAAGCAGGCATGAAGTTAGGACAGGCTACAAAGGGGAACCTAAGTAATAATAGAAAGAAATGAAGATAATGTCTGCAAAAGAGCCAAAGTGAAATTCTGAAAGTAGGGGGATGATTCTGGTATTTCTCCTTCATCCTGCACCATGTTGGAGGTGAATTTGCTAGTGAGTTACCAGGGGCTGCACATGGTTTCAGGGAACAGGAGTACCCAAGACTAGTGAAAGGAAACAAGGAATTAAAACCCACTGAAGTGCTCAGTCAAATCAGTGTTGCCTTCCCTTGTTCCCTTGACCTCCTGTGCACACAATTTTAAGATCATCTCTGCTTAGAAGAATTGGTATTAATAAAGTTTAGAGAATTATATGTCTTAATTTCTGTAAAGATACTTGTTTATAAATGCTTAAATTCTAGTCTTTCCTGAAAAAAGAAAACCTCCCATTCTTTTTTACCTAATGTATGTAATAAATCACTAACATGTTTTTCGAAGGAAGCTAAATGTCAGGACAAAGGGATAGGAGAGGGGGAGATGTTAGAGTAGGCAGTTAGATTTTAATAAGATGCTGGAGACCAGCAAAGAGGAAGTGGTAGCTAGCTCTATGGCAAAGCCAGAGGTCTTCGCTGACAGCAATCCAAAAATAAAGCCACAAGAAGCCAGACAAGGCCCAAGACAAAGACTGGAAATCCTGACCACGTAAGGGAAAAAAGATATGAAATCCTATTCTCCAAACATCCTCCCCCCAGGTAATAAATATTGCATATCCTAGTTTAACAACTGTCAATAAAAGATTGAAACTCAGACCCAGTGAATGTGCAGCTTTTTCTTGACCTTGCCCATGTTCTCATCTGGAGAGTGTACTCTCACTACATTTATTATTTTTTTAAAGATTTATTTATTTACTTTAGGGAGAGACAGCATTAGCGGGAGGGTAGAGGGAGAAGGAGAGTCTCAAGCAGACCCTGAGGCTCAGTGTGGGACTTGAGCCCATGATTCTCAAGATTCTGAGATCAAGACCTGAAACAAAACCAAGAGTTGGATGCTCACCTGACTACCCCACCCAGGTGTGTAAGAGTGCACTCTTGCTTTAATAAACACTTTTACTTGTACTCCTCAACTGTTGTTTCTGGTCTGTCTGAATTCTTTCTTAAGATGAGACCAAGAGCCTCCCACAGCATTTTGGGGGATAGGCTGGGTGGGGACCTCAGGGCCCCGGGGTCTCCCCAGTCCACCCAGCAGCAGAGAGTTGCTGAAAGAAAATTTTATCACCAAGGAGGGAGGCTAAGGGACTGAGTCATTATTTTAGGGACTCAAATTATGGCTTTACTGCTACCCAAGCAGGTGACCGGGAAAATTTACTTGGCTATAGCTATATCCACAATGTCTTGGAAAAATATACTTTGGATATTCTAATGATCCTCTGTTGTAAGCAATTTCAAACCGAGGTTGTAGAGAATGAGTAAAGAGAATATAATATGTTGATTCATGTGGAAAGTGAGAATCTTGCCAAATTCCACTCTTAAATCTTTACCAACAAGGTTCATGGTGTCTGGAAAAATAGTCATCTTGTTAACTCAATGCCAACCTTAGGCCTTTTTTGCTTTCTCAGCTTCCAGGAGAGAATAGTATTGACACACTTGGCTTTTTGGTCTTCTCGGTGCTCAGATGAATGCTGTGCATTGCAGACCTAGCAATTTCATGTTGCGCTCTTGCAATTCCTTTGAAGTTAGCATCTGCTGGAAATAACACAAAGCTCCTTTCCCGAAGTATTGCGCTATTTCTCTCCCTGACTCCACCTGACTATAAGGAAGCCTGTCCGTGCTCACAGAGATTAGCTCATACTTCCTCCTTAGCGTTGACTTCTTAGTTCTGCCATGGTTTATAGTCCACAATAAATATATTAAGCCCTACAGCATCAAGGAAAAAATGCTCTCTGCAGTCAACCAAACCCATGTCTACGGATTATAAGTGAAAGTACAATTCTTTGTCTTCCATTGGGCAGGGTCAAGCATATAATGTATTTCTGAATGAGTGAAAAACCACAGGTATAAAGTTAAAAGAAGTAGTTTTGCTTCTTACGCATAGCATTTTTTCACCTACAATTATTTTAGGGTATGCATTTTTGAAATGAAGAATGGCAAAACAAATCTTGGCTTTTGCAAACAACAAACAACAAAAGCCAGTCTTTTGCATTCAACGCAATATGCAAAAGCTTTCATTTTTGATCTCTGTTACCTTTTGGCCTCAGGCACACCAGCACCATTGATGCTGCCGTGTTTGCTATTTTGTCCAGGTTAAGCTTTATGCAGTGCCTGTGGACAAGAGTGAACAATACAATGAAGGCTGATAAACACATTTAGAGTATTGAATAGAGCTGGCCAAGATCTCTATCTTTATAGTGAATATGAATTTCCAGTCAAAAAAAAAAAAACTTTGTAGCAATAATTTAATTTTTTAAGTCCTTAAAAAAATGTGGATTCAAATTCAGACAACCACCAGAAACATTTTAGGGCATTTCTCATGAATGGATAAAGTATGGAAATAGCAGTTAAAAAAAAAAAAAAAAAAAGCTAAACGGAGAAGTTCAAAACCATATGTTTAAGTACATGCTAACAAAGATTGCATAGTCAGACATCTATGACAGGAATGTCCCTGTATGGGATACTTTACTGAATTTGTCCCTTCAAATAGATCCACTTTATATGTCTTTATAAATTAGTAAAATGGTTTTAATGGGAGACATTTTTACCTTGATCTCTCCTATTCTGCAGGTCTGACTTTCTGAACAAAAGCTTTATCGGCCAATTCTCTCCAGACTATGTTTTTAGGATGCTTGTCTAAGTAAGTCAACTTGAAAGGGAGAAAGGGTCTACCCCTGGAGCAGATTTGAATTGCAGAGTAGTAAAGGTAACGCCTCTCTCCCTGGAGAGGACGTCCTGTGGGTTCGCCAGCAGTACCTGATCAGGGCTCCCTGATGTCAGGGCCTTTCTCTTGTAGTTCATGCCAGTGTTTGCCCTGGTGATGATGCCTCAAACTCACCACGTCGCTCTGTGGGAAGGGCAGCTCAGAGAACAACGGCGGGATGTTACTCTGGTCTGTGCTAAGGCTGTGTGTCACAAACGGTTTCCTTGCTCTGTCCCAGAAAACTCATGCCTTTCTGCCAGTACCTACGAAACTATGAAGAGCTAACTTGTTAGCTTGCAAGTAAGGTAAAATCTGAGACATTGTTTCTGAGGTGACAAGTTTATTTGAACTTTAGGAAATACCTTAACAGTTTTCCTTTGCCATTGTTTTTAGAGAAACATTTATTCTCTTACATCAAGATACCTTATCTGATGGGACGCCTTGACTGGCTCAGTGGTTGAGAGTCTGCCTTTGGCTAAGGTCATGATCCTGGAGTCCTGGGATCAAGTCCCACATTGGGCTCCCTGCAAAGAGCCTGCTTCTCCCTCTGCCTGTGTCTCTGCTTCTCACTCTGTGTCTCTCATGAATAAATAAATAAAATCTTTTTAGAAAAAGATACCTTATCTGATTGAATGATTCATATATATTAATGTTAATATATATTCATGGTAGAAGTTCAGGGGCACTCTAAAAATACATATATATTTTAATATATAAAGTATATATATACATGCATATATTTGCTAGTAAGGATGTAAACACACACATTTATATGCAAAAATATAATTTTATAATGTGGGACCATAATGTATATAGTGTTACATTTTGCCCTCTAATTCTAGAATCCCATACGTGTCTTCTTCCTTAAAATTTTCCGTATGATTGCTGCCATTATTAGATTGTAAAAAATTCCACTTTGGTTTTAATATATTTTTCTTATTATCACCTTTGTCTCATCCTTTCTTCCAGTTCTCACAAATTATATTTTAAGTGAACACTGACAAGACACCGACTTACCCTGTGCAACCTACTAAAAACCTTATAGTATTATTATTGTGATAATCTCAAGAACTCTAAGAGAATATTTTTTAAGAGAATATTATTAGCCTACCTTTCTTTTCTATTTTTCTATCATATTCTGTGATATGATTCCTATCATCTTTAGAAAAACTTTCCTCATTCTAAGATAAAACTTTTATTTTATTGTATTAAATATTTACATGTAACATTGATCCATTTAAATATGTGGCTCTGATAGTTCTAATAATTATGATATTTAACATTTATGGCACATTTACTGCGGTTAAGTGCATTTCTAAGTATGTGTATATGTATAGAATGTCATTAAACTCTGCCAATCTCTTCAGCTGGTAGATTAGATTCCTCTTTTTAAAGATGCATTAACTGAAGCAGAATGACCTAAAATAATTTTCCAAAATCACCAAGCAAATAGATTGCAAAAATAGGACTCACAATGTCCGGAGTCTGATTTCAGAACCCACTCTGGATGACATATAGTTCTGTCTTCAAGAGTTACCCAACTGTCATATCACTATTTCTTGAATAATTGGTTATTTGTTCCATAATTGGAATGCATTTTTTATGATCTGCTTGTTCAGAGTTGGACTTGGGTCTGTTTCTAGGCCTCTCTTCCGTTACAGAAATCTGGCTACTTATCTTGTGCCTTACAAAAGAGCTTCTTTGAGGGCACAGCCCACTCACACTGATCTACATTCTTCCACCAGAGTTTATTTCCTGTACATTTCTTAAGGGCCAGATATTTGTAATATATAACATTTATTTAGGAGCTGCCAATGATTCAGGGGAATAAACAGATAGGGAAGGAAAAACATCAGGCTGTTATAGTCATGTTCAAATACTAAAATTGCGTGTTATATCCCATCCCAGTGTCAGGACTGATGGTAAGATGTCTTTTGTGTCTGTGTCCAAAGAAGCTAACCAGGTGGAAGGCCCATGTGCTAGTCTGTTCAGACTCTGGAGTAAACTAGTACAAACTGTGTAGTTTAATAAAAATAGATATTTATTTCTCATGTTCCAGAGGCTAGAAGTCCAACATCAAGGCAGTGGCAAATTTGGTGTCTAGTAAGAACTCACTTCCTGCTTCATAAAGGGGTATGTTCTCACTGTGTTCTCACATAGCAGAAGGGATGGGGGAACTCTCTGGGGTCTCTTATGGCATAAGGTCATTCATGCCATTTATAAGGATTCGACCTTGGGACACCTGGGTAGCTCAGTGGTTGAGCATTTACCTTTGGCTCAGGTTGTGATCAAGATCGAGTCCCACATCAGGCTGCCCACAGGAAGCCTGCTTCTCCCTCTGCCAATGTCTCTGCCTCTCTTTCTGTGCCTTTCATGAATAAATAAATAAAAATCACCTTCCACATGCCCCACATCCTATAAACCATCACGATGGGTGTTGGGATTTAATATATGACATTTGTGGGGGTCACACACATTCAGTCTATAGCAGCCCCGTCGACAGAGGAGGCAAGAGGTTCAAATTCCATCCATGAGGGATAAAAGAAGTCTTCCAAGACCATCCTTGCTGAGAAATCATTATTAGGAATGATGAAAACCTTTCTTTGTTTTGTTTTTTTTTGTTTGTTTGTTTGTCCCATTTTATCTTTAATTAGGACAAATGGTCAGGACACTCCTTTCTTCCCTTCTCTTCTTGGATTCATTAAACATAGAGGCTCCTCTTGGCAACAGAACCTTGGCACATATGTGCGACTGAAGTGACAATCTTCTTAACTCCCCATCCAGCATTTGATCCACTGCCAGTCTCCGTAAGTTTAGGTCAGAAGACTGCTGCAGAATTTGGCACGTATATTGGCAAGTATATTGTCCTCCTGCCATTATCTAGAGCTATCTAGAGCTACAACATCCCACCTTCTTATTTAGAAGCTCTTTTACTGCTAACTTGTTTATGAGGCACTTTCTGAGATTGTTTATCTTTATAGCAGTGTGTAGTGTGAGGCTGAAAGGTTTAGGAAACAGTAATTTTATTTTTCAAGCTGCAAATATCTATATACATATAATTCAACAATCTTACATAGACTTTACAAATTATTTCCAGTAATTACTTACTAATTTTCAAACTAATCATTGTAACATCTGCGTCTATCACTGAAATAATGCTTTAAATTTTCAGATTCTGATGGTGGAAAAAAATAATATACACTTCTGATTTTTCACATGTGCTTTGAGTGTGACCTAATATTGTTCAGATATTTTTATATGTTTTATATGTCATGGAGCATTGCTGACTAATTTATTATATTTTACCTAGAAACATCCCAAAGTTTTTTCTCACTCACTGGGATATGCGTACTGTATGTAAAATGATATATAAAAAGGTACCTTCTAACAAAACTTCTATCATTTTTCTGTTGTTGGGCAAGGACAAAAGGCCTATTGCAATGGCTTCATCCCTATAGCATGCCAGGGAGAATTGTGGTGGCCTGACATCCCACATAGTCACAACTACCACTACTTACATGCATTGTATTTATTTGGCTCCACTTATGCCAGATCGCAAGCAAAGTTAGTATTTAGTTTGTGGACCATAGGTGGGAGGGTTGAGGTACATGCAGCTCCCTCCCTCAGCTCTATGTCCCAGATCTATCAACAAAATCACTCTGTCTCCAAAATGTAACACACACACACACACACACACACACACACACACACAAATGTGGGCACATAGCACATGAGTTACAAGTCATTTGCTTAATACTGTCAATATCACGAGTCAGGTTTTGAAGATTAAGTCAAGAATAATATTTCTCCTTGAAAAATTTGAAGCTAAATCATCTGTGTTTTTTTTTTCTTCTTTGCAAATGTTAATTTTAAGACCTGAATTGCTTATGGTAAAATTGAGAATTAGTCATTTAGTTAAGTATACTATTGATGCTATTTCCTCCTTTCCAAAATATATAGTTTTTGAAAAATTGCTGCTTTCAAGAGAATTCAGTTGGGAACTGCTACAGATAATTTGTCTTCTTTAAGAATTAGTCTGAAACATCATATACATTGCTAATATGTACTGTTTTCCATATGATGTCCTCGCTGGAAAATATTGTTTTATCCATGTTTACAAGTGACTACAACATCTGTGTTTCTGTTTCTTAATAGGGTTAACAATTAAAAGTCATAACCTATTTTTATAAAAATTAAAATGTATCCCAAGTTCTCTATCTTTTAATAAGCTAATTGAGGTAAGTAGATCTAAAATAATGCACACTTTTTTATAGGTGACACTGGCTTAGATATGATGAGTGACAATTAAAACTGCACAAGCTTGTTTGGAGCTCTCTCTTAGGACTCTGAAACCAGTGAGTTTTAAAATTAGTGCTTAATTTTTCACACAAATTTTATCTACCTTCTTGCAGACGTTGAGTATAGTCATTCTACGTTTTAATATATTCTCTGAATTAAGAAAAGCCATGTATTATATTTCACTTAACTTTTTGTACTTTCTCTCAATAATTTTCTTCTTCCACCTCACCCTTTTGGAAACATCCAGGGCACATCTACTGAAATTCAGAGAGTAAATTAGTCATGGCAGGAGCGTAGTACAATGATGACTTCCTGACCCTGAATGTCATGAAAGTCCATCTGACTCAATAAATCTAAACTGAATAATTTCATAGTCTTCCCTATTTCAAAGACAATACTACAATTCATCAGGTTGCCCAAGTCAAGAGCCTTGGGGAGGGAAGGGTTGTGTTTGATGAGGGAAAGCACAGGAGAATTTTGAGATGCTGGAAATATTCTGTATGGTGTCCTCATAGTGGATACATTACATTATAAATTTGTCAAAAACCTAGAGCACTTCACACAATGAAGAGTAAATCTAGGGCAGCCTGGGTGGCTCAGCATTTTAGTGCCACCTTCAGCCCAGAGCACGATCCTGGAGACCCGAGATTGAGTCCCATGTCGGGCTACCTGCATGGAGCCTGCTTTTCCCTCTGTTTCTGCCTCTGTCTCTGTTTCTGTCTCTCTGTGTCTTTCATGAATAAATAAATAAAATCTTTTTTTAAAAGAGTAAATGTAATATAAGCAAATTAAAAAAAAAATAAAGAACTCAACCAGAATGTCAGAGGATACTGGGAAGGAATGCAGATTGTGGCAAAAGAATGAACTATAATTACAATCACATGACACATCTTCACTGAAGACAGTGGGGGTTAAGGTGTTAACTTAAGTAACATTGGAAAATCATGTTTGGAATGGAAGTTGGGAGGCTAAAGTGAAAAGGAATTACATATGAACACTCTACTCCGGTTGGTATAGTTGTTTCTCACTGAGGTACAGGCTGATAATTTGATAATTCTGAAACTGTTGTACATAAATCCTGGGATTAAACAAATAAGTAAATGGATGACAGATGGTGGGTGTCAGGTTTCTCACTGTTGGAAAGGGAAATTGCAGATTAGCCAGAGGGAAGCTAGAATAAAAATGCAGTACTAAATTAGAGTCTCAGCTATCAGCAGGAATTCAGGTTTGGCTTAATATAGATTCAGATGGATAAATACATAAGTATAGATAAGTATATATACATGGGTTAGTCTACATACATAAATTTTTATATCCACAGAGAGTCTTCGAGCTTGAAAACTCAGCAGCAATGAACACACTGAATGTCTAGGTCTTGGTTTCTAAATTCATTCTCCAATAAAATAAAATAGGGATCCTTGGAGAAATGGCTGATTCTAGAGCTAAGGCAGGAATATACAAGATGAATCTGGCACACATTGTAGTGACAAAAAGTAACAATATCATCAAGCAACAAGAATATTGGCCTTGTCAGTGGGATATGGGAACCAATGTGAAAGATCTCTCAGTCGCCAAAGCTGGTATAATGTGAGGAAGAAAATAAAGTGGTAGAGAATTATACCCCAAGTATAAAATAAATACTTATTAATGGTACATAATAATTAATAAATTAATGAGAGAATAAACAAACATATAGAAGAGTGACAACTCTTCTGTATAGGATTCCAAATACTTTAGATAGATATTCTCCTCTCAAGGAGATGGAGCTTAAATGACCAATCCTCTCCACCCTTGAGTATGGGCTGTGCTCAGCGACTTGTCTACAAAGAACAGAATATGGGAAGGAGAAGGCAACCTTACAATGGAAAAAAATTTGGCTAATTACCTTGGCAGGTGATCAGGTTAACATGATCAATGAAAAGTCATTAGTACATACCCTTGATATAATATGATGAGAATGGCATTTTATCTTTATGATTGCCCTCTAAAAATAATAGTCATTACCCTTGTCCAACCATGGGAAAGTTTTCGGAAAAACCCAAATGAAGAAACAATCTATAAAATACCTGACTCCTACATCTCAAAACTCTGACCGGCAAAGACAAACAAATAAGTAAATAAAACAAAGAACAATAAGAAATTTGTGTGCCTCTAATGAGGCTAAGAAAATAACAACTAAATATAATTGTTTCCCGGAGCAGAAAAAAGACATTAGGGAAGAAGGTAGTCAAATTCAAATAAGGTTTAGCGTTTAATAGTAATGTACAAATTTTGATTCAAATAAGGTTTAGCATTTAATAGTAATGTACAAATTTTGATTCCTTAGTTGTGACAAATATACCATAGTGATGTAAGATGTTAGCAACAGGGGAAATTGGGTGAAGGGTACACCAATATTCTCAGTACAATTTTTGTAACTTTTCTGTAAGTCAAAAAAAATTCTAATTTTTTAAAATTATTATTTAAATAAATTTAAAATAAAAACTTAGAAGCATCCTTGGAAATTCTATTTCTTTCTCTTTGCTCCACCAATATATCAGCAAAATCTGTTTGTTTAGCCTCAAAGTATACAAAAATGTGTTCATTTCCCTCCATCTGTAAGATTACCTGCCTCAACAAAGCTACTGCCATCTTTTGTTGGGTCTATTCTGTTAACTTCCTAACTTGTTTGCTTGTTCTCTTTTCTTCCTTCCTTCCTTCCTTCCTTCCTTCCTTCCTTCCTTCCTTCCTTCCTTCCTTCCTTTCTTTCTTTCTTTCTTTCTTTCTTTCTTTCTTTCTTTCCTTTCTTTCTTTTTTTTTCTTCTTTCTTTCTTTTTTTTTCTTTTTTCTTCTTTCTTTCCAATCCATTCTCTACAACTTATCAAGAAAATATTTAGAATATGAACTTTTAGGGGTGCCTAGGTGGCTCAGTCAGTTAAACATCTGCCTTCACCTCAGGTCATGATCTTAGAGTCCTGGGATGGAGCCTGGAATTGGGCTCCCTGCTCAGCAGGGAGTCTGCTTCTTCCTCTGCCACTTCCCCTGCCCCTTCTTTCTCTCTTAAATAAATAAATAAATAAATAAATAAATAAATAAATAAATAAAAACTTATAAAAATATGTGAATTTTTATAGTATACTATATGAAATCTATTGATATATTCTGTTGCCATTTAGAGTAAAACCCAAATGCTTCACTGTAGTAGTTTAGGTAACAGTAGCTGTTATAACAGATAAACATGCAAATTTCAGTGGCTTAACACAGTAGTGGTTTATTTTTTGTCTACATGTTGTTCAAAGCAGCTTTTCTGGTGAGGTTGTGGGTTTCCGTCACAGTAAACTAGTAACACAAACTCCTTTCATTTTGTGGCTCAGTCTGCTTCACCAAATAACTTTTAATTCAAGGCTGGGGAGGGATTCCTGGTGACTCAGTTGTTGAGCATCTGACTTTAGCTCAGAGTGTGATCCCAGAGTCCCAGAATTAAGTTCTTCATCAGGCTCCCCAGTGGGAGCCTGCTTCTCCCTCTGCCTATGTCTTTGCCTCTCTCTGTGTCTCTCATGAATAAATAAATCTTTAAAAAATATATAAATCAAGCTTGGGGAAAGAACACGGAGTATTACATGAAACACCTTTATAAGTTAAACCTGAACATGGCATGAACCATTTATACGCATGTTTTGCCAGTTATACTCAGACATGTGATGATAACTGATCACAAAAGAGGCTGGGAAATATAGTCGAACAGTGGACCAAAGCAGTAGTGTGGGACTGAGAGGTAGTTAATCTTAAAGATGGCAGTTTCTCCTTAATTTGTCATGGTCTCCTCTGTGCCATATAAATGAAGCCCAGCGAGGTCAAGTCCATCACGCCCTAACCACACTAGAATTTCTTCTTTTATTAAATGTCCCAATTTCATATACCTTCTTAGATCTTTACATTGACCATTTCTCTATAATATTTGTGGAACCTTCATAAAATTCATGCATCAGATTAAATGCAATCTTCCCAGGGAGAATTTACCTAATGCTGAATTCAAAATCATCTCTAGGGGCACCTGGATTGCTCAGTCAGTTAAACGTCTGCCTTTGGCCCAGGTCATGATCCTGGAGTCCCTAGATGAACTCCATGTCGGGCTTCCTAGCTCTGTGGGGAGTCTGCTTCTCCGTCTCTCTCTACCTCTCACCCTTGTGCTCTCTCTCTCAAATAAATAAAATCTTAAAACCAAAGCCAAAATCATCACTAGTTTTTCTGTCTTTTAGCAAAGCCTTTTATGTATTTCCAATCGTTATCACATTCCTCTGATTAGTTTTTAAACTCATTTATTATTTGTTTCCCTGCCTCTCTGCAAAGCTCCATGGGAGCAGTACCTGATTTTCTTGTTCACTGCTTTGTCATCAGTGCCAGAAGGTGGCTAGCTCATAATGATTCTTTGAGTGAGTGAATAAATGTACAGCAAGAATTGATATTCAGTTCATTGAAAAGACTAGAAGGGAAAGCACTAACTCTCCTCTGTGGAAGGAATGAAAGAAAAGAACCATAAGAAATGATAAAAGAATTCAAAATTTACATCATGAGTGAAAGGTCAATGTGGAGTTTCAGGTTCCTTATCTAGGCCTCTAAAAAATCATAAGGCTTCATTTCAAAATTGGGCAGTAGCTCCATTTAGAAGTCAAATATTTCCATACATAATGTGATGTGATTCCTCACAAGACATATCTACACAACACCTTCAAGGATTTACTAATCCTTTTGTATGTCTTTTGTTTTTTTCCTAAACTGGAAGACTATCCATTTAAATGAAGGAAACAAACTTGAACTGTAAATATGAACCATGCTATTTATAATTTCCAAATATTGTTTTACTATTTTGCCTTTTCAATCTTACCTCTTTCTCAACTGATTTCTTGGATACATTTTGGTAAGAATGTTGATAAACAGAAAATCCTTGTTGTATGAAATTTTTGAATAAAATTAATTTGAATAGAGATTAGTGTTCTATTCACTGAGATAAAATATTGATGTATTATGCGTTATCTGTTGAGTTGTAATTTTTCAGAAAATGCTATGTATTCATAGACTTACAAATTAAAACACATGTAGTCGCTGCTCAGCAGAAATATACACATGAGGCTCCCCATTGTTATTTAGCAATTTCCTATTTTTTGAAAAGCTAAAATGAAACTTCTTGTAACAATCTATGACAGATGAAAGTAGCTTTAGGAAATACTTTATAAACAAGTCAAATCATGTTAGAACAATGATCTTTAACTGTCTTTTCAAGGTCTAGCTAATAACTTCTTTTCTCAATGCAGTGAAATTTTGCTCTAATAAAATAATATGCTCAATAATTTGCCCAGTACCTTGGACCTTATGTAATTGAATTGTAAATCCATTCTAATGGGATTTGCCCTTTGCACATCCTGAACCAGCTCTTTCCCGAATTGGCTTCTTTTTTCATTCCTGTGGATCGGCAACAGGACTGTAGAGATATGAAAGATTATGCGGACCCTGGAGAACAGGTTCTGTGTGGGATAAAGTTAACTCGATTATATATCTCAAAGCTTCAGGCAGTATTTCATTTCTAAATCTTAGAGTACATTGGAAGTAGGTGAGGAAAATTAACGTTAGAAAAGGAGGCAAACATTTGCATTGTGGCAAGAGGAAAACCCTGCAGTGTTTTGCAAAAGATACACTTGGCAATGAAAATGTAGAAAAATGACAAAAAGTGCCCAGAACCATTCCTCAGCAAAGGCTAAGTTGCCATACAGAGGAATTCAGAAGTCACTCTCTATCCATGCTTGAGAACTACATTCTTATTTTAGACTATAGAAGTGTGCCCGAAAGTAATATCCACAGTAGTCATCTTTGCAAGGCATCAGTGTTGTCGGTTATGAATGCAACCAGTAAGGCCTCTGTGAAGTGAACGCCTCAAATACACTGTGTAGGACTTCATGAGATATTTGCTGTAAAATAGACCTGTGTTTAAGTCATGGCTTTTGCGACTTTGTACTTATGTGTCCTGAGACATATTACTTAATACTTCTGATTGCCGGTTTTATTACTTATAAAATTAAGATCATTAAACCCAACAGAAAGACACTGTCCATATTAAATTAAATGTGGATAGTAAATGCACCTTTGTAAGTATGACAAAGGTGGTGATCACTAAGGTCACAAGGAGCAGAACCTTCCTGAGAAATCAATAAATGCAGTTAACTTACCTATTTAGATATTTCAGTTGGTAGATTATCCATAAAAATATTGAATATCAATATAGCTTCATTATAAAAGCCAACATACTGCTAGCATACTGATTTTTTTTTTTGCTTTCCGTGGAAGATAAATTTGTTTTAATACTTGTCCTGTTAACTGTAGAATATTGCAATTTCACATCCAGGAACTATTCCCTATTATACTATTTACTTAAAAATTGTTAACATCTTTCATTGGCCCTAATTTAGTTGCATGAAGATGATATAAACATTAAAAATCTAGTGTATATCTTGTGCTCATTAGTTGGTGCTAATATTAGTCAAAATCAGTTGATCTATTACAATTAAATGAAATTATTCTATGGCCTATTGGCCTAGGAAGAATGAAAAAATTAAGACACATCTCTGGACAAAAGTTACAGTACAAGATAGCATATTTGACTTTATCTAATTTTCAGATTATTTGTATCTTTGCTATTCTACTGTACAGACAATTGAGAGCTAGTTTATGCCTTGTTAATTTCATCAGCCATTACAAAAATTGATTAGCTTGCTTAAGATAATCATTGGCTCAGTGAAACTAAAAGTAAACACCAAAGGATTAAATATATTTTTTAAGCAAACACTTCTAGAATTTGAGGGCATGTCCTATCATTCACACAAGAAAATCTACCAAATGCTGGTGTCATCTTAGAGGTGTTACAGGGATATTAGCAGTCTCTGTTAAGAAAGATGACAGTTGGTCCACAGATAAGAAAGGAAAAGTGCCTAAAAGAAGATGACCAAACGGCTTGCCATTTGGGAAGGAGAGTATGGGTAGTCCTGGTCAATATCTGAAAAATTGGACTAAAAGAAAGACTATTCATTTACTTATTTTATTTTGTTATTTTTAAAGATTTTATTTATTTATTCATGTGAGACACAGAAGAGAGAGGCAGAGACACAGGCAGAGGGAGAAGTAGGCTCCATGCAGGGAGCCCGACATGGGACTTGATCCCTGGTCTCCAGGATCAGGCCCTTGGCCTGTGCTAAACCACTGAGCCACCAGGGCTGCCCCTTATTGTATTTTATATATTAATTTATTCATTCATTAATCTATCAGTTCACTCAATAATAATCTTACCAAAACAATTATATGTATTTTTTTCTTCTGTTTATTTGTGGCTATAGTGAATGGTGAGGTAAGATATTTCCTGAACCTTAAACACTACCTCAACAATAGAAAGACAAACAGATCCTAGAATCAAAGAAAAATTCAAATTCTGAGGATGTTTTTTAAGTTTAGTTAGTATACTTTTGCTCTATAGGCTGACCTGACTCTAAATTCTACTAATTAATTAGCAAGTTAAATGGTAAATAGGTATAGTATTTTTGTTATAACTTTGCTCTAACTTTGTAATTACTTACATATAAAATGTGTGACTCTATTCATAGTGGTATCTATTAAATTTCCATTCCAGCTAAGTTAATGAGTACACGAGGAAGGAAATGCTGGCAAAATTATTATAATTATGTTGCCTTAAATGGCCACATTTTGAGAACACAAGGAAATGAGTAGTTAGTTCCCTAAAGAGATAGGGAATGTACCGTAAATGTAAAAAGCAAATGTACTGTAAGATTTACAGTAATTTCTTGCTTTTTACCATTCCAATTTATCTGATTGGAGTTAAATCCATCTTGAGATGATACATTCAACCTGATCGAAACAGTCACTACATCATGTGGACAAGCAAGGGAACAAGATATAATAATTTTTCAAAAGGAAAGCACTTCTACCAATCACATGCTTTAGAAACAAAAAGAAAAAACAAAAACTAGAGTAGTATGTTTTTTTAACTTGCTTCTCCCATTATTTTTATCTCAAATGTTCCATGAAAGTACCACAAAAATTGACCTTTTAAAGGTTCAATTCTGCTTTAACGATCTCTTAAAAAGAAATGTTAGATAAATAGCTTTTAAAGATGCTTAGAAAAGAGGACAGAAAAAATGAGATTTGGGAGAGTTACATGCACAGATGTTCCTTCTTTGAAACTCTTCTCTCATTGTGGGATTAAAATTCATTGAGGAAGATACTAATTGACTTGGATAATTAGGATTATGAAGTTGGGAATACTAGATTGAATTATGAAAATCTGAAGCTGATAGCCTATAAATTAATATTTTAGGAAAACCATCATGATATGGTTGCCACATTTCATTCTTCCACTAACCCAACCCTTCCCAACCTGCTCACCCCAAACATTCACAAGTTTCTAAGAGAGTGTGAATTGCTAGAGGGCATTGTGGAAATTCAGAACTGTGACTTAGTTATGTAACTAATACTTCTCTCTTATCTTTTTTTAAAAATTATTTATTTATTTATTCATGAGAAACAGAGGCAAAGACATAGACAGAGGGAGAAGCAGGCTTCCCAAAGGAAGCCTGATGCAAGATTTGATCCCAGGACTCTAGGATCATGACCTAAGCTAAAGGCAAATGTTCAACCACTGAGCACTCAAGTGCCCCAATAATACTTCTTTGATAGACAATTTGCAAATATTTGGTTTTCTAATACCTTGAAAATATGAGAAATGAGACTCTATTAGATAATTTTTATGGTCCAAACTCTGCCCACTTGTGGAACCCATGACACTATCTTCATCAAAATACTAGACTCAAAATATAAATGACCTAAGGATGTGATTCCCAAGCGTTAGCCCATCTCAGATCCCCTTGGAGGGCTTGTTGAAGTACTTGCAGAGTCTTTGATTTTGCATGCCTGAGATATAGTCTGAGAATCTGCATTTTCTAAAAAGATCTAGATGATGCCAATGCTGCTGCTTCCAACAACACCCTCTGAGAACAATTTAAAAAGACAGAACTAGTTAAAAGTACACTGGATTCCCAAAGAATCTAACTTTTCCTTCTTTCTCCCTGTCTGTCCAGAATTCATGACAAATATCATTGGACACTCCACTCTTGTTTTGGGGGCAATGGTAGATGTATTTTTTTTGGTGTCAGTTATCGAGAGTTAGGACCCAACTATGTTAAGGAGTCATGGCGGGCATTACAAGAGCAGAAGAGTTAGAATGAGACAACTCTGAGCCCAAATCCTGGTTTTGACCCTTACAACCTCTGTGATTTTAAGCACATTAATTAAGTTCTTTCCCACACTCCTTAAAAAGGAATGATGACATTATCTACCATTCTGTGTTGTGGTGAATATAAATAAGCTAATTAATGTAATGCACCAAACTTTGTTTCTAATACAGTTTGCATTAGATATATGATATTCACAATTATTTATTAAATGATTTAAAAGCTACTTAGGTAAAGTAAGATATGACTAGTTGCTGTATGTGTTGGTATATCCAAACTGACTTGCAAATGAGTTTTGAAACACAATATATTCATAATTTGTGGACTGTGTAGGTAAATGGTATTTAAGTATTCTATTAAAAAAATCAATAGTATTTTTCTTTTTCACTGACATAAAGTAGCAGGTACAGGCATATTTGGTTATTGCTTACTCTCTTCTGAGTCTTTCTCCATAGGACTAAGACTTGATAGTACCATACCATTCTTCATTCCTTGAAGAATGTCAAGGATAAACAATTTTCAGTGGCTAGCTTTTACCACATACAGGGTAGTGATATACCCAAGGCTTAATCACGCTATTCATATGCTCTGCCATTGGCTCTTTCAATGTTTATTTGCATCTACATGAAACATTTTTTTTACCTACACCTCTTGCTTGACTGATTTATGTTTATCCTTTAGTTTTCACTTTGGATTTCATCAAGTGTGGGTCAGAAAGTATCCTGTATATTTTCTAATAGAATAGTATAATACATTTTAATTCAAATTTTATTGTTTATATCCATTATTAGATTCCAAATTCCTTGAAAGTAGAGATCATCTATACTTAATGCATGCAATAAACATTTACTGAGTACCTACTATGTAATAGGATAGGTGCTGGGATACAGGAATGGAAGGGATTATTTTTCCGTGTTACCAAAAAAAAAAAAACAAATAAATAAATCTATGAGTAGATGTGATAATAGGATAGAATCTAATTTTGAATTGGAATTCAGGAAAGGTCTTCCTTTACAGTCACTTAAGTTGACCTTTAAAGATGATAAGGAATTAGTTATGTGGACAATGTGGTGAAGAATATTCTAGTCTAGTATATATTTGTGAACAATCTAAGTTGAGAAAGAATGTGGTGAATTCCAGAAAGGAAAAAAGCAAGTTTGGATCGTGGTGACTAAGGATGGCATTCGATGCAGAGTGAACTCAGAGATGTGATATAAACAAAATCGTGTAAATCTTTAGGTGATGTTAAAGACTTGGAATGGTAGGAGCAAAACCAAAAGGTGTTTTCTTATAAAATGTAAAATAAAATATATTTTTTTTCCTAAAGAAGATTAGCCATGTCAAATGCTGCAGAAGATCAAGAAAGATGAGGACTTGAAAAGGCCACATTGGAATGAACATCATAGAGGACATTACAATCTTTTCAAAAGCCTTTCTTGCTGATATGGAAGCAGTAGAAATCAGTTTTGCATGAGTTGAGGAGAGATTGCAAAATCAGAAAGAGGAAACAACATATGAAAAATTCTTTAAGAACCCTGATTCATTATGGGAAATAGGAAGATAGCTCTATGGGAGTCAAGGGTAAAAAGAAGGCTAATTTTTTAAAACAGTATGAAACATACCTAGAACATGATGAAGTAAGCCAACTAAAGATTTTAACATGTTTTTAATTTAGGGTATCAAAGTAAAGTTCCTTGTCCAATAGAGTTGAAATTCTAGAGTCACACATTTATTGTAACTCAGAGCCATTTATTTTATAACTTTTATCCTCTAGTCTTAAAGCTTCAACCGTGAGCAGCGTTTTTCTATTTTTCATACCTAATACTTAAAATCTAAACTGTTCAAGTTATTTTAGAAAATCTAAATGTCAAAAAAGTGTTGTTCTTTTTATATAAAAGCTGGGGTAATATTTCTTTTTAAACTATGCAGATGCTAAAAAAAACTATGCAGATGCTGACACGTTCTATATGTACAGAAACTGCTTTTACTCTGATGTATTTCAAAACACTTTAATTACTAAAGATATGTGTTATATATTTCAGGAATATATAGGAGTTTTTTCAATGCAGGAAAAAGCAAGAATAATAAATTTACAAATTACAAATCTATACTATTTTAAAGTTCATATGCAAAGTATCACTTCAAAAAAAGCAAAAAATAAATAAATAAATAAATAAATAAATAAATCACTTCAAAAAGAAAAGAATGTTATTCTTTTTGTAAATTAAAAGTATTTGGCCATAATTTTTAGCCTTGTAGACATGACCAAGGAGAACAGAGTAATGGTTTTCACAAATAAGTCAGAGGCCTCAAATGTTATGCTGATGTTCCTCAGGTGAGAAAAACAATATTTTCCTCACTTTTCTATCATGGGTTTTCATCATGAGAAAGTCAATTTTCTAAACAAAATTTGTTGGCATCTCAGTAGGAGCCGAAAGTCAAAATGTCACCAAAGTTTGTAGCAAAAGCTCTGGGCTTTTTGGTTGATGGGATAGTTACTGACTAGAATATAGATGAAAAAAAAAATCATCTTTTTCATACCAAGAAGGGGAAACTCACCAGTGTTGTCTTTAGTAGAGAAAAAATGCAATCATTTCTACTGTCTCAGACAACTTGTTTATCCCAGCTGTCATTTTTCTGTGATTACCCTTTTGAAGCAGGTGAGTCCAGTTCTTTCTCCAGTAGAGTTTACAGTGAGTTAATCAGCTTTAGGGGCTGTTAAATAATATCTGATGGGGCAGGAGGACTGGTCCTATTTTGTCTCTTCCGCGGTTCAAAATATTGTTGCAAATATAAAGTGAAGACCTCAGAAACTTCATCAAGTCTCACTCCACAGAGTATCAAATGTATAATTCTGAACATACTTGACTCCACATAAACAGTATAAAATCAGTTTCTGTGACTCTAATGTCTCTTCTCAGTGTGTGAGAAAAAGATCCCCATGGGAATTTTAAAAATGACTCCTCAACCCTAGACAAAGAACTCTTATCAGGAGGGCAAAGTAATCTTCTGGGGAGACTGCTATGGATGGCCAAATACGCCTGCTGCTCAAATGACCCCTTTTGACTCTGCTCCAGAGAAAGGATATCATGGATGCTTGAAGTTAGTAAAAACTATATAAACTAGGTAGTTTTCCTCTTCCAAAATTCTGGAAAGTTCCTTCAGAGATATTTTAAATGAGTTAATCGTCTCCTCAGAGTTCAATGGGCACTTTATGCTAGGTTTGCAGGTCTTCCCTATTGAAGGCTCCTTCCTGAAAGCCCCAGGCAAAGCCCAAAGCAGCCTTCAAGGGGATTCTGACTGGGTATTAAATCCTTCCTATTCCCAAAGAACCACTGTTTAATTTCAAACAGTCCCCATAGGCTGGTGTATTTTCACAAAAAGCATGTTAGAAGAGTGAACACTTATAGGTTGTGCATAATCAAATATCTTTTTAATGATCTCCTCTATGTGACTATCCCAGGCTAAAGTCACTCATATCTTCTTTTCTTCTAAAATGACATCAACTAATAAAGTTACCCAGCTACTTAATGCCTGCCTCATAAGAATGTTTTGATAGGTAGGAGGAAAAAATTCCAAATTTTGTTTTTATTTCAACAGGATGCTAATATCCTAGGTCCTTTCAATTTTCTTCTTCCTATGTTTTTCCTTTTCCAGTTTAAGCATATCAGGATGAATTCTCAACTATATATAAAGACTGAAATTTATTCCATTTGTGAAAATGTATTTTTCAACAGAATAATGAAAGCCAAATCCATTAATTTAATTTCACAATTCCCCACCCAAAAGTGTGTATATATTTTTGTGCTTATTTTTTATTCCCTGGAGATGAGAAGCCAGAGCCAGGTATAGAGGTGAGAGTGTTAACAATGAGGCAAGCCAACAAGATAAAAAATGTGTACAAAGTGTTGAGCACAAGTCTATAAGAAGTGTAAAAAGAAATGACAAATACTGAGTATATTTATTTTTTCTCTCTCTCTCTTCTACTTCCAGTTTCAAGCTTCTAAGTCCCACTGACTGGAAATCTCTCAATTAGAACAAATAAATCTGTGAAAGACTCAAAATGAATGGTCTTCCTTTTTCTAAATGTAGAAAAGTAATAAAAGGAAAAGAGACTATGGAGTTGGGGAGAAACTCAAAGGGTAGGGGAGTGGAGTGTTAGTGATTTAATTGTGGACAAGAGAGATGCTTTTGATGCTGTGCCCACATCCCCATGAAAGCTTTACACCACAAACACTTGAAACTCTTTACTGGAAAGCTTGAAACTCTTTACTGGAAAGCTTTCTCCACTACCCCTTCCCACTCCTTGTGGAACATCAAATTCTTAAATAATTCTGAGGTGCTTATGATAAGGTCTTTTCAATAGGTTTCATAGTTCCTGCTACTGTTGTTATTTAACTTGCTTTACTTGGTTTCAATCTCTTTTGGAGTGATTATTCTTAGACTTACAAGTTTTTTCTTTATCATTTAGGTTGTAGCTGTAACTTACCAAACTCCCCAGACGTATCTTGTTAAACCAGTGGTTATTTCTCTTTGATTAAAACTCCTGCCATCCCTAGTTCCAGCCTTCCTAGCTTCAGCATACTTTTATTCATTGCCATAGTAGTGTTTCTCATATTCCATCTATGTTACTCACATATTCGAAATATTCCCTGACATGAAAAAAATCACCTATCTTCTGTTTGTCTACTGCAAACTTGACTACCAGATCAAATTGTACCTCCTTCTTTGAACTGCTTCAAAACCTGCAGTAATATTTTCCTTCTTTACACAAATAGAAATTTAATACTCTATGCTATAATTTTCTGATTATGCAAACTGTTATGGGCTGAATTGTGTGCTGCCCCAACCCAAAATATATGTATTGAAGCCCTAACTCCCAGCACCTCACGATGTGACTGTACTTGAAAGTAAGGCCTCTAAAAAGGTAATTAAGGTTAAATGAGGTCATAGGAGTAGGCCCTAATCCAATCTGACTGGTATCCTTACTAGAAGAGATTTGGACACAGAAAGAAATTTTGGAGGCATGTGTGCAAGGCAAGCATGTGAGTGAATAGGAAGCATGAGGGTGGCCATCTGCAAGCCCAGGAAAGGCCGCAGGAGAGACCAACACTGTTGGCACCATGATTTTCCAGAACTGTGAGAAAATAAATTTGTATTGTATAAGTCATTCAGTTTGTGTCATTTTATTATGGCCATCCTAGCAAATAATACATGCATAAATGACTTACTAATAAAAACACAGTAATTTATATGTATCAAACTAATTAGGTATAAGTAATGTAGGATAAATAAAAAAATAAGACAGATAAAATGTTAAACCCAGGCATTATGTTGTGTGTGAGCCATTGGGCTTCCTTTACTAGCATTTGTATCAAGACCATGTAATTCAAATAAATTCTGAATTTGTTATTTTTAATGCAGAGATTAATGGGAAATATCAACTACTGATTTCTATGGAGGGATTGCAAGAGTCCCTAGATTATGCTTATTTAAAAAGAAGAATAGTTTAAGGGAAAAAGTTATTGAAGAAGAGAATTAATATGTGGTCTTCAAGCCATTTTAATGCACATGAAAGAACATTAAAGTCAGATAGCATACCTGGTCTTGAAACTCAACTATGCTTTGCACCATATTGGGGAGGTAGACTGACCTCTCTGCTTGGACTATAATAAACTGGAATATCTATTTCTTCATAAAGAAATTTCTTAATACGGGATCCCTGGGTGGCGCAGCGGTTTGGCGCCTGCCTTTGGCCCAGGGCGCGATCCTGAAGACCCGGGATCGAATCCCACGTCGGGCTCCCGGTGCATGGAGCCTGCTTCTCCCTCTGCCTATGTCTCTGCTTCTCTCTCTCTCTGTTACTATCATAAGTAATTAAAAAATAAAAATAAAAAAATAAAAGATTTAAAAAAAAATTTTCTTAATACTTCCCAGGCCATTGATAGGATTATATGTGTGTATTATCATCGAATAGAGTTGTTAATATATACAACCCATCAATAAATAGAACTGTTATTATTTTACTTAGAAAACTGTAGGTAGAATGAATTGTGATGAGTTACTGATTGGTATCCTGAGAAGGAGTCCAAGGCAGCCTAAAGATGAGGGAACTTTGTCCCCAAATACATTAGTCAAAGTGACGTAATGAAGAAAAAATTAAAGATATGTAAGAGTGGTTCAAAAATATGTCGAGGTGCCTGGCTAGCTCAGTTAGTGGAGCTTGTGACTCTTGATCTCATGCTGTGAGTCCAAGTCCCATGTTGGATGTGGAGATTACTAAAAAAAAAAAAAAAAAAAAAAAAGGCTTTAAAAAAAACCACTATATTCACTAGAAAATTAATAACTACCAACTATCTCTGGATTTCCCATGCTTATAGTCTATGATGTATCACTTACTTTCTTCAACATATTTGTCTATTGAGCTATATCTTATTAGGTGTTGGTAACACTTTTATTTTTATAAAAGGTAATATATAACCTTCCACTTTTCTCAAATTTCAGTGAGGAAGAATACTTTAGAAGCTTACAATCTATAACCCTGTAACAGATAGAGTCAACATTTGAATGGGCTGTATGTATTCAAGGATGAGTATATTTTCTAGCAAGCGGGAAAGTCATTAAGGTTAATTGGAAATGAAATGAGGCTAGTTAATTAGAATACTTAGGAGAAATTATACTAGCTACTCATTTAAAAAAAGAGAAAGATGGACCAAGGGGGAGAGGGAAAAGAAAGAGCAAGAGACTGAGAGAGAGGAGAAGGTATCGGTAGAATTATGGAAAATGGTCATTTTCATTCTGTTGACTTCAGGACAAAGCCGAGTTAAGAACACACAAGGGAAGTTAATTCAGTAAAGTTCAAGTGTCAGCAAAGACTGAAGCTATGCCAACACTACTCCCAGTTTCCCTGGCCATGGGACTTTTACCTTAAGGCTATTATAGTAAATAAATGTATATATTTATTTATGACAGCCTTAGGAAATTAATGCACATATAAGTGACTTACCTATAAGAACACAAGAGATAATAGTCCAATCTATATATATCAAACTTATTGGAGATAAGGATAAGTTGGATATAAGCATAAACAGTTGTCAGAAAAAATACCACAAGTGGTCTAATGAGCTGCCTTTTGGAGAAAGTCCTGTGAAGTGACTAGGATGGGCCAGAGCCATGAACAAAGGTGAGCTCACAGGAGAGCAAACTTGACTCATGTATGAAAAGGTTATCATATGTTTGAGAGAGCTTCTGGTTAAAACTCAAGCCTAATTACACTGGTCAGTATAATTACTCAATCATATTGTGGCATGTACCCTGGGTTTTTTCCATCACAAGGCATCACAGCCACGGAGTAATGACAAAATTTCATTCTCCTGGGGACCTGTGTAAGGACATTTGGAGTGTTTGCAGCAAATGGAACCCTTGTTGCCTTTACTCCTGCTCACCAACAGCCAGAGAGAGGCAACAGGATATTAAGAGTTTCATAATGATTTGCATTATGTATGCTTAGGGAATGACTTCATTTAAAAGAAAAATAATTGTAGAGAGTATTGCAGTTTTATGAAATGAGAAATGAATATATACATCCATTTTTTCAGATCAGTGTAATCACGTCATATGCTGACATGTTATGCCCGTGGTATCACATGATGACTGTCCTGCAAACAGAAATAATTAAATGTTCACATTAATGAATCTATAGAAATAGATATGCCAATCTAGAAAGGTAAGTTTCTTGTGTTGACTTTCAAATAAACAGGTAATACTGGGTTTTCCAAAATGTGTTTAACATAAAGTCAAAGTGTGATACCTCTTGGCTAATGTTGAATAGAATGAGATATTAGGGGACAACTAGGAGTGGGTTAAGGATGCCCATATAGAATACTCAGCATTGGATGAAAGATTCTCTTCAGATTCGATAACATTTCAAATCTTAGATATCCAGCTTTCTTGGAGACATGTTAGTAAGTTGTCTGTTAATTTCACTAAGCCCCCAAAGTCCAAGCACCTCTGTCCAGCACTGATCACTCTGCAGCATCACATAAAACCCAAATTCAAATGAATTGAAATGTGTTTGGGGATTTGGAGAATCTTTGGAGTAACTCTTGACATAATGAAAATTAACCTCATACATAGTAGGAAAACTCACTTTACATCATTTTGGTAAAAGACTGAGAAAAGCAGATGGACATAATAAAGAAGTAGATTATAATTATTTGCCCAAAATTGAGCAATATGGAGAAATTTCTAATTATACATTTATTTTACACACACATAGTCATTGTCCCTGCTTTATCTCCGAATATGCACTATGATATAGAGGGCAATATCCTCACAGAAGCCATAATTTTCGGATATGGATTTAAGCTGCCTTTCATTCATGCTCTCGATTTATCACTGTCTGGAGTTCCCCAGACTAAGAGAACTTCAGCAATGTTAGTTACTTCCCTTGGGGGTTCCCACCATCTCTTCCAATTTCTTAGAAAAACAACTATATTGTGGGCAGTTAACATGATTAACATCATAAACATTTCTTTTTTTAAAAAAATATTTTATTTATTTATTCATGAGAGAGAGAGAAAGGCAGAGACATAGGCAGAGGGAGAAGTAGGCTTTCAGTGGGGAGCCTGATGAGGGACTCAGTCCCAGGACCTCAGGATTATGACCTGAGCCAAAGGCAGACTCTCAAACAACGGAGCCACCCAGGAGCCCTCATCATAAACATTTCTGAAAGGAGCTGCTACTCCTAAAGCTTAAAGCTCATCTAGATTCCTGAAAGGTAAGCACTGTGAGATAGAAATATTTAAATGAACCCATGTAAATCTTGATAAAACTTAACCTATTTTTTTTTCTTTCATGAGATGGCTAGAAAGTATGAGGAGACTAAAAATACTTTTTGCAAAATAGCATAGATTCGCAAACAAATACCTAAAAACTGCAAAACAAAAACAAAAACAAAAACAAACATGTTTTCCTGGCTGAATGTCCAAACTTAGATTTTCACATTTATATAAGCTGTCACGTGTGCCCAGGTTTTGACAATTGTGTTTAATATGCAGAGAGAGAAAGTATTTTTTCTAGTATTAAATCTTAAGGATTTAATATATTATTCCACCTCTATCTTTTTCCTTTTTCTTTTGTGACAAACATCAAGCACATTTCTCTGAAGGTGGATATGGAAGGGAATGAATAAACTAATTATAGAACAAATGAGAGAATTGCTTACTTTATTCTTTCAATGATGTCAACCTTGAATCATTATAACCACTTGCCACCTATTTCTGTCTCCCTCCTGCCTCCTACCTCTTCCTTCCACATCCAAAGGTTTCAGATAATTAATCACACAGAACTGTGTTTTTTTTTCACACGAATCTGCCCTGAGAGGCCTTTCAAACAATTAGCCTCTTTGCAAGTGTTCAAAGATGTGCTACATATTGCCAAGATGATAAACTCTCCAGATTCCTTGCTTCCTGTCACGGATCTCTGCTAGCCTAGTCTTTCCAGACTGTATTTCCACCTGCTTATGAGAACATAGACAGAAGATGGCACTGTTTACTCATTAGAAAAGGTCAGCAAACCCCACACTCTAAAGAAAAATACACCATGCTTGCCCTGCTAGGAAAACATACAATATTAGAAATTGGAAGTAAGACTACATATATAATGAGTACTGTTTTTTAATATTACAGTAGAAAATATAAATTTAAAATTAGACAAGGTAAAAAAAAAAAACAAAAAAAAAAAAACAGGCCACACTGAAGTTTCAAGTACAGTGCATTTCAAATAGAATGCAACAGTAGTCACATGTAGTAGAGGGATGAACCAGGGACTTGGGTGTGGGTCCTAACTCAATCATTAGACCTTGAGAAGTTGTTTGATGTCTCTATGAATCTAAATGTTCTTACTATAAGATGGGAGTAATAGCACCTATTCCATAGGATATTTGTGGATCGAATAACCACATTGTGGAGGCCGAGAAAAATTAAGGCCATTCCACCTCAAATTTAGCATTAACATAAGTACAGCCATCTTAGGCCCCTGTGAATAAGAGCTGAACTTTACCTTACTTCAGTTAAGCCCCATATTAGAATGAGAACAAAGCTCAGAATGCCCTCAGCAGGAACTCCCATATCAGAAAGACAACAGAGCTCAGAGAATCCCATATCAGATCTTAAGAAACTCCCCCACCCTTTCCTCCCATATTGGAATGGAAAAAAAAAAAAAAAATTCCTCCACCTCTTCTGAAAATCCCTTAGACAAGCCCATAAAAAACCCAGCTATAATCCACTTTGGGGTCCAAGCCCCTGCTCTGCTGTGTGGAGTATACTTGGACCCAAGCTCGAGCTTGTAAATAAACCTTCGTGTACTTGCATCAGTGTCAGCTCCTTGGTGGTTTCTTGAATTCGCAATCTTGGGCACAACACACATAGTAAAAGTTTATTAGCAATTACTAAACTATAAGCTTTTGGTTATCATCTTTTTTAGAAAAGATTTTATTTATTTGAAAGAGAGAGAGAAAAAAAGCAAGAGGAAGGGAGAGGAGAGGAAGAGGAGGGAGAAGGACATGGAAAGAGGGACCAGCAGACTCCCACTGAGCGGGGATCCTGGTAATGTGGGGTTTGGGGCTTGATCCCAGGACCCTGAGATCATGACCTGAGCTGAAGTAAGACACCTAACCTGCCCCTTGGTTATCATCTTAATAAGACATCTATGATCACCAAATAGCACAATGCCTGACCTAGAAAAGCAGAGTAGAAGTTGATTATATTACTAAAAAACAGATAAAACTTAATTGATTTTTATGTTGATTCATTAATGATTCTTACTTAAACAAGAAGTAGGGCAAGTATAAAGAGGAATTGGTTACTAATCTTGAACTTTAGAGTGCTTGGCTATTTCACTCTTTCCTTTTCCTTAGCAGAGATATTTGATTATTCCCAATTAAATGATTGAAGGTAATTCATTAATGATGAGAAATTTTATTCTAGTTTTCAGAAGTACTAAGAGAATAAACTATTTTATCTAGATAGGTAGAAATAAAGGTATGCTCTTTTATGTTTTATTCTGTTATTGTAATTGTCGATATTGCTTCATAACCCAGCTTCCCTGGGATGAGCCCAAATGGGAAAATAGCATATGGTAGGACATTTTGTCCCAGTTGCTTCCCAATCGTTAAAGTAAAGATACATTATTTTGCTCAATCTATGCCAATTAAACATGAACATTTTAAATTAACGTATATAAACAGAGGCTTACTTTATCTTGTCATATTTAACTTCATAAAAATATTAACTTTAAATACCAAAAGGTGAAATGATTGTTCAGACATTGTTAAATGTTTAAGTATTCATTCTCATGACCCTTCTGTAATAGAGCTATCCACCAAAAATCAATTTCCTCTTCTTGGGCACACAGCCAACCTACATTTACTAGTTTCTAAAGCTAAATGTGACAATATGCATGAGTTCTGGCCAATAGAATGGGCATGGAAGACTGCTGTATGCCAGTTTTGTGCCATTGCTTCTTGGAAGAAATTATGGTTCCAAGTGAGAAAGATGGATTTTTCCCTCTATTGCCCAAATGAGATGACAGGAAGGCTCTAAGGAATAGCAAAGCCACAAAATGGAAAGAATCTAGGTCCCTGTGTCTTTATGTAAATGGATGCATCTATGGCCCAATAACTATTAGGTAAGTGGGAAATAAACCTCTTTTCATTCCAGCAATTAATATTGCCCAAACTAATACTTTCATTATAAAAAGGAGGGGTTACTAATCACATGGTAGCATATGATTTACTATGATTCTTTATTTTTTTTTCTCTTTTTAAAAAATTTTTATTTATTTATGATAGTCACACACACACAGAGAGAGAGAGGCAGAGACACAGGCAGAGGGAGAAGCAGGCTCCATGCACCGGGAGCCCGACGTGGGATTCGACCCTGGGTCTCCAGGATCGAGCCCTGGGCCAAAGGCAGGCGCCAAACTGCTGCGCCACCCAGGGATCCCTTTTTTTTTTTTTCTTACTATGATTCTTTAAAACATTTTCCTTTATAATAGGGATACAAAGTTAGTAAGTTCTAGGTTGCTTTGCTCATTCAACTCATCACCAATGCTTTATAGTAGATGTTTATTTTTCGTTAATTTATTTTTTTTATTTTTATTTTATTTTATTTTATTTTATTATTTTATTTTTTAAAGATTTTATTTATTCATTCATGAGAGACAGAGAGAGAGAGAGAGAGAGGCAGAGACACAGGCAGAGGGAGAAGCAGGCTCCATGCAGGGAGTGCGATGCAGGACTCCATCCCGGGTCTCCAGGATCAGGCCCTGGGCTGAAGGCGGCACTAAACTGCTGAGCCACCCGGGCTGCCCAATTTATTTTTTTTAATTTAAAAATACCAAGGTCTCATCAATTGTTAGTTTTGGAGTACATTTGCACAGTTATCTCCGTCTTCATGCTTTTGCTCAATTTTCTCCATTAGACAACATAACAGAGAAAAATATTTGAAGGTAAAATCGATAGCAGTCACGTATATGTTCCAGTGGATGGGGAATGAGTTTTATTTTACTTTATTACTCTTTCCCTCCTCTCCCAGAGTCTAGAGTGCAGCAAGAAAGTTAGAAATTCCTAAGTCACAGCTATGTCTTTACTATAGAAGAAGAGAACCTGAAGAAATGGCCACTGGAGAACCACTCAATAATCGCTCTTTGGTGGTATAGAAGGCAGTGGAGGCCTAGAAGCAAGCAGAGAGTAGAAAGCTAAAGTTTCCAAGTGATGATATGAGAGGAAATAAGTTGGATGGTTGGGAGGATACAAGATACATTCTTAAGAGGGGCTGGCAATTTTTAATAAAGGTTGTTGTATTCGAATGCTTTTGGTATTTACAGTGAGGCCATGTGCTGGTTCATGGTTCCATCCTCTGCTCTTCTCTCCCTGCTCTGTGCCACAGAAGAATGGTTCCTGTAGAGTTTCTTTTTCTACGTTTCCAGCTGGACTTGGTCAGTGGGAAGCACTTGCAGAAGAGTGGGTGAAAGAAGGAGAAAGAATGCAGCCTATTTATCCTCCTCCTTTCCTCTTCAAGACAGGATTCTGCAAAACCTCAATATCCTTGAGAACACCTGGATCCGATACCACTGCTTCCTTTCCTTGCCCCTTTAGGCCTAGGATAAGCAATGGCTTCCCTGTTTTGTTGATCCCTATCACCATATCCATTTTTAGTTCTCAAGCCTTTAAATAGTCTGTTTTCTGAGAAGACTCACCTCCCACCAGGACGCTGATTAACAGAAAGTTGCTGTTGGTAGTGGTGGTGGTGGTGGGGTGTTACAGAAAAGATACTGAGTTCATTGTTGGTATGGCCCCCAGGTTATACTGATTTACTGACATGAAACCTCATGACCTTCTCTATCCAAAGAGCAGGAAGAGATCATTTGTGTACTTTCAGTGTTACTTACCTGTACTATACAAACATTGTGAATATAATACTATAGGCATTTGCTCCAGGGGCTTCTCTATTGAAACAATTTAGACAAATAAACAAAAACCAATCTAATTTTATCCAAGCTTCCTCCTCTAGAAACTGCTGAGTTTTTGGGTGGGAGTTTGGGAGGTGAGTAAGGGGGTGTCTGTCTATGACTTTTAGGTTTTAGTGGTATTTGTGAATGAGGGAATATATGAATTCTTTAGCAGAAAGGAGAGAAGAAATTGGTCACAGGAGAAAAACCAAAATAATATCAGTGATTGATCAGAAAAGGACTTTTGCAACTAGAATTAACCAGATGTCCTGAAGCTGCCTGGAAATGTTGAGAAATCTTGGGACAAGAGTAGGTTTTGCACAAAAAGTGGGTTTGGTTAGTGGAGATAATTCTAAAGACAAATTTCAAGTAACAGCAACCCCAGATGATATCTGATTAACACAAGTCTAGATGAAAAGCTACACATAGATTTATGGCTTTGAGTTTTTCTTACAGGGTTTATGTATTCCTTTGCTTTATGTGCTTAAATTTATATTTTTGGACTGGTTTTAGACTTGCAGAAAGGTTTTGGAGATGATACATAGTTCCCATATACTCCATGCTTAGTCTTCCTGTTTACATCTTACCTTATGCATGGAATATTTGCTATAACTGAGGAACTGACATTGATACACTATTATGAATTAAAGTCCATGGTTTGTTCAGGTTACCTTAGTTTTTACTTGGTGCACTTTTTCTCTCCGAGGGGTCTGTCAAGGACATCACCTCACATTTGGTTGTTCAATCTCTTCAGGCTCCTCTTGACTGGGACAGTTGCTAAGACTTTCCTTGCTTCTAATCTTGGCAGTTTTGAGGAGTACTAGTCAGTATTTTGTAGAATGCCCCTCAGTTGGAATTTGCCTGATGTTTTTAAACCAGGATTATGGATTCTGGGGAAAGAGAACACAGATGTGAAATGTCCTTCTCATCACATCATACATATTAAGGGCATATTCTATCAATATGACTTGTTATTAATAAGGTCAATGCCTTGTTTTTTGATGTCCATATTCTAGGCTCACCATTATATTGCAATCCCCTTGAGGATGGAGACTATGTTGTTCTTTACTACGTGCAAACTACTTGCTATGACTGCTAGAAATGATAGCTTTTTAAAATGAATTTATGGATTTCCCAACATTTTAGGAAGTGATTCATAGAGACCATACAGAAGCGGGCAGCTTATTTTCTTCCTGCATGGTTTTGACAGAGTTATAAAAAGCCGACTAAAAAATAAAAAAATTTATATCATAACAAAAGTGAATGTATACAACATGAAACCCAGAAAGCCTGTTTTCGGTGATGTCAAATACCTTTTCATCTTAGCGTTGTTGTGGCTATATTGTTCTTTGAACTTTTCTGTTTAAATTCCTTTCAAAAAAGTTGGAAAAACATATGACCCTAGATGTCTGACAACTCAGTTCCTCAATCCCTTGCTCTTAATACTCAGAACCCAGAATCTTTTTTCATTGATTCTTTTGGAGAGTGTCTACCCTAGGCCTTCACAAATTTGGTGGTGGGGATAAACACTCATCCTTAGATTGCCCAGAAGTTCATCAGTGAAGAATGACTTGTCTTTTGAATGTCCTTTGCTTCCTTTAGTAGCTGTTGATACGGGAAATGTCATAGTATCAACTGGGTTTCAATATCCCTTCTGTGTTCAGAAACTTGTCATAGGAATCCTTGGGAACCCCAGTACAAAACTTCTCTCTTGCAGGAAGATACATTTCTTATACATTGACTACTTTTATCTGTCTGAGTTTCTTTTGTTCTTCCTGGAGCCCAGTTTGCACATGCTGAATATTCCTAGAGTCTGCAGAAAGAGGAAAGGTGACAGCATGAGAGTCAAAAAGAAGCCGTGGTTCTTTTCTTGATATCT
Source organism: Canis lupus baileyi (assembly GCF_048164855.1). Lineage (NCBI taxonomy): Eukaryota > Metazoa > Chordata > Mammalia > Carnivora > Canidae > Canis > Canis lupus. The sequence continues at coordinate 24,661,841 of NC_132867.1, read as the reverse complement.
TTTTTTTTTTTTTTTCCTACTCCAGATCAGACAGTTTCACCTGGCTCATAACTTGATAGTGGGTAGATTCACATTTCTACTTTTTTTTTTGATGAGTCTCTACCCAATCAGTTTTCAGAAACTGTCTCCTTGCTGCATCGTTTTTCAGATTATATCAAGATCTTCTAAGTTATATGAACGGATAACATTCTAGCTAACAACATAATGCCAATGTATGTATTCTTTTTCTAATACAAATAGCTTTGGTTTTCATTCGGCAAATGCGGAATGACCTTTATTGAATAAAGGTCTCCTAATTGGTTCAATAGGTTGTGTCTGACGCTTGGTTTTGGCTCAGGTCACAATCTCAGGGTCCTGAGATCAAGCCTGGCATTGGGCTCTGTGCTCAGCACAGAGTCTGCTTGTCCCTCTTCCTCTGCTCCTCCTGCAACCTCTGGCTCTCTCTCTCTCTCTCATAAATAAATAAATAAATAAATAAATAAATAAATAAATAAATAAATAAAATCTTTAAAAATATATTAAATAAGACATTCAAACTTGTTTTTAAATTGTTTTAGCAAAAATTTGTTTTAGCAATATCCTTTTATTTATAGAAATTTTATATTTCAGGTCTAAATGATAGAATTTTGCCTCTTTTGCATTTATTATATTCACTCTATATGCATTAACATTGTTTACTAAAAACTTTCAGACCCTCTAGTCTATTATTTTTTTCCTTGAAAAGAATATCCATTTCAGAAGCCTGTGATTATGTGTCTAAATTCTATTTGAGCAAATGAAATGATTTTATATATTAACTTTTTGTGTATATTCACTTATTTATTTTAGAGAGAGAGAGAGAGAGAGCATGAGGAGGGGAGGAGAAGAGGGAGAAGGAGAGAGAGAATCTCAAAGCAGACTCTCCACTGAGCACTCACAGCCCAATGTGGGGCCTAATCTCACAACTCTGAGATTGTGACCTGAGCAGAAATCAAAATTCCGTTGCCCAACTGACTGAGCCACCCAGGCACCGCAAGTGAAATGATTTTAAATAATGCATTTATCATAGGTGAAAGTGAATTGCAGATTATTAATCTATAAACTGAATCAGATGCAGAGATGAAAAGACATTGTACTACTTGATTGATGTAAGCGAATCTTATATACCATAGCTTGAACATACAGTCTTTTTGCCTTTGATCCATTTGCCAGACATTGTTTGGGGCCATATCACCTTTATTCACTATGAACAGTTGTATTCCATAATACACTATTATTTATTTAGCACTTACTATGAGTAATGCATTGAATTAGACACTGAGTATATAACACTAATCAAAAACAGATCAGATTTCTGCCTTCAGGAAGCTTATAGCTTAGTAAGAGAAAAAGCATTTTTAAATGATTATAAATGAAATAAAAATACAACACTGACAAGTGCTATGAAACTGAGGTATAATACACATTTTTAAAGTTAAGTTTAATTGAGATAGAGTAAAAAGAGATTTTACCTTTTCGAAGCATACAATTCAGTGGTCTTTAGTATACTCACAAGATTGTGCAACTATCATTACTATCTAATTCCAAAACATTTTTATCACCCCGTAAATAAACCCTAATTTATGTTTCTTACCAGTCACTTCCGATTACCCCTTCGCATCCCCTAATCTACCTTGTCAAAATGGATTTGCTGATGCTGAGCATTTCATATAAATGGAATCATACAATATGGAGCCATTGTCTCTGGCTTCTTTCATTAAGCATAAAGTTTTTGAGGTTAATCCATATTGTAGCATACATATATTAATACTTCATTTGTTTATGAATTATAATGTTTTATAAATCTAAATAATATTTTGTGATTCTAAGTAATATTTAATTGTTTGGATTTGTTTATCCTGTTCATCAGGCGATGGACATTTGACTTATTTCTTTTTTCGGCTCTTATAAATAATGCTGCTATGAACATTTGTGTACAATTCTTTGTGGGAACATTCTTTTTTATTCTTTTGGGCATATAATTGGGAGTGGGATTATTGGATCACATGGTAGCCCTATACTTAATTTTTTGAGGAACTACCAAACTGTGGTGATACCATTTTATATTCCCACTAGCAATGTGTAATGGTTCCATTTTCTCCGTAGCCTCTCCAACATTTACTACAGGTAGCTTTTTTTTTTTTATTATAGTCATCCTAGAAAATAGGAGATACGAACTCATTGTCATTTAGATTTTCATTCTTTAATCATTAGTAATGTTGAATATCCTTTTGTGTGTTTATTGGCCATTTGTATTTTTTTAGAGAAATTATTGAAAAAAATTGCTCATTTTTACTTGAGTTATTTATCATATCATAGTGTTTTTATATATTCCTTTACTGAGTTATTTTCTTAGTGGTTGCTCTGAGGAGTCCAGTTAATATCTTAATTTATAACAATCTAGTTAGGATTAATATCAACTTAATTTCAATTATATATAAAAACTTGACTTTTCTATAACTCATTACCCACTGCTTCCCTTTGTACTGTTATTTTCATACAAATCCCATTATTATGCACCATGTGTTCAGCAATATAGATTTATAATCATTTCTTTATGCAGTTGTATCGTAAATGAGGTAGAGGAAAAGAAAAGATTTACAAATCAAAAACAAAATGCACTGGGGCAACGACTTTTCACACACGGTGCTCAGAGTCAGGTTAGTTAAAGACAGACTTGCAAGTGGGGTTGGTTCTTCCAGGGAATGACTGGATAATTAAATAATCATTTTCTGGAATAAGATATTGAAGGAGCTCTGATCCCACTCTGCCATCTCCAATGGCTACAAGACTGCAGATTTTCATTATGTTTCTGGGCTGTTTATTTTCAAGACTTTCTCAGAACTGGAACCTGGTGAATGCAACGTGGGCATATTAAATCACTATAATGCTTGCTGTTCTTACCAAGAATCCATTACTTTTCCTGAATACATACTCCTTGAATTACTAAAAGTATCTTATTAATTTTCAGAGTTTTGCAAAAGTTAATTTTTGAAAATCTTTGTGAGTTTTTCCACTTCTTTTATGGAAGAGGAAAAGTTTTGGAAGTCTTGACTCAGCCATTTTTGCTGATACCTTCTTACGTATTTGAGTTTGAAGTAGCAGGAGGCCCTAAAGAAGCCTTGAGATTTGGGAATTAAAAGACAGAGAGAGTAGTTCCATATGAAGCTGGAGAGTTGGTCAGTGACCAGATTATTCAGTATAGAAGATCATCTTTTGGAGTTTAGTTTAGGCTTTATTTTATTATTTAAATTTTTTGTGTATGTGAAAAAAAATCTTTAAGAAAAAACAACAGGTAATGAAAACTATGACAAATTTCACTTAGGAAAATATACTCAAAAGGAAATCACACTACAAAGCAAGGTTTAAATCAAGGCCTCACCAATTCCTACAATATCAGCAATGTGTCTCAATTTTCAAAACAAACTTATTTTTAAAAGCTTCAACTTAACCTAAAAGATTTGAAATGAAAATAAACTAGAACAAACAAACATGAGAAATGTTCCTCTTTCAATTAGGGATATAACACCTTGAGTTTTCCAAAAAAAAAAGCATGCCTTACCAAGGTGTCCACAGGGATGTGGTACAAAAGGATCCATTTAATGTACTTAAAACCACTTTAAGTCAGGTAGGAGCACTCTGAAGTACACCACCAAGATGTTAATTGAGAAAAGCTGAAAGGAGTTTTAGTTTACTCATTATCACATGCTAGAAGAAAGTTTACATGAGAAAACCCTGAAGAGGTGATTTTTTAAATCCAGATTTCACAACTCACGGTGCAAAATGGGTCCCTACAGCTTCCTCTAGAGTAATAATTGCTTTTCACTGCTTGTTGGCTGCCTGTGAAAATTTGATTGCAATAACTCAAAAATGCTCCTCCCAAACTAGTCATATCCACCCATGCTATTCTGGCCTCCATAAAAGTAACAGCCTCTCAACAGCCACTCACAGTGCTGGCTGTCGAGGCCACTGCAAGTGGACGGGGCTGATGTCCTCATGCCTTGAATCATCTGGCTACTAGATGTCCCATTGCTAGCTCCAGGTATGGAGTTCAGGAAAAGCTCTCTATAAGTTTTGCATGTTGGCCAGGTCTTTGGACATTGCTGCATTGCTTCTTTATGAGTTTCAAACTCAGCACCCACTTCACTGGTCACTCTTCCATCAGAGACAATCCCAGTGTGGACTCTCACAGGCTTGAAGAGAAAGAATTTGTAAATGTCATTCTCTGTGGCTTTGTATGGCAGCTCTGTCATGTGGACGCAACGTCCAGTGGTACCACGGACAGTGAACTTCCATCTCTGTATCTGTGATCATACATCCCCGAGAGACAGAACCTGAGGTCTCTTCCAAACAGATGGATGGTGAAGCTGTAGCCATTGCTAAGGCTGCAGTACTCTTTGTTGCCCCCATAGCCTGCACTATTAAGCAGGCTTAATTATTCAGACCTCATCTTCTCCAGGTTCACTGGCTGGACAATGCCAATATACCCCCTGACTGTGCCAGGGCAGTCATAAGACCCTCCCACCTCCACCGCTGTATGGACATGAACTTCAGAGGGGGATCCAAGTCTGACCTAACTTCTTCCTGACTGCTCTTGAGCACTTTCTTCACTATATCTGTGCCTAATTCTTTCCTTATGTTTCTTTAGGGCCTTGTCAGCTAATTCCTGAGAGGCAAGCTGCACAAGGATTTCCTCTGTAAACTTGCCCTTCGGGTCACAGGCAATGTGTTTCCATTTGGCACAATTTTCAACCTGAGGACTGAACAATTTCTTTCTTGGTGCATTCAAATGGGAATCCTTGGAGCCACACAAAGAGTCATTGGAGATGTTGACACCGTTTGGACTGGTGTGCCTCAACATCTAATCCCTTTTGGTTCTGTGGGACTTGGACACCTCAATATACTGGTATCCCATGCTTTCCCTGGCTTTTTTAAGGGCCATTTTTACATCATTTTCTAATTCAAGTTCAACAAAAGCCTGACCACTCTGCCTGCCTTCTCTAGAGTAGATGAAATGAATGCCTGCAGTCCTGTCATGGACTGTGCACTCAGAAAGCACATTCTGCACATCCTCAACAACAGAGCAGGACCAAGCCAGGCCACAGGGCTTGACCACAAAGCCTTCACCTCCCTTGGGTCCCAGCATTATGGACACTTGAAGGGACAGACGTCAAACAATCTTGGGTGCACTTTTTGTGGCTTAAACCACAACACCCAGGGAAGGAATGTCTACACTTGGAGACACTCCTGGTAGGTAATGAATTGTCCTAAATAAGAAGCCATATGGCCATCTTGCCCCAGTGCCCCAGCCCACATCAGAGCAATCAGAGTGGTGGTGCTGGGGCTGGGATGGGCTCCAGCTTTCTTCTTACTGGGAAAGGCCTTTAGTTTAGTAAGTCTTTATTCTCAGGGCACAGGAATGTCACCAGAGCATTTTAAGTAGAAAGGAAACCAGTATGGACTCAGGGAGATTTGTTAGTGAAGACGAAAGAAGACAATGACAAGGTTTTCCATGGAAAACAGTGGAAACGAAAACAGAGTGGGTAGATTTGAGGGCTATTTAGGAAATAAAATGAACATGGGTGTTGGATTGAAGGGAAAGTTTGAGGAAGAAATTCACAAAGGCTAAGGCTCTCCTGCCCTTACATCACCCCACAGTGTTGGTGTCTTGGCTAAAGTGTCTGAAATTCTACCAACATTTCATCCTGGATGAGTGCACAACACATAAAACGAAATTGCCATGAAGTGTAGTCATTGTCAGTATAGGTACAGTGATCTCTCTCTCTCTCTTCAAATTGACAAAATAAAAAGAAACTGCTTAGAAGCAGAAGGATTGGCAGAAGCTCTGGTTATGAAAAGAGGATGGGAGAAGAAACAAAGGAGAATGGTTAGAGCTAAAACACGATCAACATCAAACACTGGTCCAGCTCCTCCTCTTAGGATTATATGGAAATCAAAACACAAAATGAATCTATTCTTAGGAAAAGCAGCTCTGCTTGTTCTTTCAATCACTTTTTGAGGTCTCCTATGAGATTTGACTTACCTAACAATTCAAAATATTTTCACTAAGAATAAGATTTTCACCCTTCTTTGATGTAGCTACAAATTCTCTCATTATGTGAGTTTCTAACCACGTCTCTGAGCTTTACAAGAGTGCAGCTATTGCTATAATCCTACTTCCACTAACCTCTTATGGTGATATTATTAGCCCATCCCCAAATAGTTCACTTTTAGTTTGAAAGGTTTTTCAGTGATTTACTCCATTAATAGCAAGTTGGGAATAGTAACAGTATCAGGAATCACAAATTTCCAAATTAGTTGCTTGACAAGGATAGAAAATAACCTATACTGATATAGGACTACAAACACCAAATAATAATAAATATTATTTAAATATCAGAATGGTACCAAGATATGTTAATCAAATTAAAAAAAATGTTTGTTATATTAATAACATAACATTACTTCACAAATTAAAAAAAGATATGAATCTTTGACCCAGAAAGTCTACATCTATGATTATATTGTATAGATAAATTATAACTTTCACACACACACATACACACACACACACAGTATTTGGAATACTGTGATTTCAGCATGGTTTGACAGAGCAATAAAGCATAAATATCCTAAATGAATTTCAGTAGTTAAAATTATGGTAACAAATTGTGAAAAAAAATGAGATCACTCTGTATGTACTTGTATGGAAGCATCTTCATGAAATATTAATAGTAAAAAAGGTATAAAATGGTTTGTATAATGTATTACTATGTGGAAATAAAAACATGTACATGATTACACATACAAAAGCTATGTTTGAAAAGATCCATAGGCAACTGGTCATAACAGGCCTTCTGTTAAAGACATTCCTTTAGATAGAAGGACAGCATAACTTTCCCCTTCGAGGTTTCATCATATCCCAAAATAAATGACATCTCATAGGGATAGTAAGAGAATAATGGAGATTGATAACAGAAGGAAAAAATAAAGTGAAAATTAAAGGGTTTATATAAATGTATCAAATCAACATGTTGTACACTTAAAACTTATGCAGTGTTATGTGTCAATTATATCTCATTAAAGTTGGTAAGACAATAATGTAAACAGAAACAAGGCAAAACAATAAAGATGAAGGGTTTGAAATATCCTGAAGTGAGATTATCCTACCTTTTGGCAGTTAGCACAAGATTTATACGTTACAGGCAGGTGTGTTAGTCATGAGTTAAAAGGAACCAACAAATAAGAATGTGATGTACGAGGCAAGGCAGATGATCCAGTCCTACTTCTCAGAAATATATAGCCTAAGCATAAGCAAGGTTGTGGTTTGGAATTTTGCAAGGAAAACTGACAGTTAAAACCATTCTCGGAGAACGCATTCCGTTGCTTGGGGTTCAGAACAGAAACCAGCTTTAGGGTAAGGGCTCACAATTCTTGGTGGAAGATTTTCCAAAAGACTTTAACTTTTACAAGGGACATGATAGTATTCCAGATATTTAAAATGTGATTATATTTGTGGTCAAGAACTATGCAATCTGTGTCACTCTAAGGACAAACCAGAGATCAAGATGTTGCCAATAGATGAGGAGTTAGCTTCCATTTCTGGCAGAGTCTTAGAACACTTGGCACTAATGGGAAGCCATGTGAGGTGGTGGGCATTCTAGTATTATACATGAAAAAATAATAAATAAGGCCAGGGAAGTAAATACAGGCATTGTGGCCAAACTTAATGCAGTTAGGCTAGATGACTTTAAGATTTTATGATTCCCTGATAATATATTCCCTGATAATAAAATATATTTTGCCTTAAATATACCAGCACAGCTATGCTTATGAGTATCTGAAGGCAGAAATTAGCATATGCTTCAACATAATCTCACTACCTGGAATTTTTGATGCCACATTTAAAGTAGTGTACATAGAAGGTGCATAAAGTGTAAAGTTACAGATGGAGTTTTATTTTTAGTAGCTGTGCTTATTTCCATTTTGTTCTATGGCATGACTCCTATGTCAAATTCTAGACAACTAGGATTTTGCAAAGAAATTGAGTTTGAAACCTTTTGTTTCCGTTCAATTTCCTGGACACTATGCAAGCATGAAAACTGAACAATGTGATAAAATTTTGGAAGCTAGGCAATAAACACATTACTTTTGTAAAGAAGGGATCCTAGAGAGGTGAAACAAGGAGTTTCATGTGGCTCCCAGGCTTTTGGATTTTGTTGGTTTATAAAATTATTTTTTGTGCTACAGAGAGAGAGGACTAAGAAAGCGTTGTCAATTTTGCTTTTCAACTAAGTCCGTGTTTAAGAAAAAAAGAACAGAGAAAATAACTAAACTCTAATATTGCCAATTGTTTCATAGAAGAAAGAACTTTTACTAGATAAAAGCATAATTCACTCCCTGGGTTCTATGCAAAATTTAAGCACCTGGTATGGTGCTCGTATTAACTGACCAGTCAGAAGAGAAATTAGCTGCTATACTTTGCTGGAGAGTGATGCTTAAGATCACCACTTAATGAATATAATCTTAGAATAAAGCAGAACCCTTTACATTTCAGACCTTAGAGTCATGAAAATCTATTACTCTTTCCTTATTTCTTTCTATTTGTCAGGCGGCATAAAATTTTGATTGACACTTATATGTGTCCACAGACCAGCATTTGCAGTGTTGATTTATGATAATTTTTCTGTGGCAGGAACCCCAAGAGTTGCTCTATAACAAGGCTGTGAGGTGTTTAGAATGTTCTTTAAAAGTGTAAAATGCCAATCTATGAACTCACTCTCTCAGGATTTTTAAAGGAAAAGCTGGTCCTTTAAGAGTGACTCATAAAGTGGGGATATAATATTCAGTGTAGAGGAAAAAATGGGCCACAGAGGACATTTAGTTCTGGAGGAGTTTTCAACCTAACTAGAGAAAGACAACATATGTGTGGGAAATGATGGAAAAATAACTTTAAGACAATTCACCATTAAGTATATTATAGAGGCTTTGATCCAAATATATAAATGCTAAAATAATCTAAAGTAAAGGGCTTATTACATGGAAGTAAATGTAATCTGAGAAGACTTCACAAAGCTTTCCTGTACAAAGTATTTTTTAATTTATAAAAATATTAATTCGCCCATATGTTACAAACAGGTCTTAGAAATCTATAATTAAACACTAGAGGCTTTCAATGTTTCAATAAAGGGTTAGTTAGGGTGAAGAATATCCAGGGTAAATCTCTGCTTTATGCTTATAATAGCATCTAGGGCTTCTCGACACATACTTACTTGATGCTTTGTATCTTTAGATGCTGTAGCTGCTCTCAAAATAGTCTATGGTAAATAGTGAAGTTGATGCATTAAATATTCAATAAAGTCACAATCATGAACTTGTTGGGCATATAAAGAAATGAAAATGATCTTTTCTTGGCTCTTACTCTGATTTTACATTTTAAAATTAGATTTCAGTCAATGCCTTCCAAATTGGTAGCTCTCATCATATTCTGTCTTCATCAAGTACGTTCTGTTTTTACTCACCTTTTTTTAATGGCATGCATCCAAAAGGAAAATTACTTGAATTGAAGAGAAAGATATATTTAGCATTTTTTTTGAAGCAGCAAATCAGAAGCCAAATAAGTGTATATGATTTATCTCACCCCTGTTGGAATCTAAAAAGCACATGGACTTTCTCATGAGATAGACAAAAGCACCTTTTTCTTTTTTCTGACACAAATTATTCCAAACAATTCAGACAATTATAAAATTTCATATTACAGGGTGTATATATTTTCTTCAGTAAGTTTGAAAATGCAACCTTTTAATATAAACTAGAAATACATGCACACACACATACAAACACATGTGTACGCATGTATGTGTACGCATGTATGTGTACTAGAAGTCCTTCTCTCTGTGAATGACAGTTCATTGTAGACTTTTAGTAATGGCAATATCATCAAAAACCAAATTAAGAACCATTGAAAAAAATCCAAAACCATCGTTTATAAGAAATATATGGGTCACTGTTCTAGACAACCACATTTGTTTTTTTCTGAGGTGTTTATCAAAAGGAGACATTGAATACGCAATGGGAAAGTTGACTCAGGAAATTAAAAACTCTGAGAATTGGACAAGTTGTCATGGCTGAAGGGACAGCTGAGGCTTGAGAGAAGTAGTTTGGACTGAGGCTACTCAAATATCTCACTTGGACGAAGAGAGAGAAATAAGACCACCTGTCAACTTATCAATGGTTTGCTACAGGAAATTCTTGTGTTTGAATACCAGACTGAAAACCAGTAAATAATCTCACTATGTTAGAAAATTTTTATTAACCAAATTATTCAAGCAAACAGTTTGCTAATCTGGGAACAAAGCTGTCTTTTTAATGTAATAGTTTGCTCATCAAACTCACCCAGGGCATTTGACTATGTCCACCAAGCCTTAAACTACCATCTTGTGAACTTTCCCAAACCCAAATTCCAGTTCTCTACCTTGAAAAATTAGCCTTAAGTTGCTCAAAATCATGTCCCTAAACCTTATAAATGTCCTGTCTTAAATATCCTCTTTTGAAACACTATTGGCACATCTGAAGGTGGAAATCTCTCTTAACACACAAACAGTGAATTTAGCTTTGCTCAATCATCATGTTTTTGTCATGGTCTTTAATTTTTTATTTATTTATTTTTTTAAAGATTTTATTTATTTATTCATGAGAGATACAGAGAGAGAGAGAGAGCGAGAGAGAGGCAGAGACACAGGCAGAGGGAGAGGGAGAAGCAGAGAGAGAGAGAGAGAGGCAGAGACACAGGCAGAGGGAGAAGCAGGCAGGCTCCATGCACCGGGAGCCCGACGTGGGATTCGATCCCAGGTCTCCAGGATCATGCCCTGGGCCAAAGGCAGGTGCTAAACCTCTGAGCCACCCAGGTATCAGTAATAAAATTACTGTTGAACAGTAATTCAATAAAATTACTGTTTTATTAAAAGCAAGGATTTGAAGAATTTAGGTTATATTTTTCCAACTTCAGAAGTCTCATATCCAATCATGTTTATATTCCCACACTAGTTGTGTTATTTTTTGTTGAGTATGCTGGGGTCTCTGTAGATCAAAATGAATCCTTCCCTTCCTTCCTTCCTTCCTTCCTTCCTTCCTTCCTTCCTTCCTTCCTTCCTTCCTTCCTTCCTTCCTTCCTACCTTCCTTCCTTCCTTCCTTTTCCCTGCCCTTCCTTTCCATACTTTCTGATAGTGTTTTATTCCCTTTGAGCCCTTGTTATTTTTATCATTTATGGCTGTCCCATGATAGTCTTTACTCCAGTGAAATACTACTTATTGAAGATATTCTTGTCCTTTATATGTTTATACCTATTGGTAAATACTCTGGGTATTTTCAAATTAAAATGTCTCATTTCTCTTATTAATGACGGAAAAGCAACACTTGTGAATGGCAAATATAGAAGACCTATTATTTTCTAACCTTATTGGTGAATTAAAAAATTGGAAGGCTTGATAAACATTAGTGAAATTGTACCTATAAAATGTGTAGTAAGAGCATTTTTGCATTGCTACTGAATGAGCACCATAATGACTGCTTGTCACTATTTCTGAAATATCATGGTCATTGTAAAAAATTTAATGCACCATTGATTACTTTCATTGAAGGTAAAACAAAATAATATGCTAAGGCTTTGTTAAAACATCATTAAAATAAAGGGGTATTTTTTGTTGTTGTTTGCCTGGCAATTTACAATATAGTGCTTCCATAGTTGATATTAGGCATCCAAGAACAGAAGCAACTGATTCTCAGATTTGGAAAGATAAATATAGAGTCAAGAAAATGGGAATATTGAAAGCACACCATAATTTTAGGAACATATAAAGAATAAAAAAAATTCAATTGAGGGTGGAGGTACACTTCTGAAGATGAATTGGTGAATTAGAGACTGTCCCCCAGACTAGTTTGGGAGGCATGTACTAAAAATGGGATAAAGAGCCTGGGTCACTGTGTCACTCCAGGAGAAAGCCAGCCCCTTCCAGGAACACTTGGATTAAACAGGGACATACTGGCTTCACAGGAAATTCATGAAATTGTAAGACTGCCATTTCTAGTTAACTTCTCCTGAGTTCTTATGATTGAAATGCAGGTTTCTTAGTTAATAGCTAAGGGGACAACTTTTATCCTCTGCCCCTGCCTTGACTAAACACAAAGGAGAGGAGACTTCAGAGAAGGGAGGTACTTGGGAACTTTGTAAGCAAAATCAGAGGAAATCTAAAATCAAGAGAATGGGCCTCATTCATGAAAGTGGCCCTACCACCATGCCCTGACAGATTTGTGTGCACGGAAGGGGGTATGGTTTGGGATTGTTTTGACTTGCTAGGTTTGCTGTAGGGCCTGGTGGGGCTAGAATGGTGGAACTCCAGGCTGAAATCAGTCCTTTCCACTTCTTCTGATGTATTGTATAGGTAACATAATTTTCTATTCATTCAGTGACCTAAACAAAGTTAGGAAGCCCTGTTTTCTATAACCTGGTTGCCGTCCTCCTCCCCCCAGTCAACTGGATTGCCCTGGTTGTTGAGCACCTGTACACATTAGACACCAAAAAATTGCAGGGTCCCATGCTGTCACCTGTAGCATGCTGGACACTGGCAATTGGAGGCAAAACTGCAGAAAGCCCTTCGGAGCCATGAAAGATATGTTGCCTGCCACTGAGATGTCTTTTCAGCCAGTCTTGGAGCAGCTTTCAAGTGCTCTATTGATAATGCGTGAACACTTGAGACAAGTCCCAGGTCTCCTTTAGAAGGAGTCATTGAAACTCTCAAGTCACCTATGGTGGAGGCAAGTCCTTCCATATTACAAGTTCTGTGTTATTTATTTATTTATTTATTTATTTATTTATTTATTTATTTATTAAGATTTTACTTATTTACTCAAGAGAGACACAGAGAAGAGAGGCAGAGACATAGGCGGAGGGAGAAGCAGACTCCCCGCAGGGAACCTGATGTGGGATTTGATTCCAGGACTCCAGGATCACACCCTGAGCTGACGGCAGACGCTCAACCACTGAGACACTCAGGCATCCCCACAAGTTCTGTGTTTACAGACACTTAAAATTCTGAACAAAACTTCATCTGATGATAATCAGCTTTCTTAACAAAGGACAGAAGAAAGCAAGCCATGTAAACCCTCCCAAGTGACTGATGTTAATGATATCGTAAAAGCATGACATGACAAAACAGTGGAGAACAATTTTAGAAGAAAATAAAGATTTGAGAGATGCTTGGGTATCTCAGATGGTTAAGAATTTGCCTTTGGCTCAGGTTGTGATCCCAGGGTCCACAAGATCGAGTCCTGCATTGGGCTCCCTGCTCAGTGGAGAGTCTGCTTCTTCCTTTCCATTTGCCTCACCTCCTCTCTTCCATCCCTCCTGTTCATGCTCTTTCTCACTCTCAAATAAATAAATAATAAATAAATAAATAAATAAATAAATAAATAAATAAATAAAATCTTTTTTTTAAAAAAAAGAAAATAAAGATTTGAATAAAAATGCTCATCTTTAGCAAAGTCCAGAACTGCTCAACCAAGAAATGGTACGAGGGAAGAAAAAGTATGGGAACACAAAGAACATGGGGGAAAGAGAAGGAACACTCAAATGCATGAGTGAAACAGGTCACGAGTGATAAGGTGAGACAATTAAAATCTCTGGCTAAAACCATGCTGAAGACTAGATGTTTCCTGACACTGTGAGAGATCACATGGCTGTCAGGAGCTGGGAAGTAGAAAAACAGAGGGAAGTAGAACATGGCTTCCATTCAGTCTGTTAGTCAGAAATGGATCTAAATGAGTTTCATTTATGGGACACCTGGGTGGCTCAGTGACTGAGCACCTGCCTTTGGCTCAGGGTGTGATCCCCGGGTCCTGGGCTCAAGTCCCACATTGGGCTCCCTGCAGAGAGCCTGCTTCTCCCTCTGCCTATGTCTCTGTCTCTCTCTCTCTGTCTCTCATGAATAAATAAATAAAATCTTTTAAAAAGTAAAGAGTCTCATTCATGATATTAAATTAAATATGTCTTTTAAAAGGCATGAAAGAGAAAACAAAAACTAAAAACAAAGAATCCCGAAACTTGTGTGAAGAAAGTCAAATGAATGAAGAGCTTACAAGAAAATTAACAAGTTCAAACCAGGCAAGTGTCTGCAGTCTGAAAATGTCCCAGTTTGAAAGTGAAATCCAGAAGCTTCTGCTGAAGTTTCAAATACTGCTCGCATCAGAACATGTAATGTCACTTCAGAGAAGAAATTTCCCAACATGTGTAGAAACATGAGATCTATATATCAGATATGCAAGTTTTACAAGAAATTGGCAAAAGACATGAACAAAGAATTGGAGAGAACCACTCCCCGCCAAACGAAGATTCTCTGCTGTGAGAAAAAAGTTCAAGAAAGTGGGATGGCAGCTCTGTCGACTGAAAGAAAGATCAAGATGATTTATAACAGGTAAATGAGGTCTAAGACTGAGTCCAACTTCTAGTCTTTCTCAAGGGGCCCTTTTGCTTCCACTGCTCCACCAACAGCCCACAGAAGTCCAGAAGTGTCTGGAGATTACTTGGGTCATCAGGTCTCCTAGGAAACAGGCAGGTATTGCTGCAAAAGTTCATCTGCCCCTTGGACAGAGCAGGTCGGGAAGGATTGTGTGCAGAATGGATTTGGAGAATGACCAGCACACTTGAGTAGATTTGATTGAAGCTCTGTGTGTGTGTGTGTATGTGTGTGGTATTGCATTCATTAACATCTATCTATTTAATGAATATCTATTGACCTTCCACAATGTCATTAGTACTACTCTAGACACTTGGAATACAGTGATAAAAAACAACCCAATAAGGCCTGTGGACCCACAGAGCTTACATTCTAGTGAGGGGCAAAGTCACATAATAATGAACAAATAAACAAACAGATGGTATTACATGCTATGGAGACAATTACAATAAGGTGATGGGATAACAGTTATCCTATAGCCATAGGATAACATTGAAGAGGTGGCATTTAAGCTGTGATCTACTGGATAAGAAGAGAGCCCAGGAATGTCAGGAAGCAGAATATTCCAGGCAGAAAGAACAGGTAGCAGCATAAAGGCCCTGAGACCGTGGCTTCTGGGGCCAGAGTAAAGGAGCAAAGATGACAGGGTAGAGGGGAGTTGTGGAGAGTAAATAGGACCTATTGCACAGCTATTATTTTTGGTGGAGTGTAAAATGCCAGAGAGAATTTTAGCTCTTGGGGGAGGATGGGGAATCAGGGGCAGTGAGACATGTGATGTGTATTCTGCATAGATTTCTTTGTGCAAAAAATGGAATTTAGGGAAGGAGTAGGATTCTGGTTCGGGGACATAAAGCTATCTGCGGAGAGCACTTGGGGCTGACACTGGGATGCTTGTCATGAAAATGGAGAAGTGAGGACAGATTAGGGCTTTGTTAGGGGGTTGCAAGGGGCAAGGACAACTGTTAAATGTGTTCTAACGGCCCTGAGTACTGTTTGGCACTACTTTAACAAAGCAGGAAAACCCTGAAAAAAAGTCAACAAGGTGTAAAATCTTGATTTTCTACAGAACAGAGTAGCGGGGTACCTGGATGGCTCAGTGGTTGAGCATCTGCCTTTGGCTCAGGTTGTGATCCTGTAGGGATCTAATCCCCCATCGGGCTCCCTCCAGGGAGCCTGCTTCTCCCTCTGCCTATGTCTCGGTGTCTCTCATTAATAAATAAATAAAATCTTAAAAAAAAAAAAAAAACGAACAGAGTAGCAGTTGGACTTTAACTACCCTGGGTTACTGCTCACATTACTTTCCTGTTGTTTCTGCGAGGAATTACCACAAACTTGGTGTCTTAAGACAAACAGAACCCCACAAATCTAAGAAGTAAAACAAAGCATACCAAGAACAGTTTCACAGATACAGAGAAAAAACTGATGGTTGCTGGGGGTGGGGGATGGCTGAAATATGTGAAGAGGATTAAGAGGACAGTCATCCAGTTATAAAATAGTCACAGGATATACAGCAAAGGGAATATAGTCAATACTATTGTGAAATTAATGTATGGTGACAAATGGTAACTAGACCTCATGGTGATCATTTGATAATGTATATCAATATTGAATCACTATGTTGTGACTGAAACTCGTATAATATTACATGTCAACTATACTTCAATAAGAAATACCCACAAACTAATTATTTTAAGTTCTGGAGGAAAAAAAGCTAGAACTCAGTCTCACTGGGGTAAGGTCAAGGTGTCAACAGGGCTGGTTCCTTCCGGATTCTCCTGTCTTTTTTTAGCTTCTAGAGGTGGTCTGCCTTCCTTAGACAGCGGTCCCTTCCCCATCCGTAAGGCCATCATCACTGCATCTGGTCTCTTTTCTGATCTCTGCTTCTTTTATCAAATCTCTTCTGACCCTCTTGCCTCCTTCTTTGCTTTATAAAGATTCTTGTGTTTATATGGGAACCACCTGGATAATTCAAGAAAGTCTCCCCATCTCAAGACTCCTAATTTACTCACATATACAAAGTCCCTTTCACCATGAAAGGCAATATATTCACAGGTTCCAGGGATTAGGATGGGTACCTTTTGTGGGGGAGGAATTAGTTAGCTTATCATTAATTCCTTATGCATTGCAGTTCTCCTACTCTAGTACTTTTTTAAATAGTCCTTTTGTATATCAACTTTCTTTAAAAAAACAAACAAACAAACTATTTCCAGGGTTATTTGTTTCCTTGATTGATTGTACAATCTTTGTGACTCACTTCAAAAGTGAATTGACAACAAGTATCTTTCCAAGGAAATGAATAAATTATGGCCATTTACTGACAATTTAGAGGTACCCTGTAAAACCAAACGCCTTACACCAAAAAGTACACATGAAATATAGAAATGCCAAAAAGTATAAATGAGAAACTTAGTGGTTTCCATGAACTGAAGCTATCTGACAAAATAATAGCATGAAGATAATACATACATAAAGGTTACTTCTGACTAATTCTGCCAAGGTTTTAGTATAATGCAATTTTTATTATTGTAAGAATAAAACTAGTTTTCTTTTTAAATTCAAGAATCATGGTCCGGTCAATTAACCAAGTACTTGCACAAAGGAGAGTCTTCTGCTGGGCTGTGCAATCAATGTATCTTGTTATTAGTATAGTGCATGGTGCACGTGGGAGATAGAATATGGTCTCTTATGCTCCCCAAAGACATCCATGTCCTAACCCTTGGGGCTTGAGAACATGTTCTATTACCTCGTAAAATAAACTTCATGAATGTATTTAAAGTACAGTGTAGGGGCACCTACACCCAACGTTTATAGCAGCAAGGTCCACAGTAGCCAAAATATGGAAAGAGCCTTCAACAGATAAATGGATAAACAAGACAGATAAATGGATAAACAAGATGTGGCATACACACACACACACACACACACACACACACACACTTGAATATTACTCAGCCATCAAAAAGAATGAAATCTTGCCATTTGCAACAACGTGGATAGAACTAGAGGGTATCAAGCTAAATGAAATAAGTCCATCAGAGAAAAACAAATACCATATGATTTCACTTATATGTGGAATTTAAGAAACAAAAAGGACACCTGAGTGGCTCAGTTGGTTAACCATCTACCTTCAGCCCAGGTGTCATGATCCCAGGGTCCTGGGTCAAGTGCCCTGTCAGGCCCCCCTGCTCAACAGGGAGCCTGCTTCTCCCTCTTCCTCTGCCTGCCAACCCCCCTGCTTGTGCTTTCTCTCTCTTTGTCAAATAAGTAAATAAATAATATATATATATATTTTTTTTTAAAGAAACAAAACAGATGAACATAGGGGAAAGGAAGGAAAAATAAAACAAGATAAAAACAGAGGGAAGCAAACCATAAGAGACCCTGAACTCTAGGAAACAAACTGAGGATTGCTGGAGGGGAGGTGGGTGGTGGGATGGG
The DNA here is from genome assembly GCF_048164855.1 of Canis lupus baileyi. Taxonomy (NCBI): domain Eukaryota; kingdom Metazoa; phylum Chordata; class Mammalia; order Carnivora; family Canidae; genus Canis; species Canis lupus. Next base: position 24,643,874 of record NC_132867.1, on the reverse strand, counting down.
GTAATCGAGTGATGGGCATTAAGGAGGGCATTTAATGTAATGAGCACTGAGTGTTATATGCAGCTAATGAATCACTAAATTCTATCCCTGAAACTAATAATACTCTGTAGCTTAACCTATTTTTTAATTTTAATCAAAAGTTAAAATAAATACAGTTAAGGACTTCAAAATTCAGAGATTCTCTTGGATTATCTAGGTGGAGGCTCAATCTAATCATGTGAGCCTTTAAAAGCAAGAGAAAGATGTAGCCCCAGAAGACCTAGAGATTTCCAAGAATGAGAAGGGGTCTGTGTGCTGTCTCTGGCTCTGAACTGAAGGGGCCATGTGCAAAGACTAGAGAGCATCTCCAGGAATCAAGGGCAGCTCTCAACTGGCAGCCAGCATGGAAACAGGGATAACAGTTTGTGGCTAAGGAGAACTAGATTCTCCTAACTTGAATGAATTTAGAGGAGATTTTCCCCAGAGTCTCTAATTAAGAGCTCAACTGGACAGTATCTTAATTTTTGCCTTTTGAAACCCAAAGAAGAGGAACCAGCTAAGGTGACCCAGACTTATGACATTTAAAAATGTGAGATGATAAATGAGTGTTGGTTTAATCCCCTTTCTGGCAATTTATTATAGGAACAATCAAAAACTAATACAATGCAATTTTAGTGAGAACAGGACATATGCTGTAAAATATTACTCTTAGAATGCATTGTTTATTTCTGATTACAAAAGTAATATATATTAACTTTTGGAAAATTGGATTATGTGGATAATTATAAAGTAAACTTAATAATCCCACCCACCAAAGGTCATTACTGATAGTTTTTTTCCTGTGTTTATTTTATATGTTCTTTTAAAATTTATATGGAATCATGCAATTTTTCTCCTGGTAAAAGTAATATCATGTCATAATTGTATAGCCTTCTAAAAGGTAACATTATATCATGAACATTCTCCTATGTTATTAAAAAGACTTTAAGGGCAGCCCAGGTGACTCAGTGGTTTAGCGCTGCCCTTCAGCCCAGGGCCTGATCCTGGAGACCCGGGATCGAATCCCACATCGGGCTCCCTGCATGGAGCCTGCTTCTTCCTCTGCCTGTGTCTCTGCCTCTGTGTGTGTGTGTGTGTGTGTGTGTGTGTGTCTCATGAATAAATAAATAAAATCTTAAAAAAAAAGACTTTTAAAACCTGTTTTTTATTGACTATGTGGTATCCTTTTGCAGTCTTACAATGGCAGGATCTTTTTCCTCTCATTTTTTTTAAAAAGTGGGGTTTAATTTATGCATGATAAAATGCCCAAATCTTAAGTATTCAGTTTGATCAGTTTTGACAGATACACAGTTATGTAAATCACTCCCTATTAACACATAGATCATTTCCATCATCTAAAAAATTCCTCTGTGCCCTTTCCTCATCAATTCCCACCACTTTAAAAACAACACCTGTTTTCATTTCTGTCATCATAAGGAGTTTTGCTGTTCTAGAACTTTGAACTTCACAAATGGAATCTTACACAATTATATTAGTCAGGGTTTTCCAGAGAAACAGAACCAATGTGGGGGGGGGGTGGCGGGGGAGAGATTTTATTTTTTAAAGATTTTATTTATTTATTTGACACAGAGAGAAAGAACAAGTAGGAGGAATAGCAGAGGGAGAAGTAGAAGCCCCAGTGAGCAGGGAACCTGATGCAGGACTTGATCCCAGGACCCCAGGATCATGACCTGAACTGAAGGCAGATACTTAACTGACTGAGTCACACAGGTGCCCCTAAAGAGATTTATTTTAAAGAACTGGTGCACATAACTAGTAAGTTGAATATCTGCAGGGTAGTCTGGTAGGCTGGAGACCCAGGGAAGGGGTGATATAGCTCAAATTCAAAGGTTGCCTGCTAACAGAATTCTTTCTTGTCCAAGGGAGAGCAGTCTTTGATCTATTGATGTTTTTAACTGATTGGATGATGTTCACATACATTATGGAAGGCAATCTGTTTTACTAAAAATCCACAAATTTAAATGTTACTCTGATCCAAATGACAGCCTCACAGAAACATCTAGAGTATATTTGACTAAATATCTGGGTATTGTGGCCCAGCCAAATTGACACATAACATTGGACCATCACAAATCCATCCCTTGCCAACTTGGCACTCATACACGTTAAGCCATGCTCATGGTACAATTGTAGACAGTAACAAGATTTTACTTCAACCTAACATGATACCACTATCCTGTGTGCAATTGAAAATGAACTAACTCTTTCCTCAAAGAGGACAAAGTTTTTAGGTGATGTTTACTCTTCTATTTGGTATACTGTAAGTTAAATGCTATATTGCAATATTTAAATACTATGTTATAGTCAAAGCATTTTGTTACATAAGAGAAAAAACCAAAGATATAGATATAGGTATAGAAATACACACACACACACACACACACACCTATTAATTATCAAATACATATTCAAACACACACATAACAAAATGTGGGAGAAATACTCATGATAATTGTAGTCCTCATTTCTGTAATTGGTTATGTGGTCATATCTGATATTTATAACTTCTTTCTTCCAATATTCATTCTGTATTCTTTTTGTAAACTTCGTCTAGCTTCTCCAGACACTCTCATGAAAAGTGTTGGAGGAAAAACCATTTGACAGATTAACAGCTACATAGCAGGTAACGGGGAATGTGTTAAGTTTTTTGAGTAATGAAACCACATCTGTTAAAGCAATCACAATTTGAGGTGCCAGTTGGTTAAATTTATGATAATTCACTGTCATTCTCTTAGTTCCCTCTGTCTTTTCACAGACCAAATAGACTGGTTGAATGGAAAAGGGATGGGAAATGCCACTCCTACATCTTGCAAGTCCTTGATAGTGGCACTAATCTCTGCAATCCCTCCAGGAACAAAGTATTGTTTTGGTTCACTATTTTTCTCAGTAGAAGCAATTCTAGTGGTTTCCTCTTGGCCTTTTCCATCATAATATCCCTAACTCCATAGTTCAGGGAGCCAGTTCAGGAATTTGTCAGTGGACAGCCTTCAGACTTGAACTGCAGCATTGGTTCTTCCTCAGATCAAGTTTCTGGCCCACTCTGCAAATTTGGACTTACAGCCTCCATAATTGTGTGAACCAATTCCTTAAAATCTCTCTCTCTTTCCACACACACACACACACACACACACTTTTGTTTTGTTTCTTCAGATTACACTAATACAGATTTTGTAGGTCAGAGTTCTATAGTATCTAAGTGCATAATTTTAGGCTGAATTATGTCCCTTAAAATTTTGTTATGTTGAATTTTGTCCTTTCAAAATTCATATGCTGAAGTTCCAATCCATAATACTTCAGAATGTAACCATGTTTGCAGATAGGGTCTTAAAAAGAGTGGTTTAAGTGAGGCTGTTAAGATCACCTTAATCCAGTATGATTGGTATCCATATAAGAAGCAGAAATTTGGACATACTAAGAGAAACTAAGGGTGAGAATGTGTGGAGGGAAGACCATGTAAGGACACCATGAGAAAGCCATCTTCAAGCTAAGAAGAGAGGAAGCCTCAATAAAAACCAAACCTGCTGACACATTGATCTAAGACTTCAAGTCTCCAAATCTATGAGAAAAGAAATTTGTTAAATCACTCAGTCTTGTGTGATTTTGTTATGGCAGCCCTAGCAGACTAATACACAAGACATTGTCGGATTTCTTTTTCCTATCATCACCATTGCTATCCTTATATTTCAATTCCATCGATTGTAGAAAATATTTTTCAACTTAATTAGCAACTCCATTATTAGGTTTTCCCTAGTGTTCAGAAGTTCCAAGGTTAACAATTAAGAAGCATTTTTCATTTCTGCCCCATTTAAAGTAGGGTATGGTTTTCTCTAACTTTTAATAGGAACAGTAAGGTGGAAATTATAGCCTGATTTCCTGAACATTTGTCTCACTAACCAGGAAAATCTGTAGCCCTTATCCTATGTCAGTGCACAGATTATTCCTCTCCCTTAGTGAAACAGTGAGTTACATCCATTTTGACAAGTTCATTTTTTAAGTGATCTTATTTTATTTTGAAACAGCATCATGCAAAGGTGGTGTGCCATAGTAAACCATGAATGTTATTGGAATATTCTGAATTTACAAAGTATTTTCTTTTTTTTAATTGAATTCTTTTAATCTTTTAAAAGAAAAGATATAGTTAAAAAATGTTTCTATGTGTTGGTTGTGTGTGTATGTGAGCAGTGGATGAAATGAAAAAATGTAAAGTAGAATACAAATTTTACATGAGTCCACATTTTACATGACTGTTGTGAAAGTTTTAATACTTAATTGTATTACAGTCTTATAAATCAAATGCTGCTAAAGATAATAATGATAGTAATAATAATAGCTTTGGTATGTTTACTGTTTGATAGACAGTGTTCTATGTACTTCATATATTTGCTGACTTACAACATTTTAATAACTTATGAAATAGGAATTATTACTTTACCTACTTAACAGGTGAGGAAATGGAAACACAGCAATTATACATCATAGACCTAAAGTCAAAGTCAAGAAAGGAGGATATGTTAAAGCTTGAATTGAACCAGGGCAGTCTGTTACTAGATTCAATGCATTTGATAATGTAATATACTGTCTTACTATGGAAACCTCAAGGATTTCTAAAAATAATGAAACATCTCTATATTTCATCCCCACTGCTCTAACTAGATTTATGTCTTTCTATATATGTTACATAAACATCTATACGTGTATATTCATATCACTTGTGTTTCAACTCAAAAAAGAAAACTCAGTCTCTGTAGGTTTTTAGATTTTTCTATGTAGTGATATTTAACTTGAATTAAAACATTTTTGTCATATTGTTTTTCCATTACATTTCCCTAATAAACATGCCATATTATTATTTATCTCAAATTCAAGAAAGGTTTATAGAAAGAGGCAGTAATGGGCAGCCCCGGTGGTGCGGCTGTTTAGCGCCGCCTGCAGCCCAGGGCGTGATCCTGGAGACCTGGGATCGAGTACTGCGTTGGGCTCCCTGCATGGAGCCTGCTTCTCCCTCTGCCTATGTCTCTGCCTCTCTCTGTCTCAATAAATAAATAAAAAAAGAAGTAGTAATAATGATAGCAAATGCCTAAATACTGCTTGTAGTATGTTAAGCATTCTTATTAATGATATACATATTACTTATTTACTTATATATACTTTTTATAGCACTTGCAAATTATTTTTTTAAAGATTTTATTTATTTATTCATGAGATACAGAGAGAAAGAGAGAGAGAGAGAGAGAGAGAGAGAGAGAGAGGCAGAGACACAGGCAGAGGGAGAAGCAGGCCCCATGCAGGGAGCCCGATGTGGGACTCGATCCCAGGTCTCCAGGATCACACCCCGGGCTGAAGGCAGCGCTAAACCGCTGAGCCACCCGGGCTGCCCTACTTCTGTATATTTATGTATAGTTTATTTAATTCTGATAGTAAGCATATGAGGTAGGTACTATTATTAGCATCATTTACAACTAAGAAGCTGAGGCTCAGATAGGTCAAATCTGGTTTAAGGTCAAATCTGGATTTCAAATCATGGACGACTCACCCAGAGTCCATACTCTTACCCTTTTCACCTTTCTGCCTTCCACTATAGCAGAAATCAGAAAAACTGCATAGCCATGTATAAGGCCAGTGTGCACATGAATTTTTCTAGAAATTATTGGATGAGAAATACTAATTACCACATATCTATAATATATATATACATCTATGTATATGTAAGTATATATATACATATGTATGTATACATACATACATATACATATATACTTACATATATATCTATAATATATATACTTATATGTTTATCTATATCTATAATATATATCTATATATACATGAATGTATATATATACATATATACATATATATATATTTAATCCTTACCTAATAAAATTGAGAAAATATTATGATTTGGAAGCATACCTACACCATTGTTTACTGATTGTCTCTAATATCCATCTGTGGCTAGAATCTATTTCTTCAACTTCTTGAATCTTAGCTGGACCTGTGACTACTTTAATCAATAGAATGTAGTAGATTTGACTTGTGTCAGTGGCAGGCTTAAATCTTTGAGGGACTGGTACTTCAAATTCTCCCTTTAGGAAACCCATCAGCCATGCTGTGAAGAAGCCAAAATAGTGAAAGAATTGAGGTACTGGCTAATACCACCCATTGGGTTGAGTTCTACTTGAGAGCCAACACTGTGTGTAAACTGTCTTGGAAGTAGATTCTCTGGCCCCAGTAGAGCTTCCCAGATTGACACTCCCACATTCCAACAAGCCCTGCCCAAACTGCAGAAATGTGAGCAAATACATTATTGCTGTTTTTTTAAGTCACCAAGTTTTGGGGTAGTTTTGTATGAAATAGCAGATAGCATAGATAAGCAACTTAAAATATTTTATTAAATGTCTATTTTAGCAATGTTAAACAGTGAATGTTCTGCTAACTTGTCATTAAAGTTTTTCTAAGTTTGTAAGTTTGTTTTGTTTAGGATTATCAAGCTAATCTTTGTGTAATGTGTGTGTGTGTACCTTGAAACTTACCTATCATAAAAGAGGATAGGCTGTATGATTATACTTTCAACTTGGAACTATGTTTCCATAAACATCCTTTTTGAAGTGGTTTTGGCAGAGTTGATCAGAAGAAATACTCATGTGAGATTTGGAAAGCAGAAGTGAAGCACTGCCCATTGATTTCTGAAGGTGTCACATGGTTGTGACAGACTCACACAGCCCAGAAGATTCCAGCATAACCTCAGATCTCAGTGCTCTGGTATCCAGCTCATCTTTCCTGCTGCTCACCAGCCAGTTCTGTCCCAAAGAATTCTTGGGTTTTACAAGAATTGTAAATGTAATGTAGGTTTTACATTATCCTTCATGGCTCCTTATCACTGGATGACTGTATATGGTTTCTCAGATTGATTGGTTGGTGACTTCTCTCATTCCCCATTTCCCACTTTTCAGAACTTCTGCTTCCTTGTTTGAATCCTAGCTGATGTGGGAATTATGGAGTTTTTGGCTCCCTGACAGCCATACTTCATATTTTAAAAGATTGGTAATTTTTAGAGTATTCCATGATGGTACTGGTAAGCAGAGAGGTATGTGATGATAAACTCGACAAACAATATCTCAGCTTGTATGAAGAGCATGCTTGTGTGAAGAGTAACACTGGAATATAAATTAGAACTATGATAATAAATATCACAGGAATGAAGGTACATATTACTTTTGTTTGCGTCCTAGCTGAATTCTTGCAGAATGGTACATAAATAAAATCCTTGCCACTTTCAGTTCATTCAACGAGTATACATTGAACAGTATACTATAAAATTACACTAAATTAAGTATCAAAGTACAGCAAAGAAAAATAAATGCAGTCCTATCTGTTATGGAGCTTATAGTACAACACACACAAAAATATAGGCAATTAAGTTAATAAAATGAGTTTTATAATGGGAATGTAGGGTTCTTTGAATTTTATAGCATGGGAGCCCATACAAGTTTCAGGGTTCCCAACCGACATTCCAAGGCAAGTGAAGATTCAAGTAATGCCTGTAGAGGAGTGAGATGGAGCTACCCCAGCAGGGCAGGGACAGCATCCTTCACAGGGATCAGAAACCAGAAAAAGTTGGCAGACAGGAGGACCTAGGAGGGGCCACAGGAGAGCACAAGAGCATGGCATGATGAGGGTAGGTAGTGAGAAATGAGGCTTGGGAATTAGGAAGAGCTGAGATTTAATGGGCCTGAGTTCCAAATGGGTATGGCATTTAAACAGTTCAGGCAGGAAGAACTTGTAGAAATTATATTTAGCCAATAGCTGAATTGACAGGAATAAGCAATAGCAAGATTTTTTTTTTTTTTAAAATAGCAAGATTTTTGATGGCACATGAAGGGTGGGAACAAGACAGAAATCTTTCCTTCCCTGGAGTCTCATCACCTTTCATGACCTGGCCAGGCTGCAGGGAAACAACCAGGAATTCAGATGAGGACACAGTGTTTATGGCATTAGGTGATAGTTTTGCATGTAACAGGAGTTACAGTCCACCAAAGGATTATCTGATGTCTCCCACAGTCAGTCTCCCAAGGGCTCTAAGAGCTGGACCCCAGTGGTGTCTGGGTGGTTTCTGGAAGGACTGAGTTCCTAAGCTTATGGTTTGAGCATCGTGATTTGTACAACCCTCAGCAAACATACATATAGACTCCTAGCAGCCCGGGTAGGGCCTGTCTGGGGGAATCATATGGGTTAGAGGGAAGCCTCTCTGAGGCCTTGTGCCATCCAAGTAGGTAGGGAAGCCTGTGAGCTGGTAGCCAAAGGTGGGGTGTGGGAGTTGTCACTAAATTTCTCTTGGAAAACAAAACATAACCAATAGGGCACATGGGGGAAAACTATTATTTTAATGAGTTGAGCAAGACATTGAGGTGGCCTTGGCTCAGATGTAGGGAGGCTTTGACTCCAGATCATTGAAGATAAATTGGGGATGGGGATTTCAAAAAACTTTTGTATGACATTCTGACATACAAAAAACATACATATTTAATACATACAACCTGATGAGATTGGAGAAAGTACACATTAGTGAAATCATCACAATCTATGCCAACCCAATTTTTATTCCAAGAGTACAGAAAGTGAATATATTCCTTATTTCTTAATTTCATATTGGAATGCAGTGGCTATCATCATTCTTTTCCCTTTCTATATAAAAGTTGCTTATATGTAACTACAGTCAGAATTAAAAAAAATCTTCAAAACCTTGTCTGGGGGTAACCCAGCATAATTCACAAATGTGTGAAAGAGAAATTTGAAAAAAAAAAAAAATTCCCTCTTCACTGCCCAGAACATTGCAATTCTAATTTCTCTCCTTAGACATAATGGGAGGTGAGCACCAGGAGGAGAGAAGATGAAAGGAACACTATCCATGCAGGAAAAAGTCAGGAGGCAGTTCATGGGCTGGGCTTAATGAAATTCCCCCCAAATTATACTTTTCATAGGCTCGATTGCAGGACAAATATCACAGTGGGGTTAACAGAATCAGAGGTTAGTAATAGAAGGAGCATTCTGGGAAAATAAAAAAATACAATTTTCTACTTCATAAAGTGTACCCTTTCCACTGAAATTTCCAGCATATTATAAATGAAATTGTGCTGAAGTTGAGAAAAGCACATAAAGATTATGGTTGTTTTTTAGCCTTTAAAACAGATTGATTTTTCTATTTACTCGCTAAAAGCTGAGTTCAGGGATTAGTTCTTTTCCAAGTGATTATGGAGTCTTGAAATGGTCAGAGGGTTGCATTCTCCACTGTGCCTATGGTATTAGCCAAGAGCTAGAGTCAGGGGAAAAACCAGTGGGGACTGAGAGGCTGATTTTTCAACTGCAAATTACTAGAATATTATTGAGATGAAATGGTCATGATTTTCTACTTTGTGCTATTTTAGAATTTATTATGAAAAACATCTCTTTAGATTGCCCCTTCTCCTATCAAGATCTGAGTTCTGCAGAATGTTTTAATAATTTTCATCAAGTGCTCATTCACATCTCTATTGGAATCATATATGTATGCCTGTAACTACTAGTGTAGAACAACATAATGCTATAGAGACACATGTCCTATCTATCTATCATCTATCTATCATCTATCTCTGTTGTTTTGGTTATTGGGTGGAACAGATGAGAAGGAGAGAACTATTGGGAACAGATCTCTTTAGGGTGAGCTTGCATGAAATAATTTTACAGTGAAGTATTTCTTAAGAGAAATCCACTCATTGAGAATAAGAGGAAATTTTGAGCCAAGATTATTAATTCATATGTGATTAGAAAAACCCAAACAACCTGCTGCATGATATTTCTCTCAGCCGTAGACCATGACTTGGGATTAGCAAACAGCCTGAGAGCCTATGACTGGAGTGCTCTCAACTACCAGTGCCCCATGTGAAAGGAGGAAAGATGTCTTCTAATCTCTAACTATCAGTTATATTTATATTGTGTGTCATGTGGTGCATTACATGGTGCTATGGTTTGAATGTTTCTGCTCTCTGAAATTTATGTGTTGAAGCATGAATGCTTGTGTGAAAGCGTTTGGAGATGGGGCCTTTTGGAAGCAATTAAGCTTGGATAGGGTCCTGAGGGTGGAGTCCCCATCACAGTATTAGTGTTTTTATAAGGCGAGGAAGAACTACCACATGTGAACACAGTGAGAATGTGGTTGTCTACAAGTCAAGAAGAGGCTGTCATCAGAAATCTAATCTGTCAGCACGTTGATCTAGGACTTCCAAGTCCTAGAATTGTGATAGATAAATAAACCTGTTATTTAAGTGACCCAATCTGTGTTATTTGTTATAACACTCTGGGCTAAGACACAAGGTATTAGGGATTTTTGCAAGAGGCTTTTCAGAAGAGGGGTGGCCATTGTGGATTAGAATTGTGAGAGGGCCATCATGGAGGATGGATTTGAAAAGATAAAAAGAAAAAAAAAAAAAACTTGCCAGGAAAGGAAGACAGGCATGAAGAGGAAATAAAAAAGGTAAGAATAATGAGGGGCTACACTGATAATTCCTTTGTACACATTTACACATTTATCACTGGGCACTGGAGATAGAGAAACTACTTAGATACTCATCTTCTTTCTAAATTCCTTTATTTTTTCTAAATTACTTTAAATACTCAAAATATATCCAGAGAAAAAATCTACATACATGCACACACATAAACTAAATACACTTGATAAGGTCTGAACTCAGAAGACACAAAGTAAAATGAGGGGACACAGGATGGAGGGAGTGGTCAGGGTATTAGAAAAGTCTTAAGTCTTCAGTGAAGCATTTATGTGGGTTACAATATGCAGAAGGTGTTGTGAATCCTTGCTGAGGGAGATGGGGTCATCTAGGATATGCCCTCACACCCTGAAGTCCACTGGTTGTTGCCAACCTCACCTCCCTGCATCACAGAAACTGCCCGTTTCACATTGTATCACATGCCAGGATACTAGACCTGCTCTACACTAAAGGAGTCACAACTCCAATTTGTTTCCTTTATATCCCTGCAAGCAGGTGTATAACTTCTGATGATCCTTTTATAATGAATCTCTTCCTAGCCTTCATCAGAAACATGCAAAGAGGAGCACCTGGGTGGCTCAGGGGTTGAGCATTTGCCTTTGGCTCAGGGCATGGTCCCAGGGTACTGGGATTGAGTCTCACATCAGGCTCCCTGCAGGGACCCTGTTTCTCCCTCTGCTTCTGTCTCTTTCTGTCTCTCATGAATAAATAAAATCTTAAAAAAAAAAAGAAACATGCAGAGCTTACCAATTGTATCTGCTAAATAACCCTTATATCTGACATATTAATTGTTTTAAATGTTTTATTTATTTATTTGAGAGAGATTGAGAGTGAAAGCATGAGTGGAGGGGAGAGGCAAAGGCAGAAGCAGGCTCCCTACTGACCAAGGAGCCTTAATCGGGGCTCGATCCCAAGACTCCATGATCATGACTTGAGCTGAAGGCAGACACTTAACTGACTGAGCCACCCAGGTGTTCCTCTGGCATATTAATTTTTAAAGATGTTTTATTTTAAAATGCCATTCATGTAAGATAGTATATTAAACATATTAAACATACATATAAAATTTGAGGATTAATAAAAACAAAGCACAATGATTACCTGTGTACTCCCTACTTATCTTAGGAATGAGAACAGATTTCTTAAATATAATGTGTTCAAAGTTAGGTTATATTTCCGACTTTCACAAGGATTGCTGGAATTAGAAAAGACAAGTGGTATTACTATTGGTTTACCTTAATATTCTCATCACTTCTCAATATTCAATGAGATTTTTTTGTCTTTCAAATAGTGGTTGAATTATATTTTATGCCAAACTCTTTTCTAAGGATTGCAAAATGCATTCTTTTGCCAAGAGGCCATTTTCTTTTTCTGGAATGAAAGAAGCATTATGAATTTTACATTCTATTATAATAACATGTACAGCTGATGTTCAGTTCTAAAATATTTCTTCTTTCCCAAAGTGTGCTTTATGTATTCTTCAGCTGGAAAAAAAAGAAGTCCATTTCTGGAACCAGCTCCTTTAGCAGTTTACTGAGGACTTAAAAAAAAAAAATCCAGGTGCAATTCCTTCCCACACATATTGACAGATTCAGGAAGTCTTAGAAAACTCTCAGCCACAGTTTGGAAACATGATCTTGGAAAATAGGACCTATCTCACCAATCATATGAATTTTTAAGAAATTCCGCTGAGCTCATACTTTGTAGCTCTTTGTATATAAAGAACATTGTGTAATTACTTCAGTATGAAAGGTTGAGAAAGAGAGCATCTGTTTTTTGAAAATTATAACTGAAGATAACCTTGTTCTCTAGTCAAATTTCTGGTTTGAGAGAAAATGTGGTATCCAGAGACATAGCATTCCATGACCTTCAGTCCTTCCTAAGATTCTCTTGACCTTATCTCCAGCATTTTATTCTCAGCACAGCCAGCCGGTCCCAGAACTTGCTGGTTTTCTTCTACTCACTCATTAGCTGTGTAACTGGTAGTCTACACTCTGATTTCTGACTACCTACATGAGGCAGATACTTTCCTTCTTGGTGTCAGGCAATACAACCTTAAGGCTTCCAGTTGCATTGGTACAAACATCCTTCTTATTGCTTCTAGGCTTTTGATTCCAGAATCTAGTTTCTCTGTTTTCCCACTTGTTTTGTGTCCTCAAAACCTTTCTTAAAACTTTGTTAAGCCCAACAGATGCCTCCGGTAAACTTGTTTTATTCACCTACTGGTAAGCTAGTGTGTAGAATGCCTCTGAGATCTTAAAGTCAAATAACTGTTGGTCTGCCAAGCAGGACATTTGATGTGTTTACTCTTATTAGTATATACTTTCACCTTAGTTTTTTTTTTTTTTCTTTTCGCTTTCTGCACAGTTTTCAATACATATCTTTAACTTATCACAACCTCCACTGAAATCATCTATCACTTCACATACAACATAAAATCCTTACAACAGCATATTGTCATTCTCCTTTTTAGTCCTGACATTCTCCCAAGTATTTTTTTTGTGTGTGTGTTCTATAACACCAAACTTGCCATTATTAATTTGTTTTAAAGAGTCACTTAAAAATTAATTTTTAAAATGAGAAAGATAGGGGCAGCCCTGGTGGCTCAGCGGTTTAGAGCCACCGTCAGTCTGGGGCCTGATCCTGGGGACCCAGGATCGAGTCCCACATCGGGCTCCCTGCATGGGGCCTGCTTCTCCCTCTGCCTGTATCTCTGCCTCTCTCTCTCTTTCTCTCTCTCTCTCTGTGTCTCTCATGAATAAATAAATAAAATATTAAAAAATTTTAAAAAATGAGAAAGATATTTAAGTTGAATATATTCATCATTTTTGATACACTGCTATTCTTGGCGTTTCCATCTGATACCATTTCTTTTCACTCTGAACAACTTTCTTTAATACTTTTTGCAGAATAAGTCTGTTGGTGCCAAATTCTCTCATGCATCTGTTATTTGAAAATTTTTTTTTGGCCTTTTGTTTTTTTAAGGCTATAGAATTTTAGGTTGAGTTTTTTCCATTTTGAATGGATATAGAATTCTAGGTCAGTCTCTTCCTCCTCCCTCTCCAGGACTTGATGCTGTTACTAATGTTTGTTGGTTTGTTTGTTTTGCTTCCATTGTTCCTGACAAGAAGTTATGAGTCATCCCTAATGATTTCCCCCCTGCATGTGATCTAGATTTTTCCTTTGGCTACATTCAATATTCTTTCTCAGTCATTAGTTCTTAGCAGTTTAAATGATTGACCTTGAGGTGGCTTTGTATGTTTATGTTGCCTGGTGTTTATCACAATTCTTTGAAAAATTTTGGCCACTGTTTCTTTAATGATTTCTCTCGCTCTCTTCTCTCTCATTGTGATATTCTATTCACACATAGGCCACTTAATAATATCCCATAGATCGATGGGGAGAAGTTCAAGTATTTTCCAACTTTCATTTCATTGTTTGCTTCTGTTGGATATTTTCAAGATCTATCTTCAAAGTCACTTCAAGTTCATTTCTACAGGTTTAGTCTGTTGTCAAATCCATCCAAAATTTTTTTCACTTTAGATGATGCATATTTTAACAGTAGAACTTCCATTCAGATAACTTTTATAGTTTTCATGTTTTTACTAAGATTCCCTATTTATCCCCACTTCATATTCATTGGTCCCATTTTCTTGATTTTCTCCATGTTTACAATTTTTATTTTTGCATGTTAGCTATGAAGAATGCCTAATGTGGAGTATCTCCATTTGATCACCTTATCTAATAAAGTGATGAGTTTGGTTCTTATGGGCAGTTCATTTCCTTACTTACAAACAATCCATACTTTTCAAAATCCTGTTTTTCAGCCATGTTAGGGCAGTTCTAGAATTGCCTTTATTCTAGATCTGGAGTTCTTATTCTCTAACAGTGTAATATTGTGAGGCGGAATATTACTCATTATCTATGGTGTAGAAGGTGTTCTCTCCATGCTGGTTAGTTTGCACATAAATAGCTTTCATACTTTTGTGAGGTCTAACAGTTATCCAGCTCCATTTCAGAAGATGTTATTTCTTTTTTTTAATTTAGTTTTTTTGTTCTGTTTTGGTTTTGGTTTTGGTGTTTTTGCTTGGTCTCATGAAGTTTTTTCCTGTGTATTTATATTTATAATCAGTTAAAGATTAGCCGGAGCTTTACACAGATTTCATACAAATTTCTGGATCTCCTTCTCTGAGTATCCTCTTTCTGGTATCTTGTCTGACAAGTCAGTTCTCAGTAGCTTCAAACTCCCATTTCTGTCTCCATAGATAACCAAGACCTCTGTGCTCCCATCTCTGAATGACAGCTGTACAATGGGTCATCAGACTAGTAGATTTGTTAGTGAGAAAGAGATTTTGGCCTTCAAAAAAATAGCTTTAGTACAGGTGTCAGGATAATTATTTTTCAGATTCATAGGTCAGGATAATTATTTTTCAGGTTCATAGGTATGAAGGGGATGGAAATAACTGTAGTTATTGAAAATATCATTGCATGTTCCCCTGATTAATTTTTAAAATGTAAGAGAGATGGATGCTGTTAATTTTCTAGAATAAGCAGAATAAAGGGATCACCCATCCACAAAGCTGGTGCTTATGGCCATGGTAACCCAAATAACAATAGGACAAAGAATCATTAACACCCAAGTGGGGTGGAGAAAACTCTTACAATGTTATTTTATTTTACTCCTAGTATTTTGTTGAAGTATACGCTCATATATTCAATCCAAGATTTTGTAGACATTATAACTGTATTCATTCTTATTGGGCTGTGGAAATCTGCCTCTTTGACTTTTATCCTATACTTCATTAAAAAGGTTATCTAAGAGTCCTTTAATATTTAAGTAGTATGGATTTTTTTTCAAACTAAGGGTTATTTTGTACTTTGCTGATTTCCATGGCTACAATTGTGAAACACTAATGTAGTTGTTAATGAAGAAAGCAGCTGTCTAGCTCTACTTAAGCTAAATATAAAGAATGCAAATATTTAGAGAGTTAATATTGTTTACTAACATTATATATATTGTACAGTACAGAGACTATAAAATACAACACAACAAAAGCACTGGACTATAGAATCCATGTCTTTTGTGTTATCATTATTATTCAAAAGAAGCAAGAGGGAGTTCCTGCAAGACAGTTCATAAACCAAACACTTTTGGTCCTCTATAATTTTGTAGATCTTTTTCAATATAAATCAAATCTACCGTGCAGATAAAATCAAATTGAGGAAAGAAAACATAACAGACAATAAGCTTTAGAGGAGAAACTTACAGTTTGAAGTGGTACTTAATAAAAGCAAGGGCTGAAAATCAAAAGGCTAAACCAATTCTTAAATAGTTTCTGTGCTACCATGACACCTCCAGAGCATATATATCCTCGGGACTTACTGATGTCTTTGGAAATGGTTGAGTGGTTTGTACACACCCTGCTCTATAGCTGGGTTATCACTTAAATGATATGGTAAAGTAGATTTGCCTTTGTTTCTGTAAGTGGATTGGCTTTGGTAAAAAATAGTTAATACTGCACATCTTAGATTATTGTATTGTATAGACCTGACACATGTCTGCTATACTTGTCTGTGATCTGCTCTATACAATGGCTCTGTCCTGATTGATTATAGGTTGTATTCTACATAGATGACTGACTTTGATTGCATATTGGAAGCTTGTTTATTCTCAGTATAATCCACTGTTGATGATAATTAATGACTTGCTTGTCTTTATGTAGGAATAAAATGCCAATAATTTTAGAAATGGAGAAAAACCTGGCAGATTCTATCATTAAAAAAAATGTTATTGGAGGAAGTCTGGGAATTCAAGTGTTCTGATCAACAGGAAAAATGAATGTATTTCTTATAGAAAATAAATGAAGAGGAAAATAAAAAGAAAGTCTCATAAATCAGATTTATTTCCTTTCTCACTCTTTCTACCCCATTTTCCTTGAACGTTGGAGTTTCATTGATTGATTGATTGATTGATTTAGAGCAAAAGAGTGTGAGGGCCTGTGGGGTAGAAGGGGCAGAGGGAGAGGGAGAGAGAGAATCTTAAGCGGGTGCCACATCCAGCATAAAGTCCATTGCGGGACTCAATCTCATGATCCTGAGATCATGACCTCTACCAAAATCAAAAGTGATATTCCTAAATGACCGAGCCACCCAGGGCCGGAGTTAGATTTTCTTAATGTACGTATTAGTCAGTCATAGTTAAAGACTTGTGGTTTTAACTTCTGCTGCAACAAGGTAACAAAGGAATGACTCCTGCACCATAGATTTCTCTAAGAGGAAGCTATATTAGAGAGTATGCAGAAATCATACTGAATTGAGCCAAAACCTAGCATGTAACCATTTTGCGCTCTCAAGAGGCCACATTTACTGCACTTTTAAGTCTTAAGTCTTTGCTCCTTTGTACTTTTCAGACTTCATAACATATAAGACATGGCAATAAAAGTCACCAACTGAGAAAGAATTCAGATATCTACATGATTTTTTACTCACCTAATATTCCAGGAACATTTGTTCTTCCACAAAGTGCGAGGTTAGGAAAATTTATTGTTGTGTAGAAATAAATTCAGTTACATATATATACATACACATATACATTTACATATATATACATATATATATACATTTAAACACACACATGTATATATTTACCATTTAATGCAAGGTGCAATCACTTTTCACTTTGGGTATTTCAAAAACATTGTACCCAGTATTAATCTAGAGGCAAGGTAATAAAAAAATGTTCAAACAAGACATTATCCTTCAACTCAACTCTTCCTTCAGAACATTATCCTTTAAGCTACCCAAACCAAACATTCTATATATCCCAGGCTTTAAAAAAATGAAGACTGGGGGATCCCTGGGTGGCGCAGCGGTTAGCGCCTGCCTTTGGCCCAGGGCGCGATCCTGGAGACCCGGGATCGAGTCCCACGTCGGGCTCCCGGTGCATGGAGCCTGCTTCTCCCTCTGCCTGTGTCTCTGCCTCTCTCTCTCTCTCTATCTCTCTGTGACTATCATAAATAAAAAAAAAAAATGAAGACTGTATTTATATTTCTGCTTAGTGACTCATGCTTTCATTAGTTTGGGAATTCTTAAAAATTAAGTTTTTAAATTTGAAATCAGTAATTAATTTTCTTTAAAGAAAAACAACCAAAAAACCTCGGGACCCCTGGGTGGCGCAGCGGTTTAGCGGCTTAGCGCTGCCTTCAGCTCAAGGCATGATCCTGGAGACCCGGGATCGAGTCCCACGTCAGGCTCCCAGTGCATGGAGCCTGCTTCTCCCTCTGCCTGTGTCTCTGCCTCTCTGTGTCTCTGTCTGTCATTCCCATGAATGAATAAATAAAATCTTAAAAAAAAACTCTTCCTCCTAGTGAAGTTTGTTTGTTTGTTTGTTTGTTTGTTTTCCCCCTCCTAGTGAAGTTTTAAAGATGGTAAGGAGCTCACGAGATGAACAAACATTAATGAATCATAAAGTGTTATTTACATGAATCATGGGAAGTAGAAACCTTCAAGAGAAATGGCACTACAACAATCCAGAGAGGTTCTAGAAACATACCTTTGAGAATAACCAAGCACTTAGCTTAGTCTACGATAGATATTTAATATACATATGTAGGGAACCCTGGGTGGCGCAGCGGTTTAGCGCCTGCCTTTGGCCCAGGGCGCGATCCTGGAGACCCAGGATCGAGTCCCACGTCGGGCTCCCAGTGCAGGGAGCCTGCTTCTCCCTCTGCCTGTGTCTCTGCCTCTCTCTCTCTCTCTCTCTGTGTGACTATCATAAATAAATAAAAATTTAAAAAAATTAAAAAATTATTAAAAAAATAAAATAAACATATGTAATCGATGAGGAAACTTTTTTTAGAAAAAGGAATAAAGCCTCCCCGCACCCCCAGGAGAGCTAAAATACTAAAAATGACTGTACTTGAGCATTTACTTAGGAGTCAATAGAAATGGATCCCTATGAGAACCAAACCACAGAAGTCTGAAGAAATTAAGGATGCTGGAAGTGGATCACCTTGGGTATTAATTCGAATGGGATTGTGAAAAAGCAAAGCTATGAGAGAATGGAGGCAGACAAATTCTGAAAGAAAAAGAGAAACTGAGTGGAGAATAAGTATTTTGTATAATAACAAAAAGAGACAGACACACATTGTAGTTTCCATTTTAATATAAAATTTCCTGAATGTCTGCCCATTAAAAAAAAAAGATTTATTTATTTACTTATTTGAGAGAGAGAGAGAGAGAGAGAGCATACATATGGTGAGCAGATGAGGGGGCAAAATGACATGGAGAGAGACAATCCTCAAGCAGACTCCCCACTGAGCATAGAGCCTGATACAGGGCTTGATCCCAGAAACCTGAAATCATGACCTGCACCAAAATCAAAAGTCATCTGCATAACCAACTCAGTTACTCAGGCCCCCTAGTGCCTGCCCATTTTTATAAGTTGATTTATGTATTAATATATTTAACAAAGAATTCAATAATCGATGCTTTACACCTCAATTAAATTCTTGCAATGTGCCAGGATCTGTACTATGTCTTAGACAGTGTTCTTGCCCTGGTTGCCACTGTTGAGAAAAAGTAAAGAGAATTCTGAAGGGAAAGAAAAGGAACAGGAAAAAACAAAACAAAACAAAACAAAAAACAGAAAATATAAGCTATTCCTAATAAATAACGTAGTTGCTTGTGCATGCCATTGACAGGGCAAAATGAAAGATTTTGTCTAAACATTTGGGTTTGGATAATAAAATCACAGAGTCCACTTTCAAATTCTTTATAAAATCTAAGAATAAATATAACACCATTAAATTTGAAGCACATTGAAGTTTTGAAGAAAGACTGACTTCTATATGAAGGAGTTTCATTAAAATTGTCAGAGAATACCCCAGTTGTTCATTGAAAATAAACGTTTTTAAAAGATTTATTTATTTATTCATGAGAGACACAGAGAGAGAGATGGAGAGACACAGAAAGATGAGGAGAAGCAGGCTCTTCACAGAAGTCTGATGTGAGACTTAATTCTGGATCTTGGGATCACGACCTGAGGCAAAGGCAGCTGCCCAACCCCTGAGCCACCGAGGCATCTGGAAAATAAATATTTTTTTAATGAGAAAATGCAATGGCTGAAGCAATGTCCACTGTCAAGAAGGAATGATGTTATGATGCTGTGGAACTAAAGCATCGTTCAGGGTTTTAAGTATAACTTTGAGGGGCACCTGGGTGACTCAGTCAGTTAAGCATCCAACTCTTGGCTTTGGCTCAGGTTATGATCTCATGGTTGTGGGATCCAGATCTGCCTTGGGCTCCACGTTCAGCTTGAGCCCGTTTGGGATTCTCTTTCTCTGCCCCTCCCCCTACTTGTGCTCCCAATCTCTCTCTCAAATAAATAAATAACTTAAAAATAAGTATAACTTTGATCTTTGCTAGATAAGCAAGACACTTGAAAGGAAGTATAGTACAGTGGTCAAGAAATACAATGGTCAGTCTTAGCTAGTTAGGAACAATAAGCCCATGAACAACGGTAGATTACAACATTTTGTTTATTTCTTACTTTGCATGTCAGAAGCCGTGTTTTTTTCTTCCCCTCTGTATGTTTTTGTTTGTTTGTTTGTTTGTTATGAGCCCTAGGCTGAAAGCTCACCCTCATTTCAAATATTACATTTTGTGTCAAGAAAAAGAAAACCGATGGAAAAACATGGAGAGGGTCTTAAAGTCTGTGCTCAGAACCATGTTATCACATCTGCTCATTTCATGGACCAAAATATGTCATGAGGCCAAACCAAAAGTCACTGGGACCGGGAAGTATTCTCATCACTTCTGTGCACTAAAAGTCCCATGGCAATTGTTGGTAATAGTCTTTTTAAAAAGTGAGAAGTCAGCAAATAAGAACAGTTATGTCACCCTAACAATAGATTCTGGAGCCAGACTGATGGGATTTTCTGCTGAATAGCTGTGTTAAATTAGGTGATTTATTTAATCTCCTCACACCTTAGATTCCTCATCTATAAAATAGAAAATAATAGTACTTTTCTCAGAAGGTAAAAATGAGGATCAGGAGGATTAATATTTGTAAGGAACTTAATATTGAGTCATAGTAAGTACTACTTAAGTGTGAAATATATCATATGAATATTGTGAAACTAATTAAACTGATTTGTTTTATTTTATTTTTAAACTGATTTATTTTGGTGACGCTTTCTAATTCCACCCTAGGAGATGTCTTTCAACTGTATGTTCTTAGCTGTAAATAAAGTAACACTATTTTTACTAGATTTATTTGATCTAAGTTCACATGAAACCAAGCCTTTAGGGATTGTAAAAGCTGTAAGTTAATTTTATTTTCTGAGTTGTAATACGGTTACTTAGTGTTTACAATAAACACCACAAAATATAAATTAACATACAATATGTGATCTTTTGGGGAAATATTCAGATAATTAAGTCCATAGATAAAGAAATTGGATTGGTGGTTCCCAAGGGTTGGAGAGAGAGGAGTATAGAATTGCTGAATGGTCCAGGGTTTTCTCTGAGAAAATGAAAATATTTGGGGACTAGATAGAAGTAGGTGCTGTGCAACATGGTGAATGTGCTTAATTCCACCAAATTGCACATTTTAAAATTATTAATTTGATATCATATGAATTTTATTTCAATAAAAAATGAATTAACAATGTTTTTAATTGGTTTTCATAACATTGTTATTATATTTTGAAAGATTCAATTTATTTAAGAGAGAAAGAGCATGAGCAGGGGGAGGAGCGGAAATGGGGAGGAGGGAGAAGCAGTGGACTCCTCATTGAGCAGGGAGCCCAACATGGGGCTTGATCCCAGGACCCTGAGATCATTACCTGAGCCAAAGGCAGACACCCAGTTGCCCCCATTGTTATTAATCTTAAATAACAAATGACAAACATAGTCTTGTCTATAGAAAATAAAAATTGTTACTTTGTTATTCTGATTGCCTGAAAATTTATTAAACTCCAGATACTTCCTTTGAGTTCCACATATTTAGTTAACTGCCTACAAGATATGTCTTCTTGGTTTTCTCCAAGAAGCTCCATATTTAATATACCCAGACTTTAACTCATGATCTTCTCTTTAATATGGTTTACCAAAAAGTAATCTCTACCTCAAAACAATACTATCATATTTCTATTTCATAATTTAAAAATATGACAGCCAACCTTGACACCTCCATCTTCCTTATGTAGTTTACCAATACATCTTAAAATCTATAAATTTACTTCCTAGCTGTATCTTGACCCCATCCACCTGCTGCTCATCTGGATGACTCTAATGATTTCCTAATTGGTCTCCCCAAATTCACCCTTTCCATATCAAATGCTCCAACATGGCCAGACACCCAGTCACCTATGTCTTCTAAGCACTGAAGCCAAACTTACCTTGTAATATAAAAATTAAGCCATCTGCTCTCTAAACCTTTTAAATGCTTTGATTATATTTTTCTTGGCTTCCAGATCTGTGACTTCATGCAAATTTATACCACATCATGTTTCTCCTTAATCTGAGTATATAGTCTCTTCCCTCAGTTCCCCAAATGCATCTGGTTCTCTCCAGCCACAACCTTCACTTGAAATACTGTCTACCTCATTTGTTATGGGTTGAATTGTATCCTCCAAAAGGATATGTTGAAAACTTAACCTCCAGTACCTGTGAATGTGATCTGTTTTTTGGAAATAAGATCTTTGGAGAGATAGTTAAGATGAGATCATTAGGATGGGCCCACATCCAATATGACTGCTGTCCTTACAAGAAGGGGAAATTCAGATACAGAGACAACATGCACAGTGTAAGGAGACTATAGAGATACCTGGGGGAATGCCATGTGATGAGGAAGGCAGAAAGTAAAGCTGTAATAATTCAAGGAACACTGGAAGTTGCAAGAGGCGAGGGAGGAGGACTCAGAGGGAGGGTGGCCCTGCCAACACATTATTTTAGACTTTAAGCATCTACAGCTGTAAGGGAATACATCTCTGTTGTTTTAAGTCACTCACTTTGTTGTAGTAGCCTGAAGACACTAATGTACCATTTATCCCCCTTTTTAAACCCTCGATTCAATCAGGACAGGACACTTTGCACTTGCCTACATGAATCATTCTGATCCCCCTGTTAGGAGCATTTACAGAACCTTATATTGTCCTTTTAGCACTTACCAGAACTGTACTTTTGCCTTTATTTACATAATTTTTTATTTAATGTTTGCTTCTCAGCCCCTTCTTGATTTTAATCTCTCTCCATGTACGAATTTTTCCTCATCCTTATATTCCAACATTTACATAATAGCTGTTGTATAGTATATACTTAGTAATATTAGTCAAAATAGAAAAATTCAGTAATTCATTATGAAATATATAAATCACAGGAATGAAGCAAGATACAAGTGAACAAATGTACCAAAAAGCAAATAGTGAAGATTCCTAAGTATATTGTCGATTATTCTCATAATTTATGATTGAATGTATCTGATATTCATGAAGGCATGCACTCAATTCTTGAAGCAATGGTGGGAAGATTATGTGATGAGATGGATAGCGCCAGAATGCCTTTATCTTTCTGAGCTTCACAGCCTAATCTGCTTGCTATATTGATCTGAAGCAGCAACCTATTATTTAAACTATGTGAGAGAAAAATACTGGATCTGATAGAGACTCAAGCAATCTGTCATCTATGAGGCTGAAACACAGATCTGAGATGTTGCATGGATTGAAATTTCAAATGATATCAATCTCTAAGGGAATTTAAATCTCTGGCATGATACAAAATATGTGTTCTAAAATATTTGGAAAACTTAATATTACTCCAGTAATTATGAAGCATTTTGTCATTATTGACAAAATGGATTTTAGTTATGTCATACATCTTATGAAAGTAGTGCATTGTTCTTTAGTGTTTTCCAATAGTTAACTAATAATACGCTTTTTATTTTTATCTGTTTTTCTATCACCTCTCTCCACTGTGAGTTCACTGGAAATCTAAGTTTAAATCTCCTCTTGCAAAGAGTTTTTGTTTTAACATGTCATAAACCAAACCAAATCAAAACAAAATCTCATAAAACCTACTCTTACTCTGAATTGCATTATAGTTCATTTTAGTTTTGCCACTTCTTTTTGCCTATTTTAATTTTCTGATTCTAGCAGTAAAGTATTACTATTTTATAAGAAAAAATACCGGGATGCCTGGGAGGCTCAGTGGTTGAGCACCTGCCCCTGGCTCAGGGCGTGATCCTCAGTCTCAGGAGCAAGTCCCACATCCGGCTCCCTGCCTGGAGCCTGCTTCTCCCTCTGCCTATGTCTTTGCCTTTCCCTCTGTGTCTTTCATGAATAAATAAATAAAATCCTTTAAAAAAAAGAAAAAAAGAAAAAATACCTAGATAGTAATTAGGGGGTATGAAGTGTAGATTATTTAACTGAATAAATGTTTTGTGTTTCTGTGTTCTTGGGTGATGGAAATATTTGAATGTGATCATTATAAATCACTTTTGGAATGTCTTGTTGGCTTTAAAGATATATGTTTAGAATATCAAATAAAGTGATTTTGTATGCATATACTCTACATCTTCATCATTACTTAAACAATAAAATTACAGGAAACATGTTGATATTGATTATAGAATAGGCACATAGTACAAAGCATCCCCGGCAAGCTCTGAGGTGTTAGATGCTTGGTTCTGGAGGTCTGAGCAAGTTGACTCTGTCAGGAAGAGTGTGGTATGAATGGAGTCAAGATAAAGGTGCTATAAATGTGAGCTAACCCTGCATGGGGAAACTTTCTTTGGACTTGCCTTCTGATTTCAAACAAAAGTTTTCACCAAAGTGTATTATGAGATGTCTCAATAAAGATCCATAATTTTCCCAAAATGTTATGATAAGAAAGGTAATATTTATATATCAAAGTCCTAGGCTTAATCCTTCACTTTGGAAGTGATTTCATGCACGGATTTGAAAAAAAATCACTTACATGGTAATTATTTTTTTTTACTTATAAAGTAAAAATCAGGTTAATGCCCACCATAGAGAATGTTAGAAAGATGCAGTTGAGAAGGTTTACAAGAAGCTTTGAAAATGGTGAGAAAACTAACAACAGTAGTACTTTTTCATTTATTATAACTGTTTTTTTTTTTCTATTATTATTGCAGGAAAAATGGCTAAATGAGTTCTCATTCTACTGACTTTGGGTCAACAAATTTTATTTTCTTGGGGACAGCGATTTACATGACCAGATATCACTTTGATTTATAAAAGGCTGGTATCGTGAATTATATTATAATAACCAACTTAAAAAAATGGCATTGTGAAGATTCCATGAAGACTGAGAACAAGCAGCACAGTGCCTGGCACAAAGTGGAGATCACTATATATTTCTGCCTATTTACTCTGTGTTCTAAGTGAACACTGAGTTCATAGTTCTCATTATGCAAACAATCTTGTTAATTTGGGGAGAAAAATGTGTTTAAGTCCAAGAATTTTAGTACCTGACAGCTTTGATAAGTCCTATAATTGCACATTTTGCAATTAAATGGGAAAAAATACAGCTTGATATGAGATGTATGTCAGAGGAAAATTTTAAGTGCAATAAATATGATGATGAATGTGGATATTGTCTATCATTATAACTAACAACCTATTACTAGGCAGCATAGCCCAGGAAACCAATTGCTCTAAGAGTCACAGCTACTTTGAGCCTCAGGATATCCATATTATGGTAAGAATTAATATGTAATGCATATACACACTAGTGAATCCCAAACTCCAACTGAATTTCTATGAAGAAAGTATTTACTAAAGTGTTACAGACCACCATTGCATAAGTGCTCCTGCAGAGGTGTTAGCAGCTAATTACTCACCAACCTACAGTTGTGAGTGACCTTTAAATGTGTTTACCATGATAAATCAAATGTGAATGTGATTAGTATTCATGTTATATTATAAATATAATATATCCGATTGATAACCAAATAATAAAAACAGAGTTGAGCTTTTACAGCTCCTACGTAAAGATGTCTAAAATGTGATATCTTCAGATGCTTGGCTGTCATGCTAAGGACTCTATATTAGGGGCCTGATATTTTCCTTCTAAATAATTTCCTTTCAAATATACTTCATTTATTATATTTACTAACAAGTAATTTTTAAATTAATATCTGTGATAGATCCTTGTGCCAGTGTTTTCCATAATATGTTGCCATATTAAGAAAAGCCATGTAAGCGAAAACTCACAAATTATCAGTTGAAAGCATCCATTATGCTTATTCTCTAGTCCAATTAACCAAACACTTGTGGGCTTTTAATAACTACAAAATACAAAATCAATTTGATATAAATAGAATAAAAGATGAGAGATATAGTACAGCCTGTCTCTGAGAATGCTGCTCATTTTGAAAAGATGGTTTAGAAATGAATTTCCTCTGTAAAATAGAGTAAAATATAATAATGCCATTTTCATTTACAAGTTGTGGACAAGGACTAAAAATTCAAATAAGATTTCGAAAAAAGATGGCTACTCCCTTTCAAACAAGATGACTATAACATTATATTTAGGGAGCATTTAGAAGAAGAAATCTCTCAGGGTGCCTTTTTAAATATTTTCACAAATTTAAACTTGACTTTAATGTATTGCTTTATATCTTTCATTCGCTTGCCTCAGAATGATGATGAAAACCAAACTCCTTACCCTGCCTACAAAGCCTGAGGACAGCAACCCCTTGCTCATCCCAGATGGTAGTTTGCTCCACTCACTCTGGCCTTTCCAATCCCAGAGACATCAAGCTTGCCCTGCCTTAGGGGTTTTGCACTTTATAGTTCATCTTTCCCCAAATCATCTTGTAATTCGGTTAGCAGCTCAAATGTCAGCTCCCTGAAATCATCTTTTAATTCACGTCTCAGCTCAAATGTCACCTCTTCAAAGGCATTTCCGATGGCCTTTAGACTCATGGATAGCATCCATCCCCTTGTCTCCTCTTTGTAGTATGCATCACTATTGGATGTTATATTTGATTGCTAGGGTTTTGTGGAGGAGGGAAGGTTTTAGCTCCACCCTTTCAGTGTCTGTTGGGTGGGGTACTCAAATTAAACTAATAAACAGCAGATTAACTGGATAAAACATATTGTTTGTATATGTGTGTAAGGAAACCAACAGAAGAAATAGCTAGCTTGCTAAGTGGCTGAAGTCAGAGGCATACCTTACTTTATTTAGTAGCGGAGAGAGAGGGGAGAGAAAAGGCTTCTATGGGAAAAGCAAATCATTTTCTTCACAAAGAAAGATGGGTTTTTAGAACAGATGGGAGACAGAGGAGTTTGAGTTATATTTGTTTATGCAGGTGTGAGTGGCTTTTCCCTGTTGTTTATGGACGTGAAACTCTCCCAGAGAAGGAATTTATGGTAGGTTTACTCGTCATCTCTCTCCTGGGAGTAGACTCTCCAAAGAGAGAATTTATGAGAGCCTCCTTTCCCAGATGTTGTTGCTCTTGGTCAGACAAAGGAAGCTCAGTTAAGGCTTCCTTAAAGATCTCAAATCTTCATAAAACCTATGGGGTTCCAAGTAGATTCCTACCACTGTACAACAAAATTCCACAAGCTGGATATCTTGGTCAACAGATATTTACTTTCTCACAGCTCTGGAAGCCAGAAGTCTGGGATTGAAGGTGATTGTAGGGTTGATTTCTTCTGAGGCCTCTCTTCTTGGCTTGCACATGGGCCTTTCTCTGTGCACACACATGCCTAGTGTCTCTCAATATGTTCTAATCTCTTCCTCTTGCAAAGACACCAGGCAGATTGAGGTAGGATGCACCCTATGGCTTCATTTTAAATTAGTCAGCTCTTAAAAGAGTTTTGTGTCTAAATATGGCACATTCTGATGTACTAGGAGTTAGGACTTCAACGTATGAATACTGTGCAACTCCTAACATATACTTTTAATCCTTTCCATTGATCTTCTGTTTCTCCCACTGTAGCAGAGTTCTTTGAGGGCGGAGAGATGTTTAACTTCATTGCTCTCAACGTGTGAGACAGCCAAGGTCATCATTGGCTACAGTAGGTGCACAATAAATATTGTTTGGATACCTAACTGAATTGTTTCAGTGAATAAATGTTGATCTCTGATGCTGAGTAGGAAACTCTTCACTGGAACAGATATATTTTATATGGAGAGTCCTAGAGATGAGAGATGTAGAAAACTTACTTTCCCAAATCTTTGAAAAAAATGTTCAGTGTCAAAAGTTAAAACTGATTTATTTTGAAAATATTACCATTAAAATTACCATACACAAAATCTAGGAAAGTTTAAAAATATATTTCAGGAAGAAAGAATATTTTTCAAGAATACAGCTATATAGGGATGCCAGGTGGCTCAGTGGTTGAGTGTCTGCCTCGGCCCAGGGTAGGATCCTGGAGTCATGGGATCGAGACCCACATACGGCTCTTTGCGTGGAGCCTTCTTCTCCCTCTGCCTGTGTCTCTGCCTCTCTTTCTCTCTGTCTTTCATGAATAATAATAATAAAAAAAATACAGCTAAATAGCTTACATAGAAAACTCAAAGACAAATACCTAGCCCAACTTCTCTTTAAAGATTATGTGAGATGATAAGGTGTTAAAGCAGCCATAATCAAATAGAATATTTTTATGGAATGCTTGATGAAGAATGTAAGGCTTAAATAGCATTTTGAAACAATATGGAAAAGAATAAAAGCAGGTTGTGTTATGTTAAAATTTAGGACAGAAAAGTCAGGAGCAGCAGAAAAATAAATGCTGGTAGGTGAGGGAGTGAGTTGACGAATCATGTAGCTCATGGTTAACATTTGAGTTAGATCAACTATGCCCTTTGTAAAGGACAAGTGGTGATGTGTGACCAATGCATGAAGATCGGAGATTTTTAAAGTAAGTAAACAAGGGTTACTGCTTATGTGATGTACTAAAACTGTGGACCTTGACTGAGGTTGTTAAAACATTTGATCTATCATTACCACCTGAAAAATTGAAAGTAAAGGATTGGTTTCCTTTTCTACAGTAAACTTTGCAAACCGATTGAAGGGTGACTTGTGCTGCTATTTATATAGTGTGGGACAAAGCAGGTAGAGGTTTCGAGTAAGAAATAATGATAATCTTCATATATGTGATGGTTCTATAAAATGGGAAACAGCATAAAGTAGAATTTGAATTAAAACAAATCTAAATTAACAGAGAAAGAAGAAATTAGAGTGGAGATGTAAATTTCAAAGGCATTAGGGCAGAAATGGTCTCTTTGTCAAGTAAAGAGGAGAAATAAAAGCAAAATGCCTAATATTCAGGCTTAGAGGATGACCACCCTTGGAAAAAAGTTATATGATTTCTAAGAGAATGTGCTATCGCAAATAAATAGGAGAACTAGAAACAGATCATGTCTTGATTGAGGTACTTTAAATCATTTTCATTGGAGAATGGGTTGGTGGGATGGCAATTTGCTTTAAGTTCTCAATTATGGGAAGACAGTCTACCTTTTTTTAAGCAATGGTGTTTCATGATTAAAATTTTTATTATGGAATATACAATTTTCAATTCTCTTCTCCATCCTAATCATTACCATTATTACCACCTTTGAAACTCATTCTTTAAAAAAAAAAAAAAAAAGATTTATTTATTTATTTTAGAGGGAGAGAGAGAGTACGAGTGGGAGGGGCAGAGGTAGAGGGAGAGAGAATCTCGAGTAGACTCACTCCCCACTGAGCATGAAGCCCTTTGCAGGGCTCAATCCCAGGATCCTGAGATCCTGAACTGAGTTGAAATCAAGAGCCCCACATTTAACCAATTGAGCCACCCAGGTGCCCCTGAAACTCATTCTTATCTGGAGCATTCTGTACTGTTAATTGCCTATATGACTTAATTGGAGGAAAGCAGAAAGAAACCCTTGCACTTAGATTCCCAGATGCAATTGGGCTATTTTCCTTTCGATATTTAGGATACAGAAAGTTTTGGGACTGTTAACTTTTAGCAAAAGTTAACTTTGGGACAGTTAACCTATAACCTATAAAACAACTTTGCATACAAGAGAGAACCTGGTAGAGGATGTCCCTAGAATCCATACCCGGGAAAACAAGAGGAAGACAAAAGAAAGAAAAACAAAACAAAACTTTAGACACACTTGATAATTTATTTTATCCTTTTTCCAACCTCTCATCACCAAAAATATAATAAAACAATGGTAATACATAAAAGTATCTCTAAAAATAAGTTTAGACCCATCATACCTCTTTTATATTTTCATTTCTGTGTAGAGGCAGCATAACACTGAATGTGTATTAGTAGTACCTTCAGCTTTACAAAACTTGTGCAAAGCAGAGCTTTTTAATATTTTTTTCACTAGAAACTTTCCCTCTAGGATCTCACAGTTTTATGGGTCAAAGAGTTTTCACACACACACACACACACACACACACGAGTTTTCACACATCAAAACAACCAACTCAACTTCAGTGAACATAAAAGCAAATTTGGAAATAAAAACTTAAAACAAAAATAAATACATACATACATACATACATGCATACATACATAGACCCCAAACCAAAAACAAACAAATGTGAGACAGGACTCTGGTCTTTGCAACTGAACTTGGCAACCCCTCTTCCCTTTTGGATCTCTGAGCCAAACTCTAGTATTTTTATCTTCTACTGTGAGAAAATCAGGTGAAAAGCAAACCCCGAATCCCAAGACTCTGAAAACTCATTCTATTCTGTTTCCTTTCGGCCGTAAGATTTCCCCACTCATTTTCAGGAATAAACAGTTTCGAGAAGCAATCTTTACAGTTTTAATAGCTGGTGGCATTTACAGTCTCTGAAGCCCAAACTTCTCTGTAAAGTTTCCTTCTTCAACCACCTGGGACTTCTGGATATTGTTATTTGTACTCTGAGCAAGGTTTACCTGCTACATTTCTCCTTGATTTTGCTTCTTTCGAAACCAGGTGTATTTGGATTAATTTTGTGTCAATCTTTGATATAAAATAAAACATTAGAGATATTTCAAGAGCTATTTCTTAACATGAAAATTATTTAAATATTTCTTTAACAAAAACTTCTCTCACTTGCCTATACTATATTTGATACAGGCAGCCAGCGGTCACACATGAATTTTCTTTCTCATACAGTGCTTGGAAGATAAAATATTGTATTACTTATGTGGAAAATAATTTTGTAAGGAAAAATTTTGGGGTGGGTATAGTTAATTTTCTTTTCAATTCATGTATACAATATCATCATGAGAAGGCATTTGAGTGAAATGAATTATCTAAATAACCTGCCTGTGGATGTGAGGACATAGATAACTATAAATAGATGTATTTGGCATCCTTGAAGAGAATGGCAGTGCTTCTAGAACTCAGACATTGATGTAACCTCATCGTGAAGATGTGCTGTTCCCAGCTGTGTTTCAACTGTGCTTTCCTGTGATCTTAATTTTTGCAATTTATGCCCTCAGGGGGCATAGGGCATGCAGGTGACCAGAAGCCTGGTTTAGGATGAAGTTCAGGATAATGCTGTGGGTTTATATTGCAAAATGAGCTCCAAGTGGCTCTTAAATCTTGCCCTTTGCCTGAGCCTGGTCTTGAATGAATCTACTTGGTGCAATCTTCAGGAATGTAATTTTTTCCTCCTGCTACTTTATCATAGTATTGTTTATATTTGCCACTATCATTTGGGTTTCCTGCTTTGCTTTTTAAAGTTATATTCTACTGTGTAAAAATGTACCCAGGCAAGCTAAGTATGGGGGGATAAAATAGGATTGAGAAACCTTGGGTTTAATGTTGACTCTGGTAGAGGGCATCTGTTTAAAAGTGGATGAAAATAAATGCCCCATCAACTATATATTTTTAACAGTCACATGAGAAATAAGAAAAGTAATACGAAAGAGCAATGTAACTTATAAAACTCTAGATAAATCTTGTCTTAGTAATTGTACTATGATCATTTTCACTGCAATCTCGTGAGGGACAGAAAAGCAAAAAATATTCTCAGAGCAGCTTTGTTTCTGTTGTTTTCCAGGAACAGCTGCTCCATTTTCCTTTCATTCATGCACAATGAAATTTTGATCTGGGAAGTCATATCGTCACTGTGTCAATTGGCTATTTCTGTGTAAGCCACCGCCAAAACTCTGTGCTTAAAACAACAATAATTTATTATAATAGCGTTCAAGTTCTGAGTTTGGGGTTTGGCTCATTTCACATGTGCTCAACTCATATCCAGGGGAGGGGGAGTTATTGGCTGTTAAAAGCTGGCATTGGGGCACCTGGGTGGCTCAGTGGTTGAGTCTGATTTTGGCTCAGGGTGTGATCCTGGGGTCCTGAGATCGAATCCCTCATTGAGTTCCCAGGGGGAGTCTGCTTTTCCCTCTGCCTATATCTCTGCCTATCTTTCTGTGCCTCTCATGAATAAATGAACAAAATTTTAGAAAACAAAAAAAGCTGGCTTCATCTGGGACCATTGGGACAACTTTGCTCTGCTCTGTGTGTCCTTCATCTTCTTTCTGGGCCAATAAGCAACACTTAGTATAGGTACCTCATGACAATGGCAGGAGTAAGCATAAGCAAGCCTGATCTTGCAAGCCTCTTTTCCATGTCTTCTTATGTCACAGACACTAACATGCCATTGGCCAAAGCAAGTCACTTGGCTAAGCCCAGGGTTGATAAATTATACTTCTCATCACTTCATGGAGGATACTACAAAGTACATGGTGAAAGACAGAAATAGGAGGAAGTACAAATGGGGCCATCCTTGCAATCTACTGCAGTCACCTTTCTAGAGTAGTACATTCCAAAGTGAGACAATTATACATATGCACAGGACATGCAAACTCACAATTTATTCATTTATACCTAGCTCAAATATTATCATAGATCCTTCTTTTTTATTTTCGATGCATTTAGAGTTATCAACTCCAAATAGGAGCGGCTAGTGCATCAAATATATTGCTAGACATACCAAATAATATAAATATTAAAATCCTAGGTAATAGCACACACATACACACACACATCCTCTTTCCAATTAAACATATTTTAAAATCTATACATCAGATGAACATCCTAAACATAAATACACTAAAACAAACCCAACAAAAACACAGATATACTAATATTGCCTCTCTCCTCTAAACATACATGTTATAAATGTATTTTTCTGTTTATTACGATTCTTATATTTGAAAATTTATAAGAACTTAATTGTTTATATGGTTCCTTATTTCAGGCAAGTATTGTAGCAGAATAAATTCACTTTATGGCACTCCTTATAAAATTTGATCTGATTTAAATTGTATTTTTTTCCAAATCAGACATGTATGATTTTTATTGGCGATCCTAGGCTTTTTCCACAGCATCACATTGCTATTATAAAGTTATTGAAAGATAATTTAATAGTCTGTTTTATTATTGCTTTTCTCTAAATGTCTTCTTGTCAATGTATTTTCCATTTATATTCCAATTGACTTCACAGAACCTGATATTGTCTGAAAGGAAAGCTGATAATTATTCTCCAATGCACACTTTGTCATATTTATGCTTCATTCAGCCCATTAGGAAATAAAATTGTATTTGGTTTTAGCATGCTCATCATTTTCTTTTGTGTGTGTTTGTGTGTGTGAAGTAGTAATTCTGGTAGCTCAAATTTTGAACTCATACATTGACATAGAGATCATTTAAAACCAAGCTATTTTGGTCTGTTTGGAGTATAGCAAAGTGCTGACCTAACTATCTAAAGAAGGCTGACAAAAAAAAGTACAATAAACATAGGCCAGGTTTGTTTCTTTAGGAAGCAGCAGAGGTCAGGTTTTGCTTAAGAAAAAAAAAATGTGAATCTGAGTTTACAGGATCTATTTTTAATACTTCTCTGCCCTGTGATCTTGAAAATGTTTTAATCTCTTGATTTACTGTTTCCTGACTCCAAAAATGAAAGAAATAATAACCTCTTAATCTTACACCTTTTTGGCATGATTAAACTAAATAGAAGTTAGGGAAGAATTAAGCAAATACCAATATAGGATATTTACAACCTGCTACAGATTTGACGAAATCAAGAGCTAGTAGTTATAACTGGGAGCTATACAGACTAGGGCATGAACTGGTGATTTGAATGGTTTTAATAAAACTGAAGCCTTCCTGGGAGGAAGTTTCAGAAGACAGGATGGGTGGGGACACCATGTTAACTGTCATAGCAGAAAAAGGACTGCGTTCCTTGACTTTGTGACAGAAAAGGAGACACACTTGTCATGGAAACTCATTGAAAGTTTGGTCTTTCAGAATTTACACATAAACTGCAGATTTAATGTGTAAGCTTTATATGCAGAAAGTATCACACAGCACAACACATGCACACAGGTGTAGTTTACTGATTTTAGAGGAAGATATTTCAGGTTGTGGCAACAGTTCTGAAAAAGTACAGAGACAGGCATGAGGAGGTGCACAGGGTATCTTCTTTCTGGAGTAGAGATTAACATTCAGGGAGAAATGGATTTTTAGACCATGTGAGAAAAGGCAGCGCTAAACCCCTGAGCCACGCAGGCTGCCCTAAGTGTCTGCTTTTGACTAAGATCATGATCTCGGAGTCCTGGGATAGAACCCCAAAAGTCCGGCTCCCTGCTCAGGGCAAAGGCTGCTTCTCCTTCTCCCTCTGCCCCTCTCTCTGCCTCTCCTTCTGCTCATGCTCTCTCTCTCTCTTTCTCTCAAATATATAAATAAAATCTTTTAAAAAAATAGAAGAGAAAGAGGGTTAAAATTTTTGGTTTGTAGGTTGAAGTATATGGAATGCATATGCACATACACTTATTTAAACTGTTTTACACATTTTTTTAAATCAACTTTATCAAGGAATAATTTACTCAACAAACATAACTTTTCCCTGAGTCAGTAGGCAAATAGAAAGCAGCCTTGTGAAATGTTGTGCAGTAACTAAGAAAGATGAAAACTGAAAGCATTAGCACTGAAAGATTTTAGTTTAATAACTATCTTAATAATATTGTGAGAAGCTACTTCTGTAATTTTTTATTGTGTAATTAATAGCTGTGAAACTAGTGCCAAATTTCCAATGAGGAGGAAATTTTTATTCATCTTCCTTTAAGAATAGATTCTGCTCTGCTGAATTCTTTAAAATCTCATACAAAGTCAATTACTCTATGTTCATAAAAGGAATTATGCAGATTTCCCTATTCTATTATGCATAGGAACTTTTCAAAGATGAGGAGATAATATTTATAGAACTTGATTTACGAACCCATAAAAAAAATGTAAATTAATGTAAAAGCTAAGGTCACAGAGGAAATAATCTTTCTAAAATGCTGCTTTCTCTTCTATATTATTGGAAAAGTTTAGGTAATGCTACTATGAAAATCTATTCTTAGTTATTCTGGATTGACTAAATTCAAGTTTTAAATAATAAATTTCTGACTTGTCACTTAATTTTTTATCAGAACAGTCATAACACAAATGTTAATGAAAACATATCTCATCAGTCTTCAATAGAAGGGAAATGTATCAATTAAAAAGAATGACAAAGACACAAAAATAGAAAAATGATGAGTGTTTTTGGAAGATGAAAATTTTTGCATGTGATAAAATCTCTACATATATAAGATGAGTGTTTTTTGGAACTAATTATTTCTCTTTGTGTAGATGTCTCCTCAAGGATTTATCACTTAGGAAACTGTTAATTCACATGTCTTAGTCTTTTTTTCTCCAAAAAGATTTTAAGCCTATTTCCTTCTTCTGTATTCCCTACAGCACCTAGGATAGTAGTTCTGAGTATATAGCAGAGTCAGGCAATGGTCTAGTAACTGACTTGGATGGCACTTACTACATGGGTTCAGTTCAGTAACAATTTCATCTGTAAATTTTGTACAAAAGAAGATCCTCCAAAACTTGCTCTCAGTGGTTTACTCTGAGCTCCTTCCCAGATTCCTTGGACCATATTCATGTGTATGGTCCAGATACAGTTGAAGTTCAAAGAAATGTTTGATACTCAGTCCTTTGTTCCCTATCCTCTGCTCTCTTACATATTTCTGTCCTGGGGATATAATGGAGAAGAGGGAAAAGAAGGAAAATTGATGTATTTAATTAGTAGTGGTCCTTTAAAAAATTATAGTAATATTTCTCAGATCAAAATAACTGTGGTATCAGAAAAAAAAAGGGAGAATGACAGGTGATAGGGTTCATTGATCTTAAAGGGGAGAGCTAGCATAGAGCAGCTATTCATTCATCCCTCAGATCACTTGTTAATTTCCAATAAACAGGAGCCACTTACATTTATTTATTAAGGGTTAAGTTATCAGATGATCACAAACCAGAGTATATATATGCTATATATGTATATTATATACCGCTAGCATACATGTGCATGTACATATGTGTGTATAGATATACACGCTATATCCCTATGAATGTATAATACATAGTATATGTATACATACATTACTGTGTATCTACACACATATTTTATTTACAGTAATACTTTTTTTTTTTACTTTAGGTATGCTGTTTAATTATTCAAAGGCATAAATGGAAGAATTTTGTTTTAAACTATCCTGAATGTTATTTGCTGCAGGATGATTTTGGTAATATCAAGATGCTGTAAACAAAATTAAGGCTGTGGTATGTATTTATCTTTTTTTTTTTTTTTGCATTCAGTTTCTATTGTTGTGCATAGTCTTTTTTATTACAAGTGACTCTTCTGATAGTGATATTTAACACTTTTATTACTATCTTTCTATGTCTATATTTGTTGATCTATGTGTGTTAAATAATTTCTTTAAAAAAAAACAAAAAAAAACCATAATTTCTTTTTTAAAAAAGATTTTATTTATTTATTCATGAAAGACACAGAGAGAGAGGCAGAAACATAGGCAGAAGCAGGCTCCCTGTGGGGAACCGAATGTAGGACTCCATCCCAGGACCCCAGGATCACACCCTGAGCCAAAGGCAGATGCTCAACCATTGAGCCACTCAGGCATCCCTAAGTAGTAACTTCTTAATCAATAATGGTTTCTTTGCCTTGATTAATTTTCACATCATTTTTTGCTGGTAAAACCAAAATATTTTTCAGGATCCAAGTCAAATGTTATATATTCTAGCACTAAATTCTTAAGTCACTCTTTCCTCTGTTCTTATAAAATTTTCTATCTACTTCTGACATAGATCAAGGCCAGTAAAATCAACAGTTAGATTGAGGTAAATTATTAGGGCCTTCTTTTTACAGTTTAGGGACTTTGGCCTGTAAGGGAAGTGGAAAACTGCATCCAAAGTTTTAAAAAAATAACAGTGGCATGATTGCATATTGTTTTATATAAATTATTATGGCAGAAGGTATACATCATTAATTGGAAGAAGAGAGACTGACAAGGTAAAAATCACATGTGGGCTCTAATATCGATCTTATTAATAATACTTTAATAATGTTTTAGTATTTCTGTCTATAAGATAGGGACCATAATACCTATCCCTCTAATTGTTAAAAGGAACAAAACAAAATGCAGGAAGAGTACTGATCACATTGCCAGGAAAACAGCAGTTACTCAGTTAATATTAGCTAACACTATTGTTAATCAAACATTGAAATTGAAATCTAAATTAGAGCATTATCTGGGTTGATGAAAAGAATGGTTAAAATCATTCCATAGAAACTGTATCTATGGATAACGAAAAGCTAATTATCTAAAAAAAAATTCTTAAGTTTTTATTTATTTATTATTTTTTAAAGATTTTGTTTATTTATTCATGAGAGACACAGGGAGAAAGAGACAGAGACACAGGCAGAAGGAGAAGCAGGCTCCATGCAGGGAGCCTGATGTGGGACTCGATCCTGGGACTCCAGTATTCTGCCCTGAGCTGAAGCCAGGCACTTAACCACAAGCCACCCAGGTGTCCCTTTAAGTGCTTATTTATAATACCAAGATATTTCTTAGAAGCTGTGGGCTAGGCAATAAATATAGCATCAATTTTTCCAAACCAGTCCTTAGAACTCTAGGCAATAGTAAGAATCCAGAATTGTTTCAGTTTTTTTTTTTTTTTTTAATTTTTTTTTTTTTTTTTATTTATGATAGTCACAGAGAGAGAAAGGGAGAGAGGCAGAGACACAGGCAGAGGGAGAGGCAGGCTCCATGCACCGGGAGCCCGATGTGGGATTCGATCCCGGGTCTCCAGGATCGCGCCCTGGGCCAAAGGCAGGCGCTAAACCGCTGCGCCACCCAGGGATCCCTCAGTTTTTAAATATAATCTTTTAAAACTATTTTCACAAAGTAGTATTGAAATAATTAATTCCTTTGTTTTTTGTTAGAATTGAATTATTTTGCTAATCATATATCTAATTTTAATTTAAAAACTCTAATTAAGGACAAATATGTGATTTGTTTCTCCATGGGAGAAAATCTATCAGGAGAAAAAAAAAGAAACAGTCATTGTGAAAAAACCTGAGAACCATTTACATGTACAGGGTCATTTTGGGGCCTGATGTGCTGTGGGGTGTCCATCTCAGCCTGTCAATAACTAATGTTGTGGCTGGACTGGTTGTTTCTTGTTATTACTGCAAGATGCCCTTGAGCAATAACCATCAGGAAACTTTGAAAACAAACAAACAAAAGCTTTATTACTTATAGGACCTAGAAATGACACAGGAGATCTGGGGCCACACAGAGAGACCACAGGTAGAAAGAAAGGAAACACACAGACCTGGAGTTCTGCTTTTACTGGTACCAAGGGAGGGGATGTAGAGTCATGGACTCAATCTTTTTCTTTTTCTTTTTTTAAAGATTTTATTTATTTTTTTTGACAGAGAGAGAACACGCATAAGTAGGCAGAGCAGCAGGCAGAGAGAGAAGGAAAGGGGAAGCAGCTCCCCACTGAGCAGGGAGTCCCATGTGGGACTCAATTCCAGGATCCTGAGATTATGACCTGAGCTGAAGGCAGACACTTAACCAACTGAGCCACCCAGGTGCTTCCATGGGCTCAATTTTTATTGGTGAATTAAAACCATAAGAGTCAGAATTTTAAGCACAGGCAGAGAACAAACAAATGGCCTAAATGTTGAGTTATTGAAATCAGCCAGGATGTTTGTGGGGGAAGGTGGCCTGGCTCTTTATCTGGTTGTGTGTCTGGCAAAAGGTCGATAGGCAAGATACTCATCTTTGAAGAGGATGTCTCTTTGAAGTGGATGCTTTGGCAATGAAAGCTTAAATCAGGTATTTGCATTACAAAAAGAAAAAAAATACTGTGAATAAGCACAGTATTTATAATAAATTCTTTTATACTACATGTGCTTATCCTCTTCTGACAGCTAGGTAGCCCATTCACTTTTGAAGTTCTAGGAATTCTTTGGAACAAAAAATAAAAAATACTCTTAAAATTCAACAAAAAGAAAACAATCCAACCTAAAAAATCTGAACAGATATCTCACCGAAGAAGATACACAGATAGCAAATAAACCTGAAAAGGTGTGCAAAATCATGTCATTAGTGTATTGCAAATTAAAACAGCAATAAGATAATACTAAACACCTATGTAGAATGGCTAAAATCCAAAGCACGGACAAACCAAATGCTTGCAAGAATGTGAAACAACAAGAATTCTCACTTATTGTTGATAGGAATAAAAAAAGTATAACTACTTTGGAAGGCAGTTTGGCAGTTTCTTACAATCTAACATACTCATAAAATAAGATTTAGCAATTCTGCTCTTTGGTATCTACCCAAATGAGTTGAGAACTTATGTCTACACAAAACCCTGCACACAAATGTTTATATTTGCTTTATTCATAACTGCTAAAATTTGGAAACAATCAAGTTGTCTTTCAATAGTTGAATGGGTAAACAAAGTATGGTATAACCAGACAATGAAATATTATTCAGCACTAAAGAACAAACAAACCAAAAAAGCAACAACCACAACAAATCAAAAAGCTATTAGACCATGAAAAAATATGGAGGAAATTTTTTATATATTGCAATGCGAAAGAAGCCAATCTGAAAAGGTTATATACACATTGTAAGATTCCAACTATGTGACATTCTGGAGAAAGCAAAACTATGGAGACATTGAATGGATTAGTGGTTTTCAAGAGTTCTTACAAAAGGAGGGAAGGATTAGTAAGTAGAGCACAGGGGATTTTTTAGGGCAGTGAAAGTACTCCATATGATACTCTAATGATAGATACATGTCATTAAACATTTGTTAAAACCCACAGGATGTACCACACACCAAGAATGAACCCTATTGTAAATAACGGAGTTTAGTTAATAATAACATGTCAATATTGATTCATGTTACCAAACCAACACAAAATGTTAATAACAGGGAAAACTGGGAAGGGGGGTGTACAGGGGAAATCTCTACTTTTCACCGAGTTTTTGTTAACCAATAACAGTTTAAGGGGAAAAAAAAGTTTAAGTCTATTAACTTACAAAAATAAATAAATAAAAGTCAGGGTCCCCGGAACACGCCAAATTTTACTTGCTGACTCTGGGCTTAAAAGTCTTCTCTTCCTCCACATCTCCCACATAAATAAAGCCAAAGCCTTTACTTCTCCTTCCTAAATACAAAATAACGTTTTATTATTCTGTCAATAACATTCTGATCCTCAAATAAGGCAGTGAACAGACAGCTTGCACCAACTCAATAAAAAAAGAATACTTTAGGGAATAACTCTGAGAGGTGAAATTGTAAATGATGATGATGATGATGATGATGATGATGATGATGACAATCCTTAGACAAAGTAAGGGTTTATGAAAGAGGACGCCAAACAAGGAATAGTCATGTAATGAACAAAGCTTAGCCTTCCAATATCTGTCCATATTATTCATTAGATATATGGCCTAGGGCAAGTTTTTAACCATTGCAAATCTGTTTTCTCAAGTATCTAATAGCAATAATAACAATATTATTACGGGGTATTAAGAAATGGAATATCTTATGGAGAGTATTATGAGAGTACTCAGACAGCTTTTTTCCTCTGTTCTGGAGAGGTAATGTACTATGCCCTCTTTGCCAATAAAAAATTGGGAATAAGTAATTAGATGGGAAGATAATTTCAAGATGTGCCTGAAAGCAAAGTTTCAATCTCTGGGGGCATAAATTTCTGTGGTCTTTTGAACACTAGGCATTCATTGTGAACTGAAAATTATCATTCAGGCGGAAAGTCTTCATCTGCTTAGGGCATAAAGACTGTTTACTGCAACTGGAACGTCTAGAGATAAATGTGCATGGATATACTGAGTGTACAAGGTCTAGAAAAGATGTGTTGGGATTTTTCAGGAGCAGAGAAGAAGGCAGGAGAGCCAAAAATCTTGGTCATGTATCATGAGAAGGAGAAACAAAAACCCATGTTACCAATTTTGTACTTCCTTAACTGCTCTGATGCTTATGGAGGAAGAATTGAAAATGAGATATGTGTTCTTACATGGTTTTGGTACGGAAGTGTGGGGAAGTTGGAAAGAAAGGTTTTATCATAAGGGGAGACCATCAAGAGGATTTATGAAATTGTATTTCTTGCGGAGATTAGACAAAGGATCCGAGTAAAGATTTGACCTAATCCTCAGTGATTGTGAATTGGGACTTTACTTTTTTTTTTTTTTTGGTCTGGTTTTGCTTTGTGGAGCCAAGAGTGATAGATGAAATAATAAATGTTCCTCAAATCCTAAATTTCATTGTTAAAATTTATATAAAATTGGAGGTGTGGGCCAATTATAATTGGTGGAAAGAATGCAGTATTGGGTAACCACTGAAAACACAATCTATTCTTAATGGATAACTGGGAAAGATAAATTATCAGTAGGAGAAGTAAATTTAATATATTAAGAACACCAGAACTTTATTTATAGGAATAAAACCAGCATGAATTCTTTTCCTTGTGTTGAAAAAAAAAATGGGCTCAGACATATTTTCCCATTTCTAAGAAAAATAATTTTTAAACAAACAAAAATAACTTAGCTACTTTCTCCAGGAAATACTTGTTCCTGAAAGATCAGAGTGACCATTAATTTCTTTATCAATACTAGCAGCATGCTCATGAAGACTCAATTCACCTAATTGTACTCACTCATCCAAGTTATTGAGTCATAAATACTGTCGATATCTCCAGTTCCCTGATTTGAAAGACCTATTTTAAAATAGCCCAATCCAGGCCGTAAGATACTATACCAAGCCTTCTTTAACTTTCACTGTTTGGGACACTATTAAGACTCTGTTAAGGCAGTATCTTCCCTTAGTTCAGTATGCCATTGAAGGTTATTTTGCTTGATCAATGTTATTTTCCAGTTGTCTTTTTGATATTTGAGGGATTGAGCTGTTGGCAATCCTAGAAGTTTCACAGATCAGTTGAAAGTCTCTTTCTATCATGGGTCGAGGTCCTCAACCCAAAACAGCATTTTTCCTAAAGGTCCCTTGAGCCTCTTCTCAAAGGTCTCTCCAATTGCTACATTGAAGTAAGTTCTACATTGGATCTGAGTTCCAATTTCCTTGTCTTCAAGTTCTAAGCTCCAAACTGCTTAGCTTAATTAATTAATTAATTTTAAAGAAGTAGAGGGGTGGAGTAAAAGGAGAGAGAGTGTGAGAATCCCAAGCAGTATACCCAGCA
This sequence comes from Canis lupus baileyi, assembly GCF_048164855.1. Taxonomy (NCBI): domain Eukaryota; kingdom Metazoa; phylum Chordata; class Mammalia; order Carnivora; family Canidae; genus Canis; species Canis lupus. The sequence continues at coordinate 24,601,700 of NC_132867.1, read as the reverse complement.
CAGAGCCCAAAGCAGACATGAGGCTTGATCTCATGATCCTGAGATCATGACTGACCTGAGTGAAAATCAAGTCAGTTGCTCAACTGACTGAGCCACCCAGGCACCCTCTGCTTAGCTCATTTTAACTTTTACATGTGAGGTTTGTTTGTTTGTTTATTTTGGGGGGAGGGTTGAGGGTTGTTTTTGGAATAACTTGACCAGGTTTGAAATTCTTATCCATGGAGGAAAACTTTTACTCACAACACATTCCAATGGCTTTTTTTTTTTTTTTTTTTGGTCTTTGTCATATTCTAAGCTTATAAAAACAAGTTTTGAGAGAAGGAAGTAGATATAGACTTGATAATCCGTCCTTTCCTCCATGGGCTAATAAATTCTGAAAGCCATGTCAGACAGGTGCTACAGGGAAAGTTTGCATTGGATCATCTATAAAAGTCTTATTAGAGTCTGCCACAGACTTGTCTAAATTCCTCTGTGAAAGTTTGGTTTATGAAGAAACCTCTTGAAAACTCCTGACCATCGAAGTCTTAGGAATTGATGAGGTCTTAAATTAAATACAGCTAATCAACTAGATGAGGGCCCAAGGTATCGCAGGTGTGCAAAAAAAAAAATATTGGTTATGAGACTTTTCTGGATTTGTCTCTCTCAAAGTCTAAGCTCTCTTCTGGGACAGATTTCAGCTTACTTCACGTGTTCCCACTATAATGCTAATTATGTACTTCCTTTCAAAATCACAAAATTTCTCCAAGGATGGATGAGAATTACAGTGGGCTCTTTAAGGAACTTCCAATGTGAACAAAATTATTCCTTTGAGAAAGGATTTAGAACAAAACATCCAATGTTCAGTAGGTTTTGATTGCTAGGAGTAAACCTCCAAAAGGAATTCAGATTCCAAATTGCTTCTGTAAAAAATTTTGCAGCCAGGTCAAATGAAACACATGAAAAACATTAACTATCTTTCTCTTTCATCTCCCTAAATCATAACGTGAACCTACCAAACTTGATTCCAGTATTCCTTTTCCCTCCATTTATAATCATACATTACTCTCCACTCCTACCATCCTCCTCTTCTGACCTATTTCCTTTCCCCTCTGCTCAACAAGAAACCCTCATATCTCAATTGTCTTTTAAAGTTAAGCCTCCTTCAGATTAGAGCAAGCTCCTTTTGGCTGATTTTAAGCCTTAGTGTCATTCCTGTAAAGAGTTTTTCTAAGGCCTAAGTGTGAAAGAACAAAATTTACAGAAGAATTTAGAACAGTTCTAGAATATAGAGCTCCACACTCTATATTGTTTTGCTCTTAAGGTAGAAAAGACCTCAAGTACAAGCAATTAATGGAAAAGGCAGTGTGGGAATTATCTGTGGGTGTTGTGAGAGTCTTCCTCTTCACCTTGGTCCACCCACTACACTGAAAACCAGAGGAGTTTAGATAAGCTGTATTTAGATGTTAGTTAAGGTATTTTGGAGGCTTACATTTAATATCTTTACTATGAAAATAGACTGAACTTTAATTCACTCCTATAGGCAAAGAAGGAATGAGTCTACTGGAAATTTCAATGTTTTTAACACCTTTAGATAGCATTGGACAGGAGATCCTGAAGGATGTGAAAACTTAGGTCTTCTTTATTTTTGTAAACAGCCATAAGCCAGAAATAGTGAATATAATATCAAGAGAATATTGTGACAAGAATTAGCCCTACTACCAGATCCCTAATGCCTCCATGGATATTTTGAAACAGCCTTTGGATTAAAGCACACAAAAATCCAGAATATGAACGGCTAGCCTTACAGTAAGGCAATTAGATGCTCCCACATCAGATATTAATCATTAGGGTGATGGAAATTATTGATAAAGACAAATGTAGATATAAATGGAATGGATATAGGAAAAATAATTCTTTTATACTAAGATATTGAGTGAAAAAAAAAAAAAGGTTGATGGTCAACGATGGTGTTTAGGGGAAACCAAGTGCCCAAATTACTATTTTACAGTTAAAGTCACAATGAGAAATGTCATGTAAATGTTTACAAAATAAAATTAGAAACTGTGTGATTGATTCGGGTGCCAAAGTATTTACCTTCCATAATTTAACCAAACACAATATCCTCAGAGTCAAAAACCTAATCAAGTGGTAGATATCTCTCATAATGTTCCAATTTCCCACGCCTCTCATCCTGCAACCATCATTTTCAGACTCTACAATTGAGGGACATTCTTTTCCCCCTGTAACATCACATCTGCCAATTTAAGAGGAAGAAGTCTCCTCTGCAAATAGAATTGTCAGATTAAATACTCTAATGTACTCTTATTTGTTTGTTTGTTTATATATTTTGAAAACCTCCAAATATACCCTATTCATAATTAGCCCATAGCTACTTTGGACATTGACTAACAATACCCATGTGTCTAAGTGAAGCCCAGATTGAAGATCTCCACAAAGTAGTAAATAACCTGTGAGGCCAAATTTCTATTAACATTTGCATAATCACTGGGCCTAAACTCACAAAGGTTCAGAAAGATGCATCCACAATTTTATGCAAGCTTGCACAACAATACCCTCTAAAACTAGAAATTAAAAAATAGAGTAAAGCCAGTATTTGAAAGCCTTGTAGAGTAGAGGATCACCATTCCTTGAATTGATCTATATAATGGTTCTATCCACTCAATCAAGAAATCCATTTGTAGAGGATATCCATGTAATATGTAACTCATGGCTATATGAAATAATCATTCTATATCTCCTTGTGGTATGGAATACAAATACCATTTTATCCTCTTTGCTATGTTCTAGTTGTAGATCTGCGTTCCGACTTTTTCTGTCTTTCAGGTAAACAGTCAATACTTGTTTGCCTTGCCCTGGGAACATCAACAGTCTATCTTGAATACTAAGGCTTTTTTTCATTCACAATTCTTTATCAAATAATTCTCAAAATTCTTATCAACTTCAAGTGTCCTTATATGGTTGCCCTATTGCGACGTTCTAATCATGGACACATGATTAGGAGGGCACATGAACTACATTTTTTTCCTTTCTGTTTGAGCTCCAAAATGATCTAAAGTTTCCAAAGGGAAGTTTACATTTTTACATAGAAGGATATGATTTAGCCAAAGGAGATCTTCTCTTCTGCTTTCAAATAATTCAAACACTCCCAGTCACTTAAGGGAAATTAAGAGTACACCCGTCTTGATGAGCACTGGAAATGTATAGAATTGTTGAATCATTATATTACACCCTTAAAACAATATAACATTGTATGCTAATTATACTGGATGAAAAAAGAAACACAAAAAAAATAAATGAAAATAAAATATTTAGAGTAAATTTTTGAAAAGGATAATTAAGAGGATTTTTGAATGCCATTAGTTCTTATTGGGAATGGGTTCTCTACTTTTCTAAAATTGTCATGCCTATATTAAGCCAAGTCCTTCATACCCAAAATTCTTCCTTAGGGGTTTAAAAAAGACCAGCGATTATGCAATTTTAAATTGGCACTTCAACAACTTCCAACCTGGAGTCTACCTTATAATCACAGACGTGCCTACCTACCAGTGGAGTGGTATAGAGAAGTCCTTGATACTATGATTCATTAACATGGGAATCATTAGTGACCAATTGTTTACTACAGCCTTTCACTTGAGCCAGCAGCAAAACCTTACCCATCCTTCCTCAGTGTTATAGCAGCTGCATTTAAACTAGCAAAACCTTATGCTACTTTATTTTAAAGTCCTCCTTCAACTAGATGATTCCTCATGATGTACAATCTTTTTGGCTCACTGAAATACACAATATTTTTCAAAAAATAGACTTACATCCTATAAATCTTATTATTTTTCCTTCATAAATTTCTGTTCATAATACTTTAAATCTTACTAGTCTCCTCCCATTACCTGAACAAAGAAAAACTCATAACTTCCTAGCATTTGTCTGAAAAACTGCCTGGCTCTGTACAGATTTATTGAAAACGCTTATAAAAAAAGGACCCAGATTTAATCTGGCTTGTTGATGACTCATAGTTTAAGATTGATAAAGGAGACTATCAGGCAAGGTATGCCTCAATGGATCTCAACTCACTCCTAGAACATGACTCCCCACCAAGGAAAAATCTGCCCCGGTGGCTTATCTCATTGTTCACTAAGATAGATAAGGGGGTTAATATATTTATACTGATAGTAGGTACACTGATAGCAGGTGTACTTAACCAAGTAAACCGAGTCCCTGACTGATATGCTTGGAAATAAGGATGTTTGATCTTACACAGAGACACAAGAATTATCCGTAGTTTAAAAAACTTTCAAGTCCTAAAAACTTTTTGAAGAGGTGACTGATATAAAGGTAAAATCCCCTTAAAAGGGATCATATAGAGGTTAAAGAAGTTTCTTGGCGGTCATTTTTTTCAAATAGGCAGTGCTCACTAAGACCCTAGCCCTCATGAAAGGTATGAAATGGGTATTATAAAATGCAGTTTTTGACTGGGGTGATATTGGGGGGAAAAATCTTTGCCATTTCCACAAAATAATCTTGTGGGACAAACACTTACTATCACCAGAGAATCTCAAATAGACACCTTCCAAAAACATTTTAATGGAAGTCATTGGCTCTAGAAAGGGCAAATTGGCTCCTGTGGTCAACCAGCATCACTATGAAGTTTGACTAAAATGCTGATGTTGTCTGTGATAAATGTCTCACCAGTCATCAGCACAGTCCTGATGAAAATGTGAGGAAGAGACAAGGGTGTGAGCACAAATCTCAGTCTCTTTGAACATCTCCAAGTAGATTTCATGCCACTCTCCCCTACAATAGAAAAATGTTTGGTCAGTGTTTTCTTATTCTGGGGATGGATGAAAGCTTTTCCTTTTCCAGAGCTAGGAGTCTGATACTGGCAAAAAATACCACTTGATTCTCTTTTTCAAGGCTGGGAATTCCAACCTATCTCTCCAGTGACAGACATCCATTTCACTGGGACTGTCACTGCAGAGATTTCAATACTTTGCTACTTATTCAGAAACTTCACTGCTCCTGTGACCTCCAGTCTTCAGGAAGAGTAGAAGGAAAAATGAATTCTTAAATTAAAACAAACATCAAGAAAGCTTTCAGACATTATAAGAATTCCTATGGTATTAACATTGCTTTTAATGACAATGGAATGAGCTATTTTTAGGGGGTAGCTGGTTATTCCCTTCTGAATTAGTATTAGGCTACCTCTTGCCTCTAGGAGTGTTGACTTTGATGTTAGATCTTTCTCTAATATAAGCAGACATTGCCTGCTACAAGGGATATGTGGTATTAACCTAGTCTTATCAGTCTCACGCTTTCTTCAGCATCCTCCTAGACAATACTTGAGTGATCTTAATTGTTGAGATTTGTCTTTTGGAAAAGACATCAGATAGTGGATTGAATTTAGTGCAAATTTTCTTATTCAGTAGTATAACTAGTTAGCACAGAAGTAAATGCTTTAGGAAGATGCTTGTTTCTCAGATATACATCCCACAACAACAGGAGAGAAATCCTTCTCAAATCCTAGAAAATTGTTCTCACTCATGCTGAGGATTCCTCGGAATCATCCAGAAGCTGGTCTCCAGGGAGAGAGTTTCGATCTAAGATTTTTGTATCCAGTTGGTGGCTTGCAGGAAGTCATTGATCTGAGCACACAGAACAAGATAATCAGGGACACAGATTGTCATGCTTTAATTTTTTTTTTTTAAGATTTTATTTATTTATTCATGAGAGACACAGGCAGAAGGAGAAGCAGGCTCCATGCAGGGAGCCCAATGTGGGACTCGATCCTGGGACTCCAGGATCACGCCCCAGGTGGAAGGCAGGCGCTAAACTGCTGAGCCACCCAGGGATCCCCATATTGTCACGCTTTAATTTGAATGCTTTTGTTCTTTGTCTTTCTGGGTAGATTCTTGCCTCTGGCGGTTTAAAGTTCTGAATTTTTAGTAAACATGTGATTTCTTAACTATAATAGTTATTGTTATCTACAGGGTCCTTACCCTTAATATTGTTTTATGCATCCTGAGTTACTACTTATGTCTTGCTGTAATTTCCCAAGATTATGCTAAAATATACAAATAAACTGCCAATTTTGTTACCAGCCTCCCTTGGAGAGCAGAAAGTTTTATTTTATAACAGTAGCTTTTTATAAGTAAGTTAGTTTCTTAGATCAGTGGACTCGACTTACAAAAGATTTTTAGAATGGCAAGCACAGCAGGCCTGAAAACCAAAAGTTGCCAGCACCTTATCATCTCGTATTTAGAGACAGGAACTTTGTAACAGCTACTAGCCCTTTCTCTCTCTTTCTTTCTTCCTTTTTTTTCTTTCTTTCTTTTCTTTTCTTTTCTTTTCTTTTCTTTTCTTTTCTTTTCTTTTCTTTTCTTTTCTTTTCCTTTCTTTCTTTCTTTCTTTCTTACTTACTTTCTTTCTTTCTTCCTTCCCTCCTTTCTTCTTCTTCTTCTTCTTCTTCTTCTTCTTCTTCTTCTTCTTTCTTTCTTTCTTTCTTTCTTCTTTCTTTCTTTCTTTCTTTCTTCTTTCTTTCTTTCTTTCTTTCTTCTTTCTTTCTTTCTTTCTTTCTTCTTTCTTTCTTTCTTTCTTTCTTTCTTTTCTTTCCTTTCTTTCTTTTCTTCTTTCTCCCTTTCCTTTCCTTTCCTTTTTCCTTTCCTTTCCTTTCCTTTCCTTTTTTCCTTTCCTTTCCTTTTTCTTTCTTTTCTTTTCTTCTCTTCTCTGCTAGCCTTTTCCTTTTTTTTTTTTTTTCCTGCTAGCCTTTTCAATTGACTGTTCACAGAAGTACAACTGGAAAAAATGTAAGAAACAAGCGATATCTATTTGGAGGATGTATTCCTTTTACAGATCTTATAACAGAGCTGGATTTCATAGTTTTTACACCAAACATTTTGTTTTAGATCTACCTGAAGTTTTGTGGACTAAAAATGATGTTGCCTAATGTTGGCCCACTTTTAAAGGATGGCAAAAAATCATTAAAATTATACTTGACCCCACTGTATGTGGTATTTTGGCTGAAAATTAATCAGTGGACAGGCCACTAATGACTATTACTGAATTTGAGAAATATGTGGCTTACTGGGTGTTACCTGCAAGAGATCTGTTATCTGATGGCTACCTGATTTTACCCAGGCCAGTGGTTTTAGCCAAAATCTCATTTGGTCTCTCAGTTTTCCTTTTTCACCAGGAGAGATCTTTAGATGATTTAAATCAAGAAGGAGAAAATTTGGGGCTTCAGTTTGACAATTTTAATGATCTTTAATGATCTTCCTTTAAAGGGAATCTTGTTTTTCTCAAAGTTCATTTCATACTTTAATGGAGTCCCCCACAATGAGGAAAATTCTGAACTTTATGGTTCATAGAATACAAGAACTAGATAATGTCACTGTGACTTTAGAATACTGTCGTGAAATTGGACAGGCAGTCATTTAAAATAAAGCTGCTTTAGATATATCATTGACCTTTGGGAATAGAGCATATACTATCTTGGGAGAAAATAGTATATATTCTTTAGTTTGTGCTTATATCCTTTAGATTCCTCAAGTTCCTTTACTATAGCAAAAAGATCCATGAAACAAATAAATGAAATTAGGTGGTTTGTTTGAGTTGATTAAGTTTAATTAATTTAGTTAAATATGGTCTGTGAGCACTTCAGATAAAGGAGGAGATTTGTTCTCCTGTTTTAATTTGGACTCTCTTGGCTGCTGTCTTAGAAATAAACTGTAGGCTCTGATCATAATCTTCCTCTTAGTATTTTTCTGGGTTACAGTGCTCCCATGTGTGATCGTGGAAAAAATCCTATTGCTCACTCATTGTCATAAATGCTAGGCAGCTGTTATCCTATGAAAAGTTCCAACAAATGATCATCCAACCAATTTGACACAAATAGATTTTGAGACAGCCACCATTGAAAACTTCTTTCATGCCAGGATGCATTCGGGTTGAGCCAGAGAAGCAGAATCAGTGGATGTATATTTAGTGGTTGGTCATGGGGAACTGGCTGATGTAATTGTAGGATCTGGCTAGGCAAATCTAAAATTTCTATAGGCAGGCTATCAGGAAGCCTGGAACTCTCAAGGAACAGGCTGAAGTTGTCCACAGATGACATTTCTTCTTCACGGAAACCTCAGCCCCATTTTAATGCTTTTTTTGGATTGAATCATTCTGACACAGACTTTCCAGGACACTTCAATACTTATAGGAAACGGATTATCATCTATAAGTGCATCTACAAAATATTTTCACAGTTACATCTAGATTGTTTTATTAAATAACTTGACATGGTAGCTTACCGAAGTGGTATATTTTAATGATCATCACAGTTAATCTAATCTTCACTACTTTTCTATGGCTGTCCTAACAAGTTAGCATAATTTTAGTGGCTTAAACAATGTAAATATAGTATCTTCTAATTCTGTGGGTCAGAAATCCAGCACCATTCTTGCTGGGTTAAATACAAAGGATTTCAGGGTTGCATTTCATTCTGGAGGCTTTAGCAGAGAATCTGTTTTATGGATTTTTTTTTCCCCAGACATTGGAAGTTTCCCACATTCTTTGGCACATGGCCCCTTCTTTCTCACTCTACCTTGCTTTGACATTGCTTCTGTCATCACATCTCCGTATCTGCCTTTGTTTCCACTGTCTACCTCTTTTGTTGTTATTTGCTGCGTGTGTGTGCATGTGTGTTTAATATTTTATTGAGACAGAATTCACATACACATACACACCATTCAAATTTAACTTATTTAAAGGATAAAATGTAATGATTTAGGAGTATATCCACAGATATGTGCAACTATCATCACAGTCAATTTTTCTTAATTCATTTATATAATATGTGGTGTTTTGTGATTGGTTTCTGTCAGATTTTGTCAAACACCTTTTTGTATCTTTGGAGATAATCATGTGATTAATTTTTTTTTAAGATTTATTTATTTAGTTAGAGAGAGAGAGAGCATGAACATTCTTATGCAAGCAGGGAGAAGGGCAGAGGAAGAGCATGCAGGAGAAGGGACAGAGAGAGAGAATCCCAAGCAGACTCCCCACTGAGCACAGATCCCATGCTGGGCTCAATCTCAGGACTCATGAGATCATGACCTGAGCTGAAACCAAGAATCAGATGCTTAACTGAATGAGCCACCCAGGTGCCCCTAAAAATAATGTATATTGATATATTACAGTACCTGGCTTTTGTATCTTGAACTGATCTTGCATTCATGGAAGAAATCTCACTTGTCATGGTGTATAATTCTTTTTATATGTTGTTACATTCCACTTTCTACTATTTTGTTAAATACCTTTGCATCCAGATTCAAAGAAATGTTGGTCTGTTTTCTATGTGACTTGTGTCTTTTTTTTGTTTGTTTGTTTCCCTTTACTAATTTCTTTTGTGTTAAGTGGATATTTTCTAATGAAGCATTTAAAATACCTTAATTTTTTCACTATTTCTTTTGAGTTTTTTTTTTAAGTGGTTTTTTTAAGTGGCTTACCATATACATCTTAACTTACCACGATCAGTTTCAGATTTATACTAACTTTTAGCAAGATAAAGAAATATTAGCTCCATATAACTTGCTATGGACTAAATATTGGTGTGCCCTTCAAAATTCATGCTTGAAGTTTTAACCCACTATGTAGTATTATTAGGAAATGGGACCTGGGGGATGTAATTAGGTTTAGAAAATGTCATAAGATGATAGGATTAGTGTCTTTCTAAGAAAAGTAAGAGACCAGAGCTTACTCTCTCTTCTTCCACCACTTGAAGACTTAGAGCATACAACAAGCCAGGAAGGAAGTCCTTACCAGAACATGACCATACTGGCACCCCAACCTTGAATTTTCAGGTGAAGTTCAAAATAAATGTCTGTGAGTAATAAATGTCAGCTATTCAAACCACCAGAGAAATAAATGTCTGCTATTTATACCACTAAGTCTATGATATTTATTATATTATAGCAGGTTGAACTGACTAACACATAACTCTAAACTCTCCTTCTTTTCATGGTATTATTATTGAATATATATGGATTGATATTACAAACTCAGTAATATATTGTTATCTTTATTATTTTACATTCTATAATAATTCCCTTTACATTTCTGCTTCATCCAACTCCTTGAAGCTATTAACAAATATATTGTGAATATATTAATTATATTTATATTTTGTAGGCCTAACAATACATTATGTACGTATTATACAACTGTTTTGTAAGTCAGTTAAGAGAAAAAAGGAGAAAATTTGTGTTTATACTGTCCTTTATAATTACATAATTACTTTTACTGGAAGCACCTATTTTTCCATGTGGATTGAAATTACTGTTTGGGGTCTCTTGTTTTCAGCCCAAAATACATTCTTTAGTGTTTCTTGTAAGGTGAATCTGCTAGCAATAAATCCAGTTTTTGTTTACCTTGGAATGACTTTAGTTGACCTTCATTTTAAAAAAAATAGCTTTTCTTGATAGAGGATTGTTGGGTGTCACTTTTTTTTTTTCCTTTGAACATTTTGAATATTGCCTTCAATCTAAATTGTTTCTGTTGAGAAATCAGCTATTAATCTCCTTGAGGTCCCCTTGTAAGTGAGAAGTTGTTTCTCCTGTTGCTGCTTTTCAGATTTTCTCCCTGTCTTTGACTTTCAACATTTGCACATATTGTGTTCATTTGTGGATCCCTTTGCATTTTCCTACTTGAAGCTCATTGAACTTCTTGGGCATGCATATTCCAATAAGACTGGGACATTTCCAGCCATTAGTTCTTTAAATATTATTTTTTATTTCTTTTCTCTCACCTCCCATCTTATCCTTCTATTATATGTATGCTAATATTTATAATGCATGTTTCACATTTCTCTGAGGAGCTGCTCATTTTTCATCGTTCGTTCTTTTTTTCCCCTCTGTTCTTCAGCTTGAATAGTATCTATCAGTCTGTCCTCAAATTCTACTTTCTTCTTTCTGCCAATTCAAGTCTAGTGTTGAGACCATCTAACATATTTTACACTTAGATTGTTTTATCTATCCATTCCAGAACTTCCACTTTTTCCTTTTGTGTAATTTCTCTTTATTGATAGTCTATATTTGGTGTGACATTGTCATCATAGTTTCCTTTATTTTTTAAATTATGGTTTCCTTTATGTCCGTGAACATATTTATAATGGCCACCTTGAAGTCTTTTCTTGTTAAATTTGACATCTGGTTGCTCTCGCACACCCTTTCCATTGCCTGCTTTTGTTCTGATGTACAACATACTTCTGCTTCTTTGCATGCCTTGCACTTTTTTTGGTGCAAACTGGACACTAAATAATATATTGTAAATTTGGGGGATACTGCTGGTCTCCCACTCGTCGGTGCTGGGTTATTTTAATTATATCTATTTCCCCCATTCTACATTGTTAAACTTTTGATGTTGCTCCTTAGGGAGTTGTTTTTATTTTTAATTTTCAGTAGTTTCACTGAGAGATATTTTAATAATTTTCAATAGTTTCAACAGTCCCAGAGCTCCTCACAATGTCGTGCTGGAAGTCTTATCTCTCCCTCTTTATTTTAAAGACCATTTTTATTGTACTGTGCCCACCTAGATAATCCAGAATAAGATTTTTATTTTAAGATTGCTTGATAAATCTGTAACCCTAAATTCCACTTTGCCACATAATCTAATCTATTGATAGGTTCTGGAGATATGGAAGTGAACATCTTTAGGGGGCTATTTTTCTACAATGACCCTGACTCATCAAACAGTAGTGTCGGTCGGGCCTAACCAGTTCTGCCAGAACACAATGGTCCATCTTTCACCTTAGCATAAAGCAAGACCAGAAGAGTCAGTGAAAATTAATATAAACATACATTTCTGTCCTTGTCTTAAGCTAGGCATACTCTTCTTGTGTTAAGTAATATGGGTGCTGAGTACATTCATATGCTCCTTTGTCAAACAACACTGAAAACAAGCAAACATAACTTAGGTATTTGCTCATAGGGACATTTATTTTTTATGTTTTTATTTTTCTTTATTTTTTTAAGATGATACTGTTTAATAGCTAATCAATACCAAGAGTTTATCAAAACTCCCTCCAAGCCTTATTCCCTAATGTACTCAGAGCTATTAATTCATAAACTTTTCCCAAGTTCAACCAGCTTCCTGCTTTAAAAGATCCATTTTAAAATAACTCAACCCAAACCATAAAATCCTAAACATCTCCCTTCAAAACTTTCAAAGGTTGTGACTATTACAGCTCTGAGTGTTTATGTGTGTGTGTGTGTGTGTGTGTGTGTATGTTCAATATTGCAAAAAGTTTCAAACACTAAGCTCTTTGGTCATCTTAATTTTTCTGATAACCATTTTTTGGGAAGTTGACAGTTGACAATGAAATCAAGTGGATGAGTATAGATGAGATATTGACTTTGGAGCTGTTGAAAGTTAAGAAAAATGAAACACACTGTGAAACTACTTTATTTTTGCATCTTTGGGTGAACTGTCTTTAGAACAGTGAAAATGGAAGCAGAGAAATGATACTGCAATTGTTCATCTACAGAGTATTCTAAAGTGGACAGATAAGGGCTTCAGGGAAACACTAAGAAAAGCATAGACAACTAATCTTATTTATTTTCCTCCTTTGGAATTTCTATGGTCTAGTTATTGAGATGGAAACTATATATGGTTTATTTATTTATTTTGTCTTTCTAGCTCTTCATCTTCATAGTAAGTTGACAGAAGTGAAATCTATCTGTCATCTATCTATCTATCTATCTATCTATCTATCTATCTATCTATCATCTATCTATCTATCTGCAATCATAAAGAAAAAGTAAGTAGTTCTGGATTTTTGTGTAAAGGATTTCCACTAATTACTAAAATTAGTATTTTCTGAAGTTATGCTACATCATGGTTGAGGACTGTGTCAATGTGAACATAAAGAATGTAAATCCTCCAGTTTACCGAGCAGGGATACATCTGGATATTGGAAACCAATAGTGCTTGACCCCAGCTGTTGGCTGGAAATCACCTGTAAGAGCCACATCTCTTAGTGTTAACCCTTAGTTTTTCCACAGATGATTCTGATGCACAGGGATAATTTAGCAGTACTGACATAATCCCTCTACTATATTCTGCATTTCAGAAAATAGAGATTCCAGAGGTTATGTTCTCACTGAAGACTATCAAACTAGTAAGTGGTGGCTGTGAAAATGAGAATTTATGATTTCTGATGTCAAAATAAGAATCCTGAATAGGTTAAGTGTCTGACTCTTGATTTCAGCTCAGGTCATGATCTCAAGGCCATGAGATGGAGCCCTCACATCAGACTCCATTGTTAATGAGGAGTCTGCTTGAGATTTTCTCACTTGCTCTCCCTCTCTCCCTACCCTCACTTGTTCTTTCTCTTTCTCTCCAATAAACAATTTTTTTAAAAGAATCCTGAATAAATAAATCATACAAATAAAACATACTATAATACATGCCTTGAGACATTTTTTTAAAGATTATTAATTAATTAATTAAATAAATCATTCATTCATCATGAACAACACAGAGAGAGGGGCAGAGACATAGGAAGAAGGAGAAGCAGGCTCTCTGTGGGGAGCCTGATGCCAGACTTGATCCTAAGACTCTGGGATCACAACCTGAGCCAAAGGCAGATGCTCAACCACTAAGCAACCCAGGCATTCTTTTTTGTTTTAAAGGCCTGAGGTATTTTATATTACTAGTTAATCTTCTTGGTCACACCTATAGTACCTAAATTAATTTGTTAACCTTAAAATATTCTGATTCCTTTATATTAGGGGCCATAAAACTATAGTCTGTGGGCCCAAATGAGCCTGCCATGTTTTTTGTATGGCCTGTGAGCTATGAATTGTTTTTGCATTTTTTTAAATTGTCAAAAGAATTTAAGAAGAATATTATGTGTCCATGAAAATTATACGTAGTTAAAATTGCATTCATAAATAAGGTTTTGGGCAGATACAACTATGCTCACTGTATTGTCTGTGGTTACTTTCATTTCACAGTGGCAGAGTTGAGTAGTCGTGACAGGGACCACATAGCCCACAAAGCAGAACTTATTAACTATCTGGCCTTTACATAAAAGGTTTGCCAACTATGCTTTTCAACAAAGAGTTAAAAGTTCTGGATCTGAGCAAATTAGTGTGTGTGGGGGTGTGCATGTGTATGCCAGTATATATAATTATGCAGCATATGGAGTGGTTGAATGCATTCGTAGGCATGCTTTTCTGTACTCCTTTAATGCCACTCATTATTCTGTTTGACTTTAATTGTGTTCTTGGGTTGATATGTTAAAGATTAATGATGCACTTATCCTAAATCAAGATTCACAGAGATGTGAAGATGCAGCAGGGAGTAGAAGGCATAACAGTTAAAGATTTTACTCTTTTTCCTCTGGAGAAATCCTGAGGTTTCTATGTGTGAGGACATTCAGTAGTCATAGCAAGTCTCCTGGAGGATGCCCGGCTCTGCCATTCTCTTGTCATAAAGCTGACAGTACACGTAATCAACACTACTTGGAAAAATAGGACAAGTTGATGTACGATGTCAGTCGTTTTAAGTTTAATTGAACAATAAATATACATAATATTTGCATATATCTCTAGCTAAAAAAAAAATCTTAACAACTATGCTTAATGAGGTATTAGTATCACAAAACAGTGTAGGTCTATGTCCCCAAAGCAAGATATTATTAAGTAATAGGTACAAACTATTGAAGGGCTCTCAGTACAAATGTAACTACCAAACAATCAACATTTGCAGTGGTTAACATGCTGCAGGATGGCAAAAACATGTTCTTGCTGATTATATGGACAGAAGTTAACTTGTTGCCTATTGGGATTAAAACAACAGTGACCGCCACAGTAATGACAAGAGGACAAGCAGCAGTGGCAGCAAACATGTCCCTAGACTGTTCCAGGCACTTTATAAGTTTTACATCTCTTAAATCCTCGCAGCACCTTTCAAAGTACATACCAAAGCAATGTGCCATGTACAGCACGGATAAGAAAAATAAAGCACAGAAAGGTTAAATAGCTTGGCCATGTTCACACAACTAGGAAAGGGAAGAATTCGATTTGAAACCAGGCAAACTGGCTGTATGTTCTCTCTTAAGGAGTACCTTTTACTGCTTATTCAAACTACAGCTTGAATTTAAATTAAAAAGTACGATCTAAGTTAATACATTTAAGTTAAGCAATACAATTACGTTTTAGAAAAAATATTGAGATGCAAGTCATGACTGTTTTGTTCAAGGAATTTGAACACATATGCACATCATTTAGATAGATATGGATAGATATACTTATTTTGACTTTAACTGAAAAACAAGAAATCTATTTGCTAAATCTATGGGAGACTGAGACTACTTCTCTGGACAAGGACTGTGTGGTATTCTTTTTTTTTTTTTTTTTTTAATCTCCTGATCCTGATACAGCACTTAGTACAATACACAGGTGATGTTTCATAAAAGCTGAATAATGTTGATGCTGAACGAACGGATGTGTGGAAGATACTATATGGTCTCCATATGCCTGCCATATGAACAGAAGCTGATGAGGATAAGGAAGCAGTGATTTTTCTCCTGATTTTTTTTTTTTTTTTTTTTTTGTCATGAAGACGGGCATCGATAAATCTGGGAAGTCTAGGAGACTTTGTAGACATAGTCTAAAAGACCATGGTAAAGTAGTTTCCTCCACAGACTTAGTTAGGTGCGTTGATGTTAAGAACGGTACACTCTAAACCTACCTTAAAATTGTTACTTTTCCCTTTGGTTTATTAAAAAATGGCTGGTTTTTTTCTCTGCTAACCTGAAGCATAAAGGGATTTTTCTCTGATCTTAACCGTGGTACCTTGATAGGTATAGAATGTACAGAGGTGTCCAAGCCCTAGGACTGGGCTCAATAGTTTTTTAACTCTAGTTCACACTGAATCACCAGCAATTTGTTAATTACAATTAATTCTTCTTATCAGTTACTAGTTGCAGTGGCTTCTGCTTGCAATAAACTATTTCTCTGTATGTGCCTCTCTCTAGTTTTGCAAGATAGTAGTGTGCCTGTGATTTCAATTTTCTAATGGACCTCAGAAAGTTCTAGATTTTCAGTTTGTTGAGTTTTTATTTTTGGTGAGGACAGTAGACGCCACTTCTCCTTCACTTTTTTTGTTTTGTTTTGTTTTTGTTTCAAGTTCTTATTTAAATTCCAGTTAGTTAACATACTGTACTATTGGTTTGAGGAGTAGAATTTAGTGACTCATCATTTACATACAACACCGAAGGCTCATCTCAAGTGACCTCCTTAATCCCCATCACTCATTTAGTCCATCCCCCATCCCCTCCCTCTCCAGCAACCCTCAGTTTGTTCTCTACAGTTAAGAGTCTGTTTTATAGTAGACTTATTTAAGCCCACATGGCAGTTCCAATAAATATTTTTGATTTATACATATAATTGGCATTTTTAAATATAAGTATAAACTAATAAACTATTTCAATGTATTTCTAATGTTTTTTTTTTCCTAGTTTAGACATTAAGAAAAATTTCAATTAGCAATCTCAACTTACACTCAAAATTAAATATTTGAATTGTGGAACATTTAAGTGTTCATACTTGACTATCAACAGAAATGTATTTTTATTCTCTTGAAATATCTTCAATTTCTACATAATTTACAGACACAGGCATACTTCCTTTTATTGTGCTTCTAGTGTACTTGGCAGATAATGTGTGTTTTTGCTAAATCGAAGGCTTGTGGTAATTCTGCTGAGCAAGTCTATGCTGTTTTTCCAACATCATCTGCTCACTTTGTGTTTCTGCACTACAATTTGGTGATTCTCACATTTCAAGCTTTTTCATTATTATTATTATATTTACTATGTTGATCTGTGATCAGTGCTTGTAAGTCACTTAAGTCAGAATGTGGTTAGCATTTTTTAGTAATTAAGTATTTTTTATTGAGGTACGCGTATTTTTTAGACTTAATGCTATCATTGTGCACTTAATAGACTGCAGTATAGTATAAACATAACTTTCTTTTTTTAAATTTTATTTATTTATTTAGAGTGATAGTGCAAGCCATGGGGGGCAGAGGGAGAGAGAGAGAGAGAATCTCAGGCAAGCTCCTCACAGAGCACAGAGCCTGATGCAGGGCTCAATCTCATGATCCTGAGATCATGATTTGAACTGAAATTGAGAGTGGGACCCTTAACCAACTGATCCACCTAGGTGCCCTTAAACATAACTTTTATATGCACTAGGAAATAAAAAAAATATTCATTTGACTCATTTTATTATAATATTCTAATATTCATTTTATTGTGGTGGTCTGTAACCAAACCTGCAAGATTTCTGAGGTATGCCTATATCTTTTTCTTTTCTAATTTATATAATACCATTAATCAGTTTATTTTTTAAGGGAGGGGATGGACAGAGGGAGAGAGAATCTGAAGCAGGCTCCACACTTCCATGGAGTCCAATGCAGGGCTAAATGTAGGGCTTGATCTCACCACCCTGAGATTATGACCTGAGCAGAAATCAAGAGTTGGACACTTAACCGACTGAGTTACCCAGGAATCCACAATGTTTATATTTATGAGGTTCTTCATTACTTTTTCTTTCTTTACTTTCTCTTATTTTCATTCTAAATATGAAATAATATCATAAGTAACTACTCTTAAATAAAAATTATAACTAATGAAGTCAATAACATTTACTTGCAAATGCTGGTCATTCTTCTTTTAGTTATCTGAGCTTCTTCAAAGTAACTTCTTTGAACTTAAGTTTTTTCATCTTTAAGACAAAGTTTGTGATATCTATTTGGCTGAGTTGCTGTGAATTAGAAATAATGTATGCAAAGTCACTAACCACAAACCTGTCATGTTGGAAATAAATAGAAGTGCAGTAATGATACATTTTGTACAAGTATATTTTATTAGTACGTTATCAAAGTACTATTCTCCAAGACTATTAATTGTTAGAAACAAAGGTTCGAGTGAAAGAGTTCACCTTAAAATTGAATGCATTCATTTTTATCTTAATGGACCTGCCATGTCTTAGGCACAATCTCTCCCTGTTCAATTTAGTACAATGTAAACAACATTCACCTCAGGCTAATGATGAACATTGGTTTATTACCAAAAAGGTTTTCTTCCCAGAAAATACATAGGATATGAGGCCTTCACCCTTATAATGAATCAGCACATGCTTTATTCTTAGTCTAATTGGAAAACTACAGAAAAAAATCTATGAAATAATACGTAGAGAAGACTGAGCCAAATGTGAAACAGTTTTATGTAAAAGACAGATTAATGTTTCATTTTTCTGAATGTTAAAAATGTTTAAGCATATAACATATCTTGTTTGGTTAGGTTTTTAAATGTGCTTTAAATAGACAAAATATCTTTTCAAACTGGTAAAGCTTCTATGGAAAAATAAATAAGCTAATGGTCTGGAAGACTTGTAAAGTGTTGTATCCAAATAGTTGTCTTTTAAAATGGGCTGAAAGTCCAAGGTTGTCCATTTTTCAAGTAAATTGGCAGAGCTATTGCATCAAGGGGATTTCAAGACCTGCAGTAAGAGGTCTTTGCTCTTTCAAGCTGCAGGGCTAAAGCTCAAATTATTTTATTTTCTGAAACTCTTCCATTGAATCAGTAATATTTTAGAATGATATTTAAAAACTGAAGACAATTTTGTACATTTCAAAGTATTGTAAAAATACTCATATAAAATGTTTTTTCTCTCTCTCTCAGAACAAATGTCTATATTCTAAACTGTGTCTTCTTAGGGCAACAAAGTTTCCACTGGCCACTGCTCCTTCTGCATTATTAGTGTCCTCACCTCCCACTCTCAGAATCCAGACTTTTTTCACTTTCCCTGTTGGCTCAATCTTTATCTTTCAGATTTCATAGAAGCAAGTCTCTGGGGTTACAGGAAAAAAATAAACCAACAAACAAGCCCCAAGATCAAATGGGAAGACATTCTTTATCATAATACTGTAATTTGTTTGTAGTCATGCTTAGAATGCTTTTTGATCCCTTTCCTGAATCATCAAACTCTGTATTGAAGGAAACAAAACTCAAATTCAACTGCTCATCCAATCTGAGTCTTAAAATTATTCTTTCAGTTGTTCATACAGTTACTCCTGGAATGTTATAGCCATGGTCTGGGCAGATATTTCCTCCTAAAGAGACAAATCATGATGCTAATATTTTATGTGATAACTTGAATCTGCCACCTTCCACTTTACCCCGCATGACTATGTTCAACTCTTCAGACTGAAGCTCAACAAATCTTTCATTTAGTCTTCATGCACGTGGCAGGTATTTACTAACCCCCACCAGGCAATGGTTTCTACTGGTGATAAGCAGGGAACAAAATCAATCCTGTCTTTGTTGGGCCTCACATTTTAGTATTTTGAAGAAAATAAACAAGAGCAACAAAAGGAAAATGTATATCCGAGGCACCTGGGTGACTCAGTGAAGCGGTGCCTTAACTCAGTCATGATCCCAGGGATCCTGGGATCTGAGCCCTGAGTCAGCTTCCTGTCAATAATGGAAAGCCTGCTTCTCCCGTTCCATTTCTTGCACTCTCAAATAAAAATCTTAAAAAAAGAAAAATGTATACCATATTAGGTGGAAATAAGTGTTAAGTGGGGAAATACAAATACAGAAGGGATTAGAAAGTATGTGTGTGTGTTTGTGTGTGTGTGTGTGTATGCACAGGAGCTAGCAATATAAATACAGTGGCTGTAGAAGTCCTCACTGAGAAGATGACTTTCAATGACCAAGATAAAGAAAACCATATGCATATTTGGAGTATCATTTCTTGGCAAAAAGAACAGCAAAACAAGCCACAAAGATGTCAATTTTATCCCATTTGCTCTACGCCTGGTGAACTATTTAAGGATCACTATCAGTCAAAGCTTCCTTTAGTTGAAAAGTGCGTTGTTTTCCTTTACTTCACAGGTAAAATAATTTAGACTACCTTTAATGATACAATGGCTTTTCTTCTGGGAATATTCTTTATTGTGTGTTCATCATCTTTTTTTTTTAACATTTGCATAGGATAATACTAACTAAGCAGTTGTGCCTCTTTAGGAATAACTGGAATGGATGATTATATTTCTAGTTTCTTTCTTTCTTTCTTTCTTTCTTTCTTTCTTTCTTTCTTTCTTTCTTTCTTTCTTTCTCTTTCTTTCTTTCTTTCTTTCTTTCTTTCTTTCTTTCTTTCTTTCTTTCTTCTTCTTTCTTCTTTCTTCTTTCTTTTCTATTATAGCTCTGACATGAATACAAAGAACACTTTGTAGGCTATTCACTTCTTTTTATATTAGCTCTATTTACTTTATCTCACTCTTATTCTCCTCCTTTTTTCCACCTCTCCATCCTCAAAAAAGCCACTTAATTACAGATTCTTACTAAAAATGTATTCTATTTCTGTCTCAGTCAAAGCTGAGGAGGCAAAGAAGGAGAGCTGAGCATCTGATGAAGTCCATTTCTTCATTTAATCTTTGTTCTTCAACTGTCTGATTTGGTACCTAGTAGCAGAACTGGAATTGCTAAATAACAAGTTGCTAAATTCTAACAAATCTCTGTTAAGTGTCATCATTATGTCATTTTCCTCTAAAAGTCAAAGAGATAAAAATCAGTGAAGCATTGGTAAATGACATTATAGATTTCACCTTCTTTAACAGTATAACTCTCTCTCTAGATTTTAAATACTCATTATAAATCATGTCAATCAATAATATCTGTTATAAATAGAGTGAATATTAATTTGTCAAACAAATGTGGATTTTTGCAAGTGACAATGGGCCCTATTAAAAATTAAGTCATGGGATCCCTGGGTGGCTTAATGGTTTAGCACCTGCCTTCGGCCCAGGGTGTGATCCTGGAGTCCCGGGATCGAGTCTCGCGTAGGGCTCCCTGCCTGGAGCCTGCTTCTCCCTCTGCCTGTGTCTCTGCCTCTCTCTCTCTCTCTCTCTCTCTCTCTCTCTCTCTGTCTGTCTCTCATGAATAAATAAATAAAATCTTTAAAAAAATAAAAATTAAATCACGACAAGGTATGAAACACAACTATGCAAAGCAAAAATCATGTTTACTCTACTTATATATTTTAAGTATTTAATAAAATCACATTGTGGCTAACAAATTAGGATCTAGAATCACAGAAAACCAAGTTTGTATTTGTGTTCATAATACAGCTGTAGGACCTTGGGAAAATCCTTTAATCTCTCTGAACCTCACTCTACATTTGTAGAATGTAGCTATGGTATTTATTTCATAGGATTTCCATGAAGATTTACTGAGGTTGTATGTTAAATTATTTAGATTAGGGGTTATTTATATTAACTACTCAAAAATAGAAGCACAATTTCTTTGTGTCATCTTCAATTTCCTTCATAAGTGTCCTGCAGTTTTTAGAGTACAGATCTTTTACCCCATTGATTAGGTTTATTCCTAGATATCTTACTGTTTTGAGTACAATTGTAAGTGGATTGATTCCTTGATTTCTCTTTCTGCTGCTTCATTATTGGTGTATAGAAAAGTAACAGATCTCTGTACATTGATTTTGAATCCTGAGGCTTTACTGAGTTTGTGTATCAGTTCTAACAATTTATTTTTTGGTGGAGTCTTTTGGATTTCTACGAAAGGTATCATGTTATCTGCAAATAGTGAAAGTTTGACTTCTTGCTTGCTGATTTGAATGTCTTTGATTTCTTTCTGTTGTCTGATTGCTGGGAGTAGGATTTTTAGTACCATCCTAAATAACAATGGTGAAAGTGGACATCTCTGTCTCATTCAATGCTCATGGTTCAGAAGAACAAATATTGTTTAAATGTCTATACTACCCCCAAAGCAATGTATAAATTTAATGCAATCCCTATCAAAATACCACCATCACTTTTCATAGAGCTCGAACAAACAACCTTAAAATTTATATGGAACCACAAAAGACAACAGAGGGCAAAAACAATCTTGAAAAAGAAAAGCAAAACTGGAGACATCACAATTCTGACTTCAAATTATATTCCAAAGCTGTAGTGATCAACACAGTATGGTACTGGCACAAAAACAGACACATAGTTCAGTGGAACAAAATAGAAAACCCAGAAATGGACTCACAATTATATGGTCAACTAATCTTCAATGGAGCAGGAAAGAATATCCAGTGGGAAAAAAGACAGTCTTTTCAACAAATGGTGTTGGAGAAAGTGGACAACAACCTGCAGAAGAATGAAACTGGGCCACTTTTTTACAGCACACATAAAAATAAATTCAAAATGGATGAAAGACCTCAATGAGAGACAGGAAAGCATTAAAATCCTAGGGAATAACGCAGGCAGCAACCTTTTTGACATCGGCCATAGCAACTTATTTCTAGTCGTATCTCTGGAGGCAAGAGAAACAGAGGCAAAAATGAACTATTGGGACTTCATCAAGATACAAATCTTCTGCACAACAAAGGAAACAATCAACGGAACTAAACAGCAATCTATGGAATGGGAGAAAATATCTGAAAATGACATATCTGATAAAGGATTAGTATCCAAAATCTATAAAGAACTTATCAAAATCAACACCCAGAAAACAAATAACTCACTTAACACATGGGCAGAAGACATGAATAGACATGTTTCCAAAGACATACAGATGACTAATAAACACATGAAAAGATACTCAACATCATTCATCATAAGGGAAATACAAATCAAAACTACAATGAGATATCCTCTTACACCTGTCAGAAAGGCTTATACTAACACGATGTTAGGCTAACTAAACAACAGATGTTGGCAAGGATGTGTAGAAAGGGGAACCCTCTTACATTGTCAGTGGGAATGCAAATTGGTAGAGTCATTCCAGAAAAACAGTATCAAGGTTCCTCAAAAGGTTACCCTATGATCCAGTAATTACACTACTAGGTATTTACCCAAAGGATACAAAAATACTGATTCAAAGGAACACATGCACCCTGATGTTTATAGCATCATTATCAGCAGTAATCAAATTATGGAAAGAACCAAAATGTCCATAGATTAAATACCAATTTATCCATGATGTATGGATAAAGTAGAGGTGGTATATTTATATACATATATAAATAATATAATAGAGTATTAGTCAACCATGAAAAAGAATAAATTCTTGCCATTTGCAATGGCGTGGATGGAACTAGAGTGAATTAAGTGAAATGCTAAGTGAAATAAGTCAGTCAGAGAAAGACAAATACCATATGATTTCATGCACCTGTGGAATTAAGAAAAAAAACAGAAGAACATAAGAGAGGAAAGAAGGAAAGAGTGGCAAACCATAAAACATACTGTTAACTATGAAGAACAAATTAAGGTTTGCTGAAAGGCTGAAAGGACAGTAGGTGGGGGATGGGCAAAATAGGTGTTGGGCCTCAAGGAGGGCACTTGCAATGAGCACTGGGTATTGTATACAAGTGGTAAATCAGTAATTCTATTCCTGAAATTAATATTATACTACATGTTAACTAACTAGAATTTAAATAAAAACTTGAAACAACAACAACAAATAGAAGCACAAGATTAGTAAGCCTCTTTATATTAAAATACTGAAAGCCTTTATTCAAAAGTGGATTTTAAAAATCATAAAAACAAAATAAAAAGTGTGCCCATGGATACTATAAAACCAAGAATGATTTTGACTTTCTGATTTAAAGATAAATGAGTAGATGATAGAATTAAAGATAATAACAATAAATAATATCTTTGTTTCTGACAGATATGACTTTAAGTACTTTATACACATGTGTCAACTACTTTAATCATCTCAACAACTG
Organism: Canis lupus baileyi; assembly: GCF_048164855.1. Taxonomy (NCBI): domain Eukaryota; kingdom Metazoa; phylum Chordata; class Mammalia; order Carnivora; family Canidae; genus Canis; species Canis lupus. Next base: position 24,577,917 of record NC_132867.1, on the reverse strand, counting down.
TGATGAGCTGCTGTTTATGGCAAAACTGACACACAGATGTTGAGAAGTCTATCCAAGGTCAGCTAACAAATAATTGGCAAAGGACAACTAATCACAAGCAGTTTGGTGTCTTAGCATGTAGGATATATTTTCAGTATGAATATGAATGAAAACTAATTACACAGCAAGTTTAGAAATACAACCAATACATGCTCTAGTATGTTTTTAAAAATGTGTTTTTTATTTGCAGTGAAAATGGTGTAATAGGAACTAAATTTATTTCTAATCTCAAAAAAAAGAAACCCTGGAAAACTGGACAAAATATATGAAATAACTATTTTTTTAAATATTGAAGATTAGGCAACGTGCAATATGAGGAAGTGATTCTTGAGTAAAACAACAAGTAAGATAAGTCCTCATTATTACTCTGGCTTATTCTTTTGATAGTGTCCAGACTTAACTACAGATTGTGGGGGACCCATTGGGAGTCTGGAATTTCTGATGAGCTATGGAGTGAGAGTTTGGAATTTGGAAGAACAAAGTGGTTAAATTTATACAGCATAAAATTGTGGGGAGGAGAGATTGACAGATATGAGAACTGCACATTTGTAATAGCGCACCTCTTATTTTTGTCTGAGTACTAAACTTTGCATACACCAGAGGGCATTATTTGAAGCATTGTAAAGGAGTATGGAATAATACTTGTAGCTCACCAAGAGCTGGGGAAAGTTTGTGTTCTAGCTAGCCAAAGTGGCAAGACCTACAAATATAAAAGGGATAATGTATAGTACTCAGAAGACTATTATATTGGTGAAAAGAACAAATTAGCTCTATAGTAAGTGCTTATTTTGACCATCCTAACAAACCCGAGAAGCAAGTCTTAAAAGGATCAAATTGATTCCAAGTATCTTAACTGTGTCCCAAACAAAACCCAACAATATTTAAAGGACCACACTAATCACCCAAGAAACAAAAATGTAAGGCCCACAATGCCCACCATCCAAACAAAAACTAACAGCCACGAAACAAAGCAGAAAAATATGATTGAAAATGAAGAAAAATTTCAACAAATAGAAGTGGCCCAGAAATGAAAAAGATTGTAGAATTAGCAGTAAAGAACATTAAAACATCTATTATAAATAAAACTCATATTCGAGATGGTACAGAATAAGTGAAACATAATGGGTAACAAAATAAAAGGTATAAAAAGAATAAAATTGAATTTCTAGAGACAGAATATCTGTATGAAATGAAAACACTAGAAGATATTAACTGGAGATTAGAACCTTCAGAATTGAGGTGCCTGGGTTGTGTTCTCAGTTGAGCCTCCAACTCTTGACTTCAGCTCAGATTATCAGGGTCATGAGATGGATCCTCACATGAGGCTCCGCACTCAACGCAGAGTCTATTTGAGATTCTCTCTCCCTTTCTCTCTGCCCCTCCCCTTTTCTCTCTCTCACTCAAATAAATAAATAAATCTTGAAAAAAAGAAACCGGAATAAAAGATCTATTATTATAAATACATAGAAATGGAGACTAACGAAACACAGAAGAAAACTAAATGAAAATATTAGCAGAGGTACTACATATGAACAAGTTACTAATAGTTATCTTTAGAACAATATCAATCAGGGGCACCTGGGTGACTGTTGGTTAATGTCCAACTCTTGATTTTAGCTCAGGTCATGATCTCAGGGTGGTAAGATTGAGCCTCATGTTGGGCTCTGTGTTGGGTGTAAAGCGTGCTTAAGATTTTCTCTCTCTCCATCTTCCTCTGCAACCCCCTATCTCTCTTGTGTGCACTCTCTGTCTCTTTCTCTAAAAAAAAAAAAAAAAAAAAAAAAAAAAAAAAAAATCAACCTATTACACTCAGAACTGGTATTACAGAAAAGAGCACGACAGAAAGTTATTTGAAAAAGAAATTGGTATCATTTTCCACATTTAATGAAAAAAAACAAACACAAAATCCAAAAAGTTAAAAAAGATCACAAAGAACATAAAACCACATCAAGGCATTTAAGAATAAAATTGCTGGAAGCCACTAATAAAAATAATATCTCTGAACACAAAGCCAGAGAAAAAAGAAATAATGGGACAAAGATAAGAATAACTGCAATCTTCTCATCAGAAATAAAGCAAGCCATAAGACAATAAAGTGATACTTTTAATGTACTGAGGGAATAAAAAACAACTATTCACTTAGAAGTGTAATCCATAAAATGTCTTTTAAAAAGGAAGGCAAAATAAAGACTTTTTCAGAAAAAAAATAATGGCTGAGATAATTCACTGCCAGCAGACATGTACTGCAAGAAATGTTAAATAAATTCCTAAGGCTGGGGCATGTGGGTAGCTCAGTTGGTTAAACAGCTGTCTTCGACTCAGGTCATGATCCCAGGGTCCCAGGATTGAATCTCTCTTCAGGCTCCCTGCCCAGGAAGGAGTCTACTTCTCCCTTTCCCTCTGCTGCTCCCCCTGCTTGTGCTCTCTCCCTCTTTCTGTCAAATAAATAAATACAATCTTTTTTTTTTTTTTTTACAATCTTTTAAAAAATAAAAATAAAGTTCTTAGGCAGAAGAAATGTTAAAGTAATTTGGATATATACAATGAAGAACACTAAACATTATTACTATCTAGATAAATATATAAAAATTCTATTTTAAAATAATTTTCCCCCTCAAATAAACTACTATTTAAAGCAAAAATAATAGTAATATGTTGCAGGGTTATAAAATTTAATGAAAGTTGGGATACCTGAGTGGCTCAGCAGTTGAACATCTGCCTTCAGCTCAGAGCATGATCCCGGAATTCCAGGATGAAGTCCCACATTGGGTTCCCTGCATGGAGCCTGCTTTTCCCTCTGCCTATGTCTCTGCCTTCTCTCTGTGTCTCTCATGAATAAATAAATAAAATTTTTTTAAAAAAAATTCATTGAAAATTTTGACAGCCATAAGGAAAGGATAAGGGAAAATGAGTAAACTGTTTTAAGAATTCAATAACATTTATGAAGTGATATTATATTTTTTGAAGATAGACAATAAGATAATATGTAGAGAAATTGTAGAGAAACAACTCAAACAAGAGTTAGAGCTATTGAACACTAATGGCCATATAACAATATCACACAAAAATACTTTGTTTACTGAAAAGTGGAAAAAATTATTTGACAGATGAAAAATAAACAGCAAAATCACATTTAATGCAAATAGTGTAAACACAACAATTGAAAGGTACAAATGTCAGGTAGGGTTAAAAAAAGCAATGCACAATTTCAAGAAATCCACTTTGAATAGAAAAGAACCAAGAGGTTAATATGAAAAAATGAAAGCATAGAAAGAAATAGATAATTCAAAATTATGTTTTTGGAATTATAATTTCAAAATTATAGTTAGGTAGCTATGCCAACACACCTCACTCATAGTCGATAGTATGAGAAGACAAAAATCAAAATGTATAGAGAAGATGTACAAACAACACTGTCAACCAATTTGACCTAATGATATTAGTAGAACACACAGCAATGACAAAATGTACAGTTTTCAAGTAGGCCCAGAAAATTCACTAAAATAAACCATATTTTGTATTATAAAATAAGTCTCAATAAATTTAAAAGGTTTCAGATCAAAGTTTGTTCTCTAAACACGACAGCACTGAAACAAATAAATAACAGAAAGCACTCTGCACAATCTCCAAATATTTGGAAATCAAACAATGCAATTCTGATAACTAATGAGCCTAAGAAGAAATCAAAAGGGAATTTTAAAGTTTGAACTGATGGAAGATAAAAATGCATAATATTAAATATGAATTCTGATCTGCCACTTATGAAAGTAGAAAAAGGACAAGTTAAACTCAAAGAGAAGGATAAAATGATAAAAATGATAAAAAATATTTAATGAAATATAAAGCAGTGAAAGAGTACATAAAAGCAATGAAAACAAAAGCTAAATATTTGAAAAAATGAACACAATACCCATGCTTCCAGCCAGACTGATCAGGAAAATATGAGAGGAAATACAAGTTCAAATACCAGAAATAAAATAATAGTTATCACTATAGATCTCCACATGAGAAAGCTAATAAAGAGATATTGTGAAAAGCTGGATGTTGATCAATTCAATAACCTAAACTAAATAGAGAGAAGCCTTAAAGAAGATGCTGCCAAAGATCACTAAGAAGAAAGAATCAAATAATCTTATATATTTTTAAATAGATTAAATTTTACTTAAAACTTTCCCACAAAGAAAAGTTTAGTCTGTTAAGACTTCAGTGGTGAACAATAGACCTACAGAAGAAATCATTTTAATTATCTATAAGTTTTTTGAGAAAAATACAAGGGGAAATACTTTCTAACTTATTTTATATAGGGACCTACATTACTCAGCAAGACTTTACAAAAAAAAATAAAGTACTAAACAGTATTCTTCATTCATTTTATCAAATTAAATGAAGCAAAATGTTTCTTTAGGGATCCCTGGGTGGCTCAGAAGTTTAGTGCCTGCCTTTGGCCCAGGGTGTGATCCTGGAGTCCCAGGACTGAGTTTCACAACAGGCTCCCTGAATGGAGCCTGCTTCTCCCTCTGCCTATGTCTCTGCTTTCTCTCTCTCTCTCTCTGTCTCTGTCTCTCATGAATAAATAAATAAAATATTTTTAAAAAGTTTCTTTATATATTTGAAGAAGGAAGAATGCATCTAAGTAGGATTTATCCAAGAATGTAAACTGTGCTAAGATTTGAAAATCAAACAATGTAATTCACCATACTAACACACTAGAAAGAAAACCACGTAACATTTCAATAAATGCAGGAAAACCACTTGATGACATTCAAAATCCACTCATGAAAACAATTCTCAGACTGGAAAGACATATCTTCAATCTGATTAAGGAAAACAACTAAAATCGTATAGATAATATACATAATACTGAACAACTGAATGCTTCCACCTATTTTGCTCTCCCTCATGACTTCTATTCAATATTGTGCTGAAAGAGGGTCATAGAACTGAAATAAGGCAAGAAGAGAAATAAGCATGCAGACTAAAATGAAAAAAATAAAATTGTGTAATCTTCAGGAGATATGATCATGTATATATAGGTAATCCAGAAGACCTATGGAAAAAAAATACTAGAAATTAGATGTGAGTTCAGGAGTCTATTGTTTATAACTAGGTCATTATACATATATCAACTTTATTTCTGCATCCTCACAACAAAAAACCTGAAATTGAAATTTAGAAAATTGCCATTTACAATTCCACCAAAAATGTGAAAATGTTAGCTAAAGTTAATAGAAATTATACAAAATTTATATGTAGAAGCCTGCAAAACATTATTGAGAAAAATTAAGCAAAACCTATGTAAATAGAGAAATGGACCATGTTCAAAGATTACAGACCCAATATTGGCAAAGTGCAACTCACCCCAATTTTACCTACCGATTCAAATAAATCCTAATTTAAACACCAACAAACTATTTTTTAAATAAAAAGTGCCAATCTAATTACAAAACTTTATGGAAATTCAATAGATCTAGAAAAACCAAAAAATTTGTGGAAAAAAAATCAATGTTGGAGAATTTAGACTACCTAAGTTCAAAACAATATGGTATTGGTGTAAAGATTGACATATAGATCAACAGAACGGTATATAGGATCCATAAATTATATGTTCAATTGACTTTTAACAAAGTTTTCAAGACAATTTAATGGAAGAAAAGTTAACCACTTCAGTAAGTGGAGCTAGAACAATTGGATATCAATGTAAAAAAATATTTTACTTCAAGTCTAAATGAAAACATATACAGAAATTAAAAGATCAATATACGTGTAAGAGAAAATTTATTAATCTGGGAAAAAACATTTGAGAGAATCTTAGGAAACTTTGGTTAGGTAAAACTTCCTTAAATAAGACATGAGAGGGGTGCCTGGGTGGCTCAGTTGGTTAAGTGTCTCCCTTCGACTTAGGTCATGATCCCAGGGTCCTGGGATGGAGGCCCATGTTGGGCTCTCTCCTCCTAAAGAGCCTGCTTCTCTCCTCCTCCTTGTGCTCTCTCTTTCTCTCTCTCCCAAATAAACAAATGAAATTTTTAAAAATAACAAAAATAAACAAAAAAAGACACGAGAAAGCGTAAAAGAAGAAAACGATAAATTAGATGTCATCAGAATTTAACATTTCTTTCTCTCCAAAATAGTGTGACATCAATAAAAACACAAGCCACAGACTGAGACAATATATTTGAAAACAGATTTTCTGAAAATGAATTTGAATCTAGAATATATCAAGAGCATGTATTTAGTAACAACACAAATGACAAAAAAAAGATGATAAAATGGAAAGATTTGAGCAGATGCTTCACTATAGAATGTATAGGATTAGTAAATAAACACATTAAAAATTCTTTATATCAGAGTGCCTGGCTGGCTCAGTTGGAGAGCATATGACTCTTGATCTTGAGGATGGGAGTTTAAGCCCCATGTTGGGCATAGAGCCTACTTAAAAAAAAAAAAAAATGCTTGATATCATTAGCCCATCAGGGAAAAGCAAATTAAAATCACAATGAGTTAGAACTACGCATATTGCAATCACTGATATTTTTTAAAGACTGATGTTTGCATGGATATGAAACAACTAGAAGGGTAAAATGTTAGATTTACTTTGGAAAACATTTTATTGGTCTTTAAAAGATTAAAAATATACTTACTATATGGCACAGAGATTCCATCTTTTTTTTTTTTTTTTTAGAGATTCCATCCTTAAGTACTCAATCAGGAAAAATAAAAACCTAAACTCACACAATCTCACACTTCATTGAATGTTCACACAGTATCTTTATTCATAGCAGCCAAATAGAAAATAATCCAAATGTAACCTCAGCTGGTGAGCAGATAAATAATATGTAGTATATCTATCCAATGGAATACTCAGAAATAAAAGGAAATGAATGACTGATACAAATATTGACTTGGATGAATGTCAAAAGCATTATGCTAAGTGAAAGAAGCCCAACACAAAAGACTCCATACCATATGATTTTGTTTATGTAAAAATATTTTCAAAAGGCAAAATTATTATTTTAGAAAGATCAGAATTTTCCAAATTCAGGGAGGTGGGGAGAGAGCATTGATGACAAAGAAGAAGGAAATAAAATTTGGTAGTGATAAAAATATCTTGCTAGTGGCTATTGAATTTCTACGTATGATAATTTTATCAGTGAAAACTGGTGAGTTTTGATGTATTAAAATTATGCCTCAACAAACTGGTTGAAAAATCTGGGTAAAATTAATATTAAATATGTGGAGGTGACTAAAGAAATATCTAACAAAAATTATAATAAGGTGCAGAAATGAATATATGTGGAAAATTAACCATGTGAAACATTTTAATCAGATTATCATAACCTCAGAACTTTTTTTTTAAGATTTTATTTATTTATTCATGAGAAGCACAAAATGAGAGTGAGGCAGAGACACAGGCAGAGGAAGAAACAGGATCCATGCAGCCCGACGTGGGACTCGATCTCCGTTCTCAGGGATCATGCCCGGGACTGAAGGCAGTGCTAAACCACTGAGCCACCTGGGCTGCCCAACCTCAGAACATCTTAATGAAAATTTGGAAGTTTACTCATAGTTGTGCATAGCAATGTGAGGTCACTGATTATTAAAATATGCTAGAAAGAAATAGCAGTGACCTTGACCTAAATAAATATATCCTGTTCAAAGTCATCATTTCTCGAATTATAAATAAAAGCATCTTGAAAGTGAAGAAAAGAACTTCGTACAAAAGAATTATTAATAGGAAAGACCCCAAATGAATGCAACTATGAATTATCTTAAAAATGTATGGGTTTTAATGTGTGTTATTAAATTAATAACACATCATGAATTAATTAATTTAGAGGGAGAGAGAGGAGTGGAGAAGGGCAGAGGGAGAGAGAAAGTCTTAAAGCTATCTATAAGCCCAATTTGGAGTCTAACATGGGGCTTGATTTCATGACCCTGGATCATGACCTGAACCAAAATCAAGAGTCGAACACTTAACTGATGGAGCCACCCGGCACCCCATGTGTATCATTAATTTTAAATGTAAATAGGAACATCAATAATAAGTCATGAGAATAACAGGTACAGCATAGGGAATATGATCAATGATCATATTCCCAACATTGTAATAATGTTGGATGGTAACAGATGGCAGCTACACACGTGGTGAGTATAGCATAACATAATAGAGATGCTGAATGACTATTTTGTACACCTGAAACCAGTGTAACATTGTATGTCAACGACACTCAAATAAAAAAAAAAGATTAAAAAAAGAAATAGAAACATCAAGTATTATGTCACCCTATGTATGAAAACACTTTCAAAACTTGTGATTTTGACAGATCATTTGAAAATATAGGCAAAGATATGTCAAACACTCTTGAAAAACTCTTTGTCATGTAGGCAGCATCAAATGAGTAACAAAAATTTAAAGAAAGAATAGAAGTTTAGGCTATTTACATATGGCTCTGAAATGAATAAATAAAGATAAATTGAAAGTAAATTATAAGATATTAATAGAACCATACATTCACTGGTTTCACAATAGACAAATGCCCACTAATGGCTGAAGTTATTGTAGTGGACTTCTTCCTAAAATTTGTAAAATGTAAAGTTGCTAAACTGTACAATAGAAAATGAAACACTCAGGCAGCACGTGTAAGGGGATCCAGGATTGAAACCGGCAGAGACCTTCAGAGCTGTCAGATTCTGTAACAACTACCCCTAACCATGACCCTGCACCAGTCAACTTTCAGGAGTACTAGTTAGACATACTTTGCCAAGTTGAACGAGATTCCAAAATGAACTGCTAATAAGTGACTAATTTTTCTATTAAGTACTTAACTATATTTGAGAGATGAAAATGAACATAAATATAATGTTTTTAGGGATGCCTGGGTGGCTCAGCGATTGAGCATCAGCCTTTGGCTCAGGTTGTGGTCCTGGAATCCCAGGATCGAGTCCCATATCTGGCGCCCTGCATGGAGCCTGCTTCTCCCTCTGCCTATGTCTCTGCCTCTCTCTCTGTGTGTCTCTCATGGATGAATAAATAAAAGCTTTAAAAAAATACATAATGTTTTTAAACAAATCATTTTTATAATACAATATGGTTTCAATACATTTTCTTTCACAATTTTAAAATTTGATCCAATTTCCCTCCAAACATGTTCATTAAAAGGGAAAAGGGAAAAAAAATAGAGGCCCAGTTTCTGACCTCTAAACTCATTGTTCTTGCACTACATACACAAAAGAAATAACTAATAAATTCTAGGTCTGAAGTATTAATTTCAGAAGAAGATTTCAATGAGAAGGATATTGATGACTGGAATATTAGATAACTGATTAAGAGAAATCTAAACATCTTGTTTTCTCACCATTGGACACATTGATGTTCATTTTACCATACCTTGAGAATTCCATGCAAATTCCTCCTCCAAGACTCCACTCTAGTCTCCTCACTTGTTTCTCTCTTATCCTTGTCTTATGCTTCCCTGCCAGATTTTAAGCTACATGAAGAGAAATCAGTGTATGTCATTTATTACTTTACCCTAATGCCTCGGACAGATACTGGCACATATAGAGGTTAAATAGTTTATGTTAAATGGAAATGAATACATATACTTATCCCACTGGAGTACTTGAAAGAACAATAACTTCTAAAGGATAAAAACTGATGAACATTGAGAAAACAAAGCCAAAACACTCCTGTTCTAAAAATTCATAATCAGATAAGAGATGAATCCCATAAAGTAATATTTTTAAGAAAACTTTATGTATTTATTTGAGAGAGAGAACATAAGCAGGGGAAGGGCTGAAGAGAAGCAGATTAAGCAGGGAGCCCGATGTGGGATCATGACCTGAGCTGAAAGCAGATGCTTAACTGACTGAGCCACCCAGGTGCCCATAATTTTTTTTTTAATATTTTATTTACTTATTTGAGAGAGAGAGTGCACAAGGTGGGGGAGCAGCAGAGGGAGAGAGAGAAGCAGGCTCCCTGCTGAGCAGGGAGCCCAATGTGGGACTCATGAAGCTTGATCCCAGGACCCTGGGATCACGATCTGAGCCTATATGAGCAAAGGCAGATGCTTAACCAACTGAGCCACCCAGACACCCTGTCCATAAAATTTTTAATTCTTGATAACAGTTAGTGTCATTACAAAAATTGCTTAGAGGTATGTGACTTGTTCAGTGGCTGTAGCTTTTACATCAAAGTTTGGATTGTGTTCTAAGCAAATAATTTTAATAAATAGGATTTAGACTTCTTGGTTTGTTATTCACTAATACAGCACATTTGGTCCGAAAATACTGATTATAGTATTGATTTAGACATTTTGAGGAAGAAAACATAATGAACTAATGTGTTAATGTGAAATGACTCTCACCAGATGGCAATTAAATAATCAATAATGTTTTTGCAGTAGCAATTAGAAAATATCCTGATATATGAGCAGGACTTATTTCATTAGGAAAGACACAGATTATATATTACTCTGTAAAAGATATTTGAACAAAAATGAATTCATTGCACATTAGAGATGTAGGCCATACTATAAACTTTACATGGAGTGTAGTGGAGTTCTCATTTAACAGCACATTTTCACATTAGAATTCTAAAGAAAGTGACAGCAAAACAATCAAAGATATTTGATGTTGAAACACAGCCAAGGATCAAATCATGAGGAGAGGGAACTTAGAAGAACTACATTAAGTCACCCTTTCCATCATGGTGCCAGAGAAAGAATTCTCTGCCTATCTGATGTGAGAGCTCAGTCGAGTAGTCACCAACAGCAGCAAAGTCCCTGAAGAAGGTGACCAATGAGCTACTACCAGCTTCTTTTCCAGGAATTTGGAACTTCAACCATTACCAAACGATTTAACATGATCTCTCATTTAATTCATTCTAAAATACCAGGACAAAAGTGTTTTGTGGTAGGTTCTCTTACACAGAAACTGTCTGAATCAGGCTGAATCTGTTCTCCTTTTGTATATCAGGATTTCAATAAATTCCTGGAAATCAGTCAAGCCTACTTCCGGTTGAAAGAATGAGCCACTCTGTACTGCCTACACATTAAATAGACATTCTAGTGATCATGTGCCCTCCCTTTGCTTAATAATGCTCAACCTGTTTTTGGCTAATAATGTATATTTGGTATTATTATTGTTATTTGACCAATCTCTGTATTTTTAGAGAGAAGGAGACCCATCCTCAATGATGTATTTTAAAAAGTCATAAAATAGAGGTGACATTGAAAAAACAGCAATGATATAAGGCAAATATCAAAGTCATAAGTTCAAAGTCAATTAACTTTCCCCAATGTTACCCTCTTTGAAGGAGATGGAGAGGGTTGCAATGGGAATAACTGCTATTTTCCCTCTTCCTATTTAAAAATATTACTCAAATTATATTTGGAAGTAGCCTGAGGATACGCATGCCCTTGCATCTCTGATGTCCAAAGATTATGCTATTTTCAAAGCATCTATGAACCAAAATAAACTGGCAGGAGAAAGTAATTCTTTCCTGGGTGTTGATATACATGAAATACATGAAATTCATTCTTATATTCTTTTACCAGATATCACTGAATACCTGCCAGGAATTGCATTAGGATGGGACGATATAGGTGAGAGGGAATCGAGCACGCCAGTTCTCAAAGAAATCCCAGGCTAATAAGATTTAGAAAATAAAATTCCTAATGGTGCTATAGCCTGCTGAGAGGGCTGTAGTAATCACATGCCAAACCTAGACATATGTCATCTCAGATATGAGAGGAGTCACTCCCAACTAGGCTGTGCAAACCCAGACTCTTCTCTCTGAGTATCTATTTATGTAACGATCACTACTGAAAACCTAAAAATGAGAGACAAATATAATTGTTAAAATTGATCTAAATTTAACATAACTCTATGGATTTTTTTTAAATCATTTTTTTCCCTCTTTTAGCTCAGACCTTCTTAGTAGTTTGAGAAAAAAAAATAACAGGAAATTTGAAAACCTGAGTCCCAATGCCTCCTAAGGGACCAGTGTGCTATGAGAAAGCATGCTCTTCACGGATGCTCTCAGACTGCCACATGGATAATGCCAAAGAAACTCTTCAAGCTTTTAAGATAAACTATCTTGTACGAAGTGTAATTATGTGATGACTTAATGAAATCTAAGCTATGAGAGGGAAATCATGTCATTTTTTTGTGGTTGTATCTTTAGCTCCTGTCACACAGTGGCATATGACATGTGTTGTTAACAGATTGACTGACATCTAGAAGAACCACAGACCAAACTAGTTAAAAAAAGGAGATTTTATTTTTTACTTTTTTTTTGAGATTTTATTTTTTAATGTAATCTCCTATTACTAGTCTCTTTGTATTAGTCCTATAATTTGTATTATATTTATCTATAGATGTCCAAAGAATACATATCCTCTTGGTTCTATTTCTGTTTTATATATGTATGTATGTAATGGATAACCAATAATAACCAATATATTGGTTCTGTCTTCATTATATGCATATATACATATGTATAATATGTGTATTACATACAAAATATATAAAATGTATAGGGTACATAAATCCTATTGGTTCTGTTTTTCTGGAGAACTCTAATACAAGGAAATTACAATATATAGTATGTGTGTACATATATACATACATGCATATACATATAAGTAGCCTATATATGTCCTATAAACAATGGGATATATCTATTTATTTATCCATCTCTCTATCCCTCTCTTGAAAGAAATGTATTACAAAGAATTAGCTCACATGTTTATAGAGGCTGAGAAGTTCCACAATCTGCTGTCTGTAATCAGGAGATCCAGGAAAGGTGGTGGTATAGTTCCAGTTTGAGTTTGAAGGCCTGAGAATGAAGAGAACTGATGGTATATGCTCTAGTCCATGTCTGAAAGCCTAAGACCTGGGAGGTAAATGGCATAAGTTCCATTCTGAGTCCAAAGGCCTGAGAACGAGGTGTACCAACTGGTGTAAATCCCAGTCCCAGGGAGAGAGAAGACTGATGATCTAGACCAACAGTTGGTCAGAGAAAAAGGATTCTCTCTTCCTCTGCCTTTTTGTTCTATTGGATTGGATTGTGCCCATTTATATTGAGGAGGGCATTCTACTTTCAGTTTGCCCGTTCAAATACTAATTTCTTCCAGAAACACCCAGAAATAATGTTTAACTAAATATCTGGGCCTCTGTGGATCAGTCCATAAAGTAAGCGTCACACTCTTCTTTCTAGCGGGGGGATATTAAGAACTTAGGGGGGAAAAGAAAGAGGGAAGAAAAGTGAAGCTATTACAAAGAAAAAGTGAACAGTCAACAAAAAAAAAATCGATAAATGAAAAGTAAAGTGGATATGACAGCGGGCGCAATAGAAATATGAGGAAAAGGTCTGAATTAACAATATGCAAAAAAGAAAACCCAAGGGACCAATAAACGTAAGAACTGGCATTCACTTCACCATTAATGAGGAACATGGAACAGTAGAATATTTTACTGGCTTCAGCAAATCCTGGTATGCACAGTAATGGAAATACTCATATGTTGTTATTGATATTATAACCCGTACTTCAACTTTAGACATGTAAAAGATACCCTAAATTAGGTTTGGGTGCAGCCAGGTATTGTAAGGCTTTTACAACTTCCCTGGAAAGAACAAAACTCATCCCCTGGGACCGGAGGATTGTTAACTGAACAGCGAGGTAGCCCAGTAGAGGCACTCAATGCTTAGAACAGGCTTCACAGAGAAGCTTTCAGTAATATAATTTTTACATCGGACTTTGTGAAACTTTCCAGTGCCTACCACAAGTAGAGACTAATTGAGAGGCACCACTGTGACAATGTAACCCTCTGCTTTGACAAGATCACCACCTGCCACATCATGAGGTTAGAAGTCACTTTAATAAGGAAGTGCATTATTAAAATGACTCTTTACAGTCCTGGTAGTTCTAAATAAGAGTGAGAAACTTTTAGTGACCTGACAGGCTTCTAATTAAAATATGAGTAATTTAGAAATGTATCAGACTTGGGAGAATTGAAATGGAACACTAAAATTATTTATTTATTTATTTATTTATTTATTTATTTATTTATTTATTTATTTATGACACACAGAGAGAGAGAGAGGCAGAGACACAGGCAGAGGGAGAAGCAGGCTCCATGCACGGAGCCTGATGTGGGACTCGATCCCCGGTCTCCAGGATCACACCCTGGGCTGAAGGTGGCGCTAAACCACTGAGCCACCTTATTATTATTCTTGGCTGCCGAAGAATAATGTTTTTAGAACTGTGACTAGAAACATTTTTGTATAGAAGTGTATAGGTCTGGAGTGCATAGAGATGGGGCAGTGTGTAGGGAAAGTATCTCTTGACCCAAATCTGAAGAATCTTTTATCATTTTCAGACTACTGGGAAACGTAATCCTTTTCATTATAAGCTGAGACAACAGAGCAGAAGATATGGGATTTCCTGGTGTCATGGGGCAGAGGTACAAAGGAGGGTAGGATGAAGGTTTTCCCAAGCTTTCCTGATGGTGGTGCCTCCACTATCTACAGAATAGATCTCTAGAGCCAGTTTTAGTTTTTCAAATCTTTGATGACTATATTTTAAGTGTCATTTTATAGCATAGAAGCTGGAATTTACTTAATATTATTTCTTTCTCACTAGTTTCTACTATTTTCATTAGTGCTTTCACTTTTTTCAGATGCACATACACACACAAGCTTTCACTAAAACTAAACGGGAAACATGAACTGACAAATTCAAGTCTGGAAATAAACATTATTTTAAATATAAATAAATCTCTTACTATAAATATAATTAAAATATTATACCCCAGGATGTTCAATCTTCTTTATTGGTGTTAATTAGCTATACATTATACAAATGTAGGTAGAATATTAGTATCTTTTGCAATAATGTTGTGATGTCACCTCTTATAGAATGAAATCTTGTCAAATTTAATTGGTAGCTAGTGTATCTTGATCAAGAATCCAACAGGGAATTCTATAGGAATTAAATTTG
Source organism: Canis lupus baileyi (assembly GCF_048164855.1). Lineage (NCBI taxonomy): Eukaryota > Metazoa > Chordata > Mammalia > Carnivora > Canidae > Canis > Canis lupus. The sequence goes on along the minus strand of NC_132867.1, from coordinate 24,562,879 downwards.
TCTATCCCTTGAGGAACTGGCTGAGGCCACTCGTGAATGCTTGACATTAATTGGGTTCAGATTTGGAGGAGATTAGTGTTGCTCCTTGGGATTGATTGTGATTTATAGTACAGAAAATTTAAGATATTGTATTATTGAATTATTTTCATTGTAAATTGATAAAATCAACTCACAATATACTAATTTCCTTATCTTAACCTAGAAGTCCAGTAGAAGGGAAGACTGTCCAGCATAGTCAGATTAGGAGTTCAAACAATGCATCAGGACTCTCTCACTTGGACTCCCTTTCTCTCCAACATGTAGCTTCCCTTGTTTCCTCTATTTCTTTTCTCTACCATAAAAATCCTAGCTAAAGAGTCTGAACAAGTCTTGTATCATGTACTTATTAACAGATCAATCACGTGTTCAAGCATGTGGCATACCAGGACTGGCAGACAGTGGTAGAGCTGCTTGTTGAAAAGATTTACCAGAATGGAACAAAATGAATATGGGAACCCCCTCACACCAAAACAGAGAGATTGAGCAAACAAAAATTAGTAGAAAATAACTCTTCTAATTTGTATCAAGCATGTCTTTATATTTTGATGCCTTGACAATGCTGGGGTCTTACAAACACCAGAGTTTTGCTCCCAGTGTTAGCTAATCCCTAGAGATAGGAAACAATTCACCAGGGAAATTTTCTTTGATATGCAAACTAACCAATCAAAACCATCCCCTCAGCCCTCAAGGGCTTTTAAATTTGGTTTAAAATTCTGGTCCTAATCTTGCCAGCATCAGGTACCTTACAACTCAGGAGAGTTTCCACAATCCACTGCCCCTGGAAAGTCTCAAACTAGCCAATTCAAGCCCACTTAATTTACCCCTTTCTTTCATTATGAAACCACAGCAAAGGCTCTTATTCTCTGCTTCACCCATATGTCTCCTTACTGATTTAGGCGCTTCCTTCTGTGGCCCTGAATGGTGTGGAATGCTTCCTCTATGTGAGTATAAATATCTTCCTTCAAATCAGTCATTTCCATATCTGCATGTCCTGCTATACTTGATCAATAAAAATCCTGGGTATATTGTAAAATATGATCTTAAATGTATATAATTTAAATTCAAATTAGTTGATCAATCATTCATTCACCATTTTATTATTCAATTGGTGTTTATCAAGTACTTTATTCTAGATGGAAATATTATTTTTTATAACTTAAAGGCTAAAAGCCATCTATTGATTCAAGTATTTCAAATGGCAGTTTTCCTCCATTACTCCTGTATTAGTCAGAGTTTTCCAGAGAAACAGAACCAATAGGATAGATAGATGATGATGATGATGATGATTGACTGATAGATAGATGATAGATAGAAGATAGATGATAGACAGATGGATAGGTAGATAGATTAGATAGATTGATAATTTAGATAGATAGATGATAGATAGATAGATAGATAGATAGATAGATAGATGATAGCTGACAGATATTATGAGGGAGGAATTGGCTCATATTATGGAGGCTGAGAAATCTCACAATCTGCTGTCTGTAAACTGGAGTTCCAGGAGAGTCAGGTGTAGTTCCAATCCAAATCTGAAGGCTAGAGAGCCAGAGGAGGCAATAGTGTGAGTCCTAGTCTGAGTCTGACTAGAACCAGGAATGCCATTGTCTGAGGGTATTAGAAGATAAGTGCCCTAGCTCATTGGTTCTACTTTTTTTTTTTTTTCAGGCCCTCAGGGGATTGGATGACACCTGCCTTCTTTGGGGAAGGGATCTTTTTAATGTAATCTACTAATTCAAATACTAGTTTCTTCCAGAAACATCCTTACAGACACACCCAGAAATAACTGTTCTGTCAGCTATCTGGATATTTTATAGCCCCATCAAACTGACACATAAAATTGTCACAGCCCTAGGTACCTTATTTTATAGTATAATGTCATTTAATTTACAAGTTTTTTTAAGACTTTGGGAATTGTAATATACAAATCAAAATGAAATATATATATGTATATATATATACATACACATATATATAGAGAGAGAGAGCACAAAAGAGAAAGAGAGAAAAAATTCTTTCAAAGTATATTGATTTATCAAATATTTTATTTTTGGTTTTTATTTTTACATTTTTGTACTTAGCTTCAGCTCAGAAATAGAATGTTGTAGGTTGTTTGTGTTTTCTCCCTTATTTTATTATTTTTTTAAAGATTGATTTATTTATTCATGAGAGACAGAGAGAGAGAGAGGCAGAGACATAGGCAGAGGAGAAGTAAGCTCCTCACAGGAAGCCTGATGTGGGACTCGATCCCAGATCCTGGGATCATGCTCTGAGCCGAAGGCAGAAGCTCAACTGCTGAGCCACCCAGGCATTCATTTTCTCCATTAAATAAATTTTGAGATTTTAGTCAGATTCTGCATTTAGTATTGTTTAAATAAAGTCTGGTTTTTGCACTTTATTTTATTTTATTTTATTTTCATAATGTCTGATAGAGAAACATTCTAAAACACACAGTGTTTAGAATATGGTTCAGAAATCTGATCAAGGAAAAATAATTATTAAACTTAATATTAAAATTAGCCTATGGTAAAGAACAAACACAGCAGGAAAGAATATTCTTTAAGAGCTACCAAAGGTAGGGGCAGGGAGGATGCCTGGGTGGCTAGGTGGTTTGGTGCATGCCTTTGGCCCAGGGCATGATCCTGGGGTCCCAGGATCGAGTCCCACATCAGCCTCCCTGCTTGGAGCCTGCTTCTCCCTCTGCATGTCTCTCTCTCTCTCTCTCTCTCATGAATAAATAAATAAAATCTTTAAAAAAAAAGCTACAAAGGGATTGATTTTGAAAGTGTTTTATTAGAAGTGAGTTTTGAACTGATTTTAGGGACCAGGGAAAAGAGCTGATGAAAAGTTTGGAGGAGGAGTCAGTTTGGAGCTAGACTGAGTTATGTGCTCTCCCTTGTATTCCAACTTTAACTCTGATCCCTTTTCTCCATATTAAAATATCACGGGAGAACTTCAGGGAATGAAATGGCAATTCTACAGACATAAATTTGAGGCTGTTGTAGTTTATACTTGAAATAATGCAATCACAAAAACAGAGAATTTATTAATAGTAAGAGAGAGCTTGGGACACCTCACAACAGATTAGATGATAACCTAGTAGGTCACATTTAGAGAGAGAACAATTAAGAGGAAGAGACTTACAGAAGTCTTGCAGTGGGATGAGGGGCTTACACAGAGACCAGCTGTGAAGCCAACGATCAGACCACCATGTAAATGAACATTTGTGATTCTACAAGAAGCAGAGCCCTTGAAAGTATGATGGAAATTAGAATCACATTAAACCACTTTCCCTTGAAGCAAGGTATTATAATAAGTCAAACAGAAGACAAAAATATTTGTGGAGCCTTGCACAAAGTCTAGTAGATAAATTAGACTTTGCTTCTGAAAGTCATCTACTCTTGGGGTTTATCGCTTGGGAAAGTTTTGGAGACCATTAACTGTTAACTTCAAAATACATATCTATATATGAAGAACACAGTAGTGGAAATAATGGACTTCAATGGACTTCAATGGACTACTAGAACCCAAAAGTTAAGGAGAGAATACCCATCATCCAATTAAATGAATCATCCTTTTGGATTGATTTTTTTTTTTAAGCCTGTAGCTTAAAACTCAGTGACACACACTATAACAAGGCAAAGACACCTGGGGGTAGGCATTTAGGAGGGAATTTGGCACCATTGTGGCCAGGCATATGTGCGCACTTGGGTTATTGCCAGGAGAGTTTTCAGTGAGCCAACATTCAATAAAAGGAATAGAAGCAGCCTTGGCAGCATCACACTGGAAACCAGCAGAGGCCATGCCAACTCTGGAAGCAGAGGCAAAGTCTGCAACAATAATTAAGTAGGAACACAGCTTTGCAATCCTTCCTAAACAAAGGGAGCTTGGAGAGAAATCACTCTTTTTGGAGTCCTAATTGAAGGCATGTTGTTTTTGCCCACCCACTCTATTCATCTGATCCCACAACCATGACTTTCCCGAGGAGTTTGTAAATGCTCTTGCACACAACCCATTGTCTTCCTCCACTCTGGAATGGAGTCCCCATAGAGAGACCTTTTAGCAATTACAGACCTTGTTGATCTGTAGCACTCGTGAAGAATGAATCTAATAGCTTTGAAAGATGTGTCCTAAAATTAGTTTGCTTCCTCAAGCCTTTCAATTTTTCCGTTTTATATATAGACTTTATTTGCTTGGCTCATGTGCAAAAATCTAGTGTTCATATAGGATAGGGTGTATCCTCTGTTTCATTCTGAATCAAGCCAAAAAGATCCCTGTTCCCTCATGTCTTCTTTGTGATTCTATGCAGGATGTATTAAATGGCTCAGGTTGTAAAGAAAAATAAGGTTATCTTTTGCACACGAGAGCAAGTGTAGAAGACATGAGAAAAGAGTATATGCCTTCAGAAACCAGATTTAAGCTTCCAGAAGCAAATTATGTCTTGAACTAGATTCACCTGATGTGTTGTTCCTGGCAAGATGGGAGCTGCCAGACATGTAGATAATCTGCGTAGAATTTGATGCTGTAGGATTCAGTTTTGTTATATTCTCCACTAATAATCATATATCACTGTCCTGAGTCATTTTAATTCTCTGTTTTGTTCATTTTTCCATTTAATATGGACAAAAAAAGCAGAAATGGACTAATATATAAAGCAAACATTTCTTTTCTGCGATAAGTTCAGAAACTGAATTTTCAGCAATGGAGAGATGGTTATATGAACGATAATATTAGAATAATTCATTGATTCAGTCGATAGAGGAACATTCACTTATTTGACAAAAATTTAGTGAGCTCCTACTGTGTACCACGCACTTTCTTGGGTTCTTGAGATACTGCAGTGAACAACACAAGCTTTCTGCTTTTTTAAGTTTTACATTCTGTTATGGATGGAGGGAAGAGAAAGACAGCCACACAAGTTAGGATACACATTCATAATACGTCGGTGGGTGATTTGAGCTAATAGAAAAATAAGACGAGGTAAGAGAATAGAGTGACATAGAGAGACATGTTGGGGAAGTGATGTCACCGAGATGATGACATAGGCTGTTCCTGACTTTGCTTGGCCTAACAAGAAGAACAATTAACAACTTTTCATGACCAGGACACCACTGAGAAAATCCTAGAACATGGTGGGGCTGAAGCCGAAGCAACCAGTATACCACAGAGACCACGACAGACTTATTAGAAGGGTAAGAGAAGCAGCTACTCACAGGTTTTGCTCCTCCCTCAGGAAAGTGCAACACCAAGCAGACAGGTCTCTCCTGAACTTTCAGCTCCTGCACCAAAAAAAGAGAGCCCACAGGGGACAACCAGCTCCCTCAGCATTGTGGGCCACTTCATGGGAGACCCTATTCTAGTCTTACCCCGTAGGGATTGCAGGGGAAACTATGAGGTTCAACTGCTGGGAATCTGACAGAGAAGGGGGAAGGGACTTGCAACAACCAGTGCACCGATCTTGGACCACCAAATTCACACCTCCAGGGCCCACCAGTAATCTCAACTAGTGGTTTTGCTCATCTGCAGAGCCAAGCTAGTGGTGAAATCTGACCAGAGAACTTGGCTGGAGTGCAGATTTGCCTGATTCTGGTCTGCACATGAGGGGTTTTGTCAGGTCTAAAGCCAGCTTTGCCCACACCCGAGCAAGGAGCTGAGTCAGTCCCACCAACTAGGGAGGGTGTCTCCCGGCTCCATCTGACCAGAAGGGCTGGCAAAAGCACCTGCAGCTGTGAAGCTCAGCAACAGTTGAGGTGAGAGGCAGGTGGGAAAACCTAAACACCCCAAGAAAAAAATCCAGTACCAGGCATGGAGGGCTCTCTTGCTGCTCTGACGGAGGGGGATTAATTTATAGTCAAGGCCAAGAATAGTTCCAAGCCAATCCTGAGAGGAAAGCAGGTTAAAGAAAAAAAGAAAAAAAAAAAAAAGACTTGAGAGATGTCTGGAATGGCCTCTTTCCAGTTTCCAAGGCAAGTGAGCTGAAACATAGCTCCATCCTCTGGGACTCCCAGGCCCCATCAGCCTGGAAGGGCTGGTGATAATACCTTGAAGCTGCTTAACTGACAATGCTTGAGCTAAGAAGAGACCATGCAGAGCTGATTGTCCCCAGAGCAAAGCCAGCAGTAGGTATGGAAGGTTCTCATGTTATGCCAGGCAGAGGGCTTTATTTATAGATGAGGTTGAGGGCAGCTCCTAGCCCCTTCCCAGTAGTAGTTCACCTCTTTGGAAAAAGTTGGGAGAGGCTTGGAGTGGCTCTTTCCCCTCCATTCAGGCAAGAAGGGCTGGCAAGAACACCTAGGAGCTGCATAGGCCAGCAACACTTGAGTTGAGGCACTGGCAGGCAGAAGCAGAGCAAAGCCAGTGGCCTTGTTCAGCCAGGGCACTTGGGAATTGAGTCGGCTTGGGTTAAGACAACAAACAAAGAGTTTTACTGGCTTTATTACTTCTTCTAGTACACCTGGCCAGGAACACTAATTTGTGGACTTACTCTCTGCTGGATTTAGCATTCAGGCTGCCCAACTAGGGCACACAGGAAGCTACATAGCCCGTTCAACAGCCCTGCTTAATTTAACATGACCCTTGAACAGAAAGCACAGCCCATAGCCTTTCCCTTCTGCAGAACAAATCCAGTGGCCTCACATGGCCAGAGAATTCATGCATACTCTTGACTGATTTGGATTCCCCGACAGTGTGCCATATAGACCCTGGATCCTATCATGTTGCCTTGCCAGAGCAGGGAAGCTAATGCATAGCCCCATGTGCTCCTGGATTTAACACACAGTTGTGACCATCTAGTAAGCCTGACCAGAGAATACAGGCAACCACAAAGTCCATCCTGTAGCCTCACTTGGGTTGGGAATCAAACCAACAGTTCTAGCCAACTGTTCTCAGCCAGTGCATAACCTCCACCCAACTATCCCTGACTTTACAGTTCAAACAGTTGTCCCACCCAAAAATTGAATTTAAGAGTATGTCCTTAAATGCCCAATTGCATTACCAGTAGACATACCCAAGAAACCCAAACTGGGCAGATTGGTGAGGATCCATCTCTGCCAAAGTAAACCAGTAAAATCCAAAAATGGAACCTGATAGCTCAAATGCACAGATATCCGTGTAAGGAATCAAGGATACCAAAAGAATAGGTAAAATGACACCACTAAAAGAAACTAATAAAACTCTAATAAAGGATCCAAAAGAGATGGAGATGTATAAGCTGTCAGATAAATAATTCAGAATAATTCTTTTAAAGAATTCTAGTGAATTACAAGAACACACAGTCAACTAAACAAAATTAGGGAAATAATTTTTGGGCAAAACAAGAAGTTCAGGAAAGCAATAGAAACCCTCAAAAACTTGAGTTGAAAAATACAATAACTGAAAGGAAGGACTTGATAGAGTTTTTGCAGCTTTATTAAAGTATTCTTAACAAATAAAATTGCATTTAAAGTGTACAGCATGATAATTATATATGTATATACATACATATATGTGTATATGAAAATATATATGCACACACACATACATACATAGTAAAAGGATTCCCACCAAATTTACACATCCATCACCTCACATTTTTAAACTTTATTTTTTAAGACTGATTGATTGATTGATTGATTGATTTTAGAGGGAGAGAAAGAGAAAGAGAGGAAGGGCAGAGGGAGAGGTAGAGAGAGAATCCTAAGCAGGCTGGTACGCCCAGGATGGATCTCTACTTGGGGGTCAATCCCTGGACTATGAGATAATGAATGACCTGAGCCAAAACCAAGAGTCAGACGTTTAACCAACTAACTGAGCCACCCAGGTGCCCCACACTTTTTAAACCTTAACTGTTAATGCTTTTGATTGAGTACTAAGTGATCTTTCCAGACTCTTTACCTATGATGTATAATCTTTTAAAGCCATGGTTTCTTACCACTATTAATAATGGCTCAAAATAAAAAAAAATGGCTTAATAATATTAACTTATTAATTTTTACTTAAACTCCATTTTTTTCTTTTTAACTCTATTCTCATGAACTAGTTCTCAAAAAAGAAAATCTGGATGTAACTTTGGGAAATACAACTGTATCAATCTTGGGTGAGTTACACTAAAATAATTTTAGCAAATAAGAAAGGTCATGAATATTTCATAAGAAAATTAAGTAGTAGATAGATCTGATGGACCACATAGGCCCAAGTCAGAATTAGTTTTGAAATAAATTGCTTTTTATTAAGTCTATTTAATGTTCAATACCATTGAACAAATGCTCTGTGCTTCAATTTCTCACTTATGGAAGAGGGATGCACTTCAAATAGAAGTCCTTCTTTTCCCGTATGTAGTAGAAACAAATTGATAATATACTTGACTTAATGACTTAACAATATTAGTGGATATATCACCAAGATAAAACTCCTTGACCTTTCAGTTTGAAATTGTAACAAAATCAATGCACAAATGAAAAATACACTCACTTGAGATTTTGTTTTCATCAAGGAGAATAAGGTTAGCCTGTGGCATTTACATGGATACTTTATTGGGACTTTTCTTGTTACAACTGCTGCATTTTGGGAATGCTATAGCAATTTTATATTGTTACAATTTTTCAAAGAAAAGATAAATTGGCTTCTAGAGTAAAGATACATATAGATTTTTTTTTTTTTTTTTTTTTTTTACCTTTCCTAAGTCTGCTTAGGAAAAATTTTTTTTTTTCATAACACTTAACAGAAAGTCAGAGACTTGAGAGTTCCAGCACTTGCTATACCGAAATATGGTCTAGAGAAAGAAAAAAAAAAGTTAAAAGCAAGCTATAGAGGCTGAAGTTTTTCTCAAGAAGCTGCTGCCTATGGTGGCATAACATGCTTATCATTATGTCTCTCCTGCTGGCAGCTCCACTGTACTGAAGAAGGTTATTGCATTAACCTTGACTTTAAATGCACAAGTCCTGACAACTTTTTAGACATCAGCCTGGTCTGGTGATTAGAAGGTGGAGATGGGGCAGCCCCGGTGGCTCAGCGGTTTAGCCTCGCCTTCAGCCTGGGGTGTGATCCTGGAGACCTGGGATTGAGTCCCACGTTATGTTCCCTGCCTGGAGCCTGCTTCTCCCTCTGCCTGTGTCTCTGCCTCTGTCTCTCCCTGTGTCTGTCATGAATAAATAAATAAAACCTTTTAAAAAATTTTAGAAGGTGGAGATGATCTGTATTATCCCTGCCTTGTTCTTGTGTTTAGAGATTAGCAAATTGATCTTCAGTTAACATAATAACAAGGAAGGTTGGGTTCTAATTAGTGTGCAATAACTTTAGAGATGATAATATATGAAACCTCAAGAAAAATTTCCTTGCATTATTAGTCATTCATCAATACCTGTGCTCCTAGGGAGATTACTGAGTTAGAGACATTAATCTTCAAGATTCTAAGCTAATTTACCCAACACCTGTTAAAACTGACTTTAATAAAATAGTAACATGGAATTTTTATTAATAAAAGCCTATTGACAGGGATTTTTATAACTAAATCCAGAAAGTAAATAATATACACTGATTTCAAATTAATAGGAGTATGCCTAGGAAAGTGGGCAAATCTTTATGACAGATGTTTGGACAATTTCTGTGGATGATTATTTCAGCGAGACAGAAGTACAGGTGAACCACTGCCAGATATTGTCCCCTGTTCTTAGTCACCTAAGCGAAATCTAGTGGGAATGCAAAAATCCCTCTTATGTTTATGATTAAATAATGAATCTAGGGTATATAATATAGGGTATATAATATTTCATCATATCCAATGTAAAATATATAGTCAACTGTTTACTATGTATTTGATCAAACTTACTGCAGAATACAGAAATAGATAACTCCTTTCTTCTACAGCTCATAAGGATTCACAACATCCTTCAGATCCAGTTCAAATCATATAGCACATGTGATCTTCACAGTAGTGTAACCTTACTATTACTTTTGAAAGCTTTTTTTCTTTTATACAGTAGTCTGTTTCTTTACTCTCACCCAATATGCAATGCCTATTTTCTTATCTTTAAATTTTCTTGATATTTTGTATTTGTTCTTCTGATGATCTGCATTTTGCTCTTCTTGAGTTGACCACTCCTTGAAGTTCAGGTAAATCCAACTCTATCATGAAACTTCCTCAGATGGTTGTAACAAATATTACCCTTTCTGTCCTAAACAGAACACATAGGTTTGGACGTAGCATTGGGAAATTTCCTTCTTAGCTTTTGCTTTCATTTCCACTTACATTATTATATATTTTCTGATATATCTTATTTTAGATATGAATCTGTTTTTGATGCAACATTATTGATACAGTGCTCAAATACTATATTTCTATTAATTAGAAACAGAGATAAGAATTTGTTGTCTTCTTATTCTATCCTGGCAAAGTAGTACAAAACTATGTAGATATTACACTCTTAATAAATGTTTGTCGAATTAAACTGAACAAAAAATAAAATGCCCTTTTGATTATTTTAGTATTTTTACCTAATGATGTTATTTGATAAACATATTTTATGGTATAATTTTATTGACTTAAAAATCCCTAAGCTGTTTTTTTTTTTTAAAGATTTATTTTTATTTATTTATGATAGACAGAGAGAGAGAGGCAGAGACACAGGCAGAGGGAGAAGCAGGCTCCATGCAGGGAACCCGACGCGGGACTCCATCCCAGGACTTCAGGATCGCGCCCTGGGCCAAAGGCAGGCGCGAAACCGCCGAGCCACCCAGGGATGCCCACCCCCCCCAAGCTGCTTTTTATTTTTTGTTGGTGGGGAGACTCTAAATCTCATTTTATTCTGAATTAAAATATAAAAATTTATTGGTCTTGGGAATTAATTTATGCATAAGATCAGTAGCTACCATATTGGTCATGCATTATTTGTTGGAACTTCCTTTGCCTTAAATTCCCAAATATTCTATAATATAATGGCTCACCATAATGATAAAGTTATTAGACCAAAAATGTTTATTTTTACTGATACTAAGCAACAGAAATAAAATTTGATCCAGATAAGTCCTAAAAGCTTTGCCCAAAACTGTTTAATTAAAAAACGTTATTTCCATTCTTAATTTTTAAAAAATATATTTATTATACCTACAAACTTAAGATCTTTTTGGACAGGAAAAAATCTCTATAATTCATAGAAATATTTAATTTACAAACACAGGTTAAAATTTGGCATATATAAAAAAAATCTTCTCTGTGTAAGAGAATAGCTTTGCCCAAAACAGATCTCGATATAGCATAATGAAAAACTATAAAGCTATTTACCTCCCTCATTATCTTCACTGGTCTGATTAAACACATGTTATATTATACATATCACCACTGAAAAAATACAGATGCGGTTGTAATCTATCTATCATCTATCTATATTCGAGTAAAATTTTTAATGTCCTCTAGAAACAATGTTTTTATTGTTCTGTGGAATTGTCTTATTTGTTAAGATAATCATAATTTTATGGAATTATTACACTAAACTTAAAAATTATTTTTTATACTACTCATACAGATTTTGTTTTAAACAAGTTGTCTTAAGTATTCTCAACACTTTATGTAACATTTTAGTAATATCTAGTTTAAGAAAATGAAATAATATAAAAACCATGTTAAAATATAGAGTGTAAACCTTCTATTTTACATCATCGGTTTCCATAAGTGCCCTGTTGGTTATTAACTTGCCTTTCCTACAGTGGTTAACTCACCCAAGAAAGAAATTCATTTTGCTCAGCAGCAAATGATACTATTAAAAAAACCCTTTAACATTCATGTCATAGCACTTCATTTTGGCAATATACGTCAACCACCTCACGTATATTGACCCTAACACTTGCAAAATCTTGGTAAGAGAATATTTCTCTTTATGTACAGGAAGACTACAACTCTGAGAATTTAAAGACACCCTACCTAATCCCCATCACCCATTTAGTCCATTCCTCAGCACCAGCAACCGTCAGTTTGTTCTCTATGATTAAGAGTCTCTTTCTTGGTTTGCCTCATCCTGCCACCACCTACCCCTCCCCGCCGCCACCATGTTCGTTTGTTTTGTTTCTTTAATTCCACTTATGAGTAAAATCTAAGGTCTTTTCTCTTGATTTTCATCCATCACATTGATAATTGAAATTTATTTTGTTATAATAAGAAAGCAGGAATTGCCCTTGTATTTTCTTATAGATAGAAATAAGGGAATAGATGAGAGATAATGATACGATCTGTAAACATAAAAAGAGAGAAAATTATACTAGTATGACATGGCATGGTGTGATTTTGACTAATATGTTGAATGTGCTGTGTTAAGAGGTAACAGATATATTCCAAACAGATGTTTGGAAAGCAATCTTTCAAAGAAAAACCTTTTCTTTCAAATAGACATGTATGTTACAATGAAAGCATTTTAAAGACGTTGCTTTAAAATGAAAATGCTAGTGTATAGAAATGCCACTGACTTCTGGGCATTGATTTTGTATCCTGCCACACTGCCAAATTGCTGTATGAGTTTTAGCAATCTTGGGGTGGAGGCTTTTGGGTTTTCTATGTAGAGTATCATGTCATCAGCGAAGAGGGAGAGTTTGACTTCTTCTTTGCCAATTTGAATGCCTTTAATGTCTTTTTTTGTCTAATTGCTGAGGCTAGGACTTCCAGTACTATGTTGAATAGCAGTGGTGAGAGTGGACATCCCTGCCTTGTTCCTGATCTTAGGGGAAAGGCTCCCAGTGCTTCCCCATTGAGAATGATATTTGCTGTGGGCTTTTCGTAGATGGCTTTTAAGATGTCGAGGAAAGTTCCCTCTATCCCTACACTCTGAAGAGTTTTCATCAGGAATGGATGCTGTATTTTGTCAAATGCTTTCTCTGCATCTAATGAGAGGATCATATGGTTCTTGGTTTTTCTCTTGCTGATATGATGAATCACATTGATTGTTTTACGAGTGTTGAACCAGCCTTGTGTCCCGGGGATAAATCCTACTTGGTCATGGTGAATAATTTTCTTAATGTGCTGTTGGATCCTGTTGGCTAGTATCTTCTGAGAATTTTTGCATCCATGTTCATCAGGGATATTGGTCTGTAATTCTCTTTTTTGGTGGGGTCTTTGTCTGGTTTTGGAATTAAGGTGATGCTGGCCTCATAGAACGAATTTGGAAGTACTCCATCTCTTTCTATCTTTCCAAACAGCTTTAGGAGAATAGGTATGGTTTCTTCTTTAAACGTTTGATAGAATTCCCCAGGAAAGCCATGTGGCCCTGGACTTTGTGTCTTGGGAGGTTTTTTTTTTTTTTTTTTTTCTTTCCTTGGGAGGTTTTTGATGACTGCTTCAGCTTCTTCCCTGGTTATTGGCCTGTTCAGGTTTTCTATTTCTTCCTGTTCCAGTTTTGGTAATTTGTGGCTTTCCAGAAATGTGTCCATTTCTTCTAGATTTCCTAATTTATTGGCATATAGCTGTTCATAATACATTTTTAAAATCGTTTGTATTTCCTTGGTGTTGGTAATGATCTCTCTCATTCATGATTTTATTAATTTGAGTCTCCTCTCTCTTCTTTTTAATAAGGCTGGCTAATGGTTTATCTATCTTATTAATTCTTTCAAAGAACCAACCCCTGGTTTTGTTGATCTGTTCCACAGTTCTTCTGGTCTCTATTTCATTGGGTTCTGCTCGAATCTTTATTAACTCTCTTCTTCTCCTGGGTGTAGGATCTATTTGCTGTTTTTTCTCTAGCTCCTTTAGGTGTAAGGTTAGCTTTTGTATTTGAGTTCTTTCCAGTTTTTGGATGGAGCTTGTATTGTGATGTATTTCCCCCTCAGGAAAATCTTTGCTGTATCCCAAAGATTTTGAACGGTTGTATCTTCGTTCTCATTAGTTTCCATGAATCTTTTTAATCCTTCCTTAATTTCCTGGTTGATCCTTTCATCGTTTAGCAAGCTGGTCCTTAACCTCCAAGTGTTTGAGGTCCTTCCAAACTTCTTGTTGTGATTTGGTTCTAATTTCAAGGCATTATGGTCTGAGAATATGCAGGGGATGATCCCAATCTTTTGGTATCAGTTAAGACCTGATTTGTGACCCAGTATGTGGTCTATTCTGGAGAAAGTTCCATGTGCACTTGAGAAGAATGTGTATTCAGTTGAGTTTGGATGTAAAGTTCTGTAGATATCTGTGAAATCCATCTGGTCCAGTGTATCATTTAAAGCTCTTGTTTCTTTGGAGATGTTGTGTTTAGAAGACCTATCGAGTGTAGAAAGCACTGAAGAAAGAGAAATTAAGGAGTCAAACCCATTTACAATTGCACCCAAAAGCATAAGATACCTAGGAATAAACCTAACCAAAAGGTAAAGGATCTATACCCTAGAAACTATAGAACACTTCTGAAAGAAATTGAGGAAGACACAAAGAGATGGAAAAATATTCCATGCTCATGGATTGGCAGAATTAATATTGTGAAAATGTCAATGTTACCCAGGGCAATTTACACGTTTAATGCAATCCCTATCAAAATACCATGGACTTTCTTCAGAGAGTTAGAACAAATTATTTTAAGATTTGTGTGGAATCAGAAAAGACCCCGAATAGCCAGGGGAATTTTAAAAAAGAAAACCATAGCTGGGGGCATCACAATGCCAGATTTCAGGTTGTACTACAAAGCTGTGGTCATCAAGACAGTGTGGTACTGGCACAAAAACAGACACATAGATCAATGGAACAGAATCCAGAATCCAGAAGTGGACCCTGAACTTTATGGTCAACTAATATTCGATAGAGGAGGAAAGACTATCCACTGGAAGAATGACAGTCTCTTCAATAAATGGTGCTGGGAAAATTGCACATCCACATGCAGAAGAATGAGACTAGACCACTCTCTTTCACCATACACAAAGAGAAACTCAAAATGGATGAAAGATCTAAATGTGAGACAAGATTCCATCAAAATCCTAGAGGAGAACACAGGCAACATCCTATTTGAACTCCGCCACAGTAACTTCTTGCAAGATACATCCAGGAAGGCAAAAGAAACAAAAGCAAAAATGAACTATTGGGACTTCATCAAGACAAGAAGCTTTTGCACAGCAAAGGATACAGTCAACAAAACTAAAAGACAACCTACAGAATGGGAGAAGGTATTTGCAAATGATGTATCAGATAAAGGGCTAGTTTCCAAGATCTATAAAGAACCTATTAAACTCAACACCAAAGAAACAAACAATCCAATCATGAAATGGGCAAAAGACATGAAGAGAAATCTCACAGAGGAAGACATAGACATGGCCAACATGCACATGAGAAAATGCTCTGCATCACTTGCCATCAGGGAAATACAATTCAAAACCACAATGAGATACCACCTCACACCAGTGAGAATGGGGCAAATTAACAAGGCAGGAAACAACAAATGTTGGAGAGGATGCGGAGAAAAGGGAACCCTCCTACACTGTTGGTGTGAATGTGAACTGGTGCAGCCACTCTGGAAAACTGTGTGGAGGTTCCTCAAAGAGTCAAAAATAGACCTGCGCTACGACCCAGCAATTGCATTGGTGGGGATTTACCCCAAAGATACAGATGCAAGAAACGCCGGGATACCTGTACCCCAATGTTTCTAGCAGCAATATCCACAATAGCCAAACTGTGGAAGGAGCCTCGGTGTCCATCGAAAGATGAATGGATAAAGAAGATGTGGTTTATGCATACAGTGGAATATTACTCAGCCATTAGAAACGACAAATACCCACCATTTGCTTCAACGTGGAGGGACCTGGAGGGTATTATACTTAGTGAAATAAGTCAATCGGAGAAGGAGAAACATTATATGGTCCCATTCACTTGGAGAATATAAATAATAGTGAAAGGGAATAGAAGGGAAGGGAGAAGAAATGGGTATGAAATATCAGAAAGGGAGAGAGAACATGAAGACTCCTAACTGGGAAACGAACTAGGGGTGGTGGAAGGGGAGGAGGGCAGGGGGTGGGGGTGACGGGCACTGAGGTGGGCACTTGACGGGATGAGCACTGGGTGTCATTTTGTATGTTGGCAAATTGAATACCAATTAAAATAAATTTATTATTTAAAAAAAGAAAATGCTGCATGTGTATTTTCTATTATTATCAAGTATAAAACATTTCCTCAATTACCTCAATATTTATAAGGAAATCTATCATCTTTAATGCAATCTATCATTTAGTTCTCAAGGTTTCAAAATCAGATCACATTTTAATTTATTGAATTGTGATTAGGTCGCAGCTTAGAACATTTACACTATTAGAAAGGAAATAATACATCACATCAAAGCTGTTATCTTTGTAAAAGCAATATCATGTATCATCAAATAAATCTGCTTAATTCTTGTAGTCATTATAAAAGTGAGAATTCTCCTATCAATCATAATCAATAGAGTACACTGAATTTTGTCAATTTATACATTCATTTAATATTTATTGACTTGGCAAATATTTATTAAGCATCTGTTATATACAGCTCCAGGTGCAATTCTAAGATCTTTGTATATAAAAAGGAGTAAAAAGTAAGATGAAAATTAAAAATGTGAAATTAGTTCTCATGTGACTTACAGTATAATTGTGGGACAGATTTTAATAGAAGAATAGTAATTTAATAGAAGAAAAAGAAGAAGAAGAAGAAGAAGAAGAAGAAGAAGAAGAAGAAGAAGAAGAAGAAGAAGAAGAAAAAGAAGAAGAAGAAGAAAAATAATAATAAGTTTATAATTGGAAGTGGCAAATACTATAATGAATGTTGCATGATCTTTTGGGAGTAATAAATGGGGGAATTACTATTCCCTGAAACTTTGGGCAGGCTTTTCTGCAGATGTGTAGGCACTAGTTGGCTAAGACAATGGGACAGTGTGTATAAGGGGTCGTAGAAACCACATCATGGATAAGATTATATAATGAACGGTAGATACAGTGATCAGAACAGAGACAGAGAGTTGGGAAACTCCAATTTTAATGGTCCAGTTGATTGGAAAAAGTTGCTGTGAAAGAGTGGTCAGAATTCTAGAAGAGAGTTTTCATGGAAGACAAGGGAAAAGACTGTTTCTAGAAGAATGTAATTGAGAACTGTTTCAAATTCTACTGAGAGGTAAAGCATGATAAAGACCAACAAACTCCATGCATTTACCAACAGAGGCCTCAATGCACACTTTAGCAAAGTCTTAGAAGAGTTGTGGACAGAAGCCAAATTTGAATATTGGGATTAAGGAACAGAGACAGATTTTTTGAGAGGCTGGATATGGAGAGTTAGGCATGGATGTTGGTATTTAGTATGCAAAACTGACCAGAGTTTAAGATTGTCTCTATCTGGAAAGAAAAGGAAAATAGAGAATGCAAAATGACTACTAAGTTTCTGCCTTGCACATAGTGATATTTACTGAAATAGGAGACATTGGAAAAAGACCAAAAGTGAAATTTTTCTTGCTTTTTTTTTTTTTTTTTTTCTTGTAGTGGAATGGAATTCATAAAACTACAGCTTTCATTTTGGGCATGTTACACCTGAAATGACTCAGAATTACACAAGACAATGACTTGAATAAGCTGGGGGATATCCTGGTCTGAAGTTTAGAAGGATGAATAGGCAGGGAATTGTGGGGGGCAGAAATGTAGCATGGTAGGAGGGATTTTATTTTAAGGCAATGGGAAGGACTCATTTGAGGACAAGGAAAAAGAAAAAAATGATGATTGATGGCTGAGAAGGTAGGATTTGATGAGAGCTAAGTCACAGGTACAGGGAGTGGCTTTAGGTCAGAAAGAATAGATCTTCTATCACAATAGGAGGGAAGAAGGATGACAGAAATCCTGAATATGTTTGATTGCAGGAAAATGAGGGGATTTTCTTCTGATGGCTTCTATTTACTCTGGAGTAGGATGCCAATTTATATTCTGACATGGAGTCAGAGTGAGTATCTAGGAGTTTGAGAGGTGTATGCTACAGTCCTTTATAAGAGACTTTACTTTAAAGAACACTATAGATAATTATTAAATAACGGAGAAAAAAGTAAATGCTCAGAAGAGAGGTGGATTCATTATTTGGTGTGTGTATAGTATGGAGAATGGAGCATGAGAAGTAGATTGGCTTTCATAGGAGGAGAAGGAACATTTTTGTCTTGGCTATCAAATGAGCAGATATGTTCATATTGGGGTGATGGATAAAACTGCTAAATTAAGTCTGGCCTGAGTGCACTAGTGGATCATTTTGGAGAAGAAGAAGGAGACAGTTTGGATGGCACCTGTCTATAACAACCTTAAAAACAGTTGTTGAATTTTGATTAGTTGTGATTATTAAATCAAACCATCTTGGATTATTGGAGCACAGAGCTTTGTTGTAACAGTTGGGCCCAGTGAAAATTAGTCTAGCCAATGTTTGGAAACTCAATTGGAGGTCGAGCATGGATTAAAGGGCATGGATTTAAAGGGATTTAAAAAGGGCATGGTGAAATTTTCTGGGGTTATTGATGTGTTCAAAATATTGATTGTGGTGTTGTCTTCACGGGTGCATGCAAAACTTGTTAGCTTGTGCGCTTTCAGTAAGTGGCATTTAAGGTATGTTAAATATGCCACAACAAACTTGTTAAAATAAAAACATATTTTTTATAAAACAATGTTGACAAAGAATTCTGTAATGTGTATTAACTTTCTCTAAATTTTATTGAAAGGGACAATATATTTTAACAATAACGGGACTTGTAAAGCATGAGGTAGAATACAGCATATGAAAATAATTCATAATTTGGAAAAATAACTATGACATTAGTTGTTAGAGAGATTTAAATAATTGGACTTTTCATTTATTAATCTCTGGCCATAAAATCAAGTTATAATACTGTGTCATTCCAATGAATATCAGAGCAGCTGACATTGGCTATTTTCAGCCAATTGGATATTGTGCAAAGCCAGAAGATCCACATCTCATCCATAGTTTTTTTTTTTCCTTTTCTTTCTTTTTCTTTGTTTCTTCCTTCATCCTCCCTCCCTCCCTTCCTTCCTTCTCCTCCCAATTCCTTCCTTCTGGAAATCTATTGTTATTTTTTTCAGTGCTCTCTAAAAATCTGACAAATGCTTTGAGACTTATTTCCTTATTAAATTCAGTCTTAAATATTAAGATAGCCAAGAGAATAGCTTTTTAAAAATATAATATTATATATATATATATATATATGTTTTGATATATCACTAGTATTTCTAGTCTGAATTAAATCTGGCAGATCCTTGCTATGTGTTGTAGGAAACCTAAAGTACCTAACTACTTAAGAACACAGGTACAGGGGATGCCCGGGTGGCTCAGCGGTTTAGCGCCGCCTTCACTCCAGTGTGTGATCCTGAAGAGCCGGGATCGAGTCCCACATCAGGCTCCCTGCATGGAGCCTGCTTCTCCCACTGCCTGTGTCTCTCCCTCTCTCATGAATAAATAAGTAAAAACTTAAAAAAAAAAGAGAACGTACATAGATATGGAAGAATCATAGATATGGAAGAATCATAGATATGGAAGAATCATCTGTCAACAACAACAGCACTGCTGCCCTTTGTTTACCTACTTACATGAGGCTTTCAGTGAAGAAACTTCTATTTAGTGGAGATGAATTAAAATTTTATTTCCACAGTATCCACTGCACATTTTAGATTCAGGCTATTTTCAATCCCCCTATTTGAAATGTGGTTAAAACTCTTTTCTTAGTCATGGAATTATCAATATACTCTGGAAAATCAGAAAATTTGGAAAAAATTAAAATATTCAGTCAATTATACTGCATAGAACTTCATACTACATATGTGTTAAGTTCAATAATAGAAATTCTTTGGAAAACAAAAGACTGACTTTAAATCTCTCATTCTTAAGATACTTGAGATAATGAATTTTTTTTCCAGTGTGGTTTCAGTAACACCCACTATATTTTGGCTATCTCTTAAAATCTAGATCTGACTAGCCTATATTGTACTCTCAAAATTAGAGTAAGCATTCTGTGTAGGATTCAAAAAGATTTGAAAGTCAATACTATAAGATGAATTTGGAGTTAAAAAAAAATCTCTTTTCATAGGTATCAGTCACATAGTACAGGCTTCTGTCTACAATGATATATGAAAAAAAAAAAAGGAAAATAAGGTGCCACTATGCCATTCTTATTGTGACAAATTACACAAAACTTTTCCATTGGACATTAAAATCTCCTGGAATAAATTTAACATTTGGGACTCTTATTAGTACATTTGGAAATTGAAGACAGATCATCAATTCATACTTTTGAATTCTTTCTGTTCTAGGATGTTTTCATAAATGTGAGTTATTCAAATTAATATGCAAATTTACTAATATTTAGATTCTTAGCCCTATATTAAAAAAACACATAGTTTTATTTGTAGTACAATAATGTTAACAATAAAATATTTCTGCTCACATTTTGGAAATTGTGTAATCTTTTATGAAAAAGATGATATCACATGCTAGAGAAATTTTCTTTAACATTTTTCTAAATTTCTCCAGTAATTTTTTTTTTACTTTAAAATTGAAGATATATCCCTGACATATTCTGACATTTTATTACTAATTCTTTGAATTTTTAAAATTTTTGACTTAATTCTAAGAAGTAAGATCTGAGTTAAGATTTTAAAAATACATATCATATGAAAGGTTACAGATTTTTAAAAATGAGCATAACATAAACTTCACAATAAACAAATGCCAGTATACATGTAACTGTTTCTAAAGTCTTTGAAGAACATTTTGAAAGGTCATGGTATAAGAATGACTTCAGTGATAGAAATTTGAATAGAATACAGAAAATGTTTCTTTAGCTTTTGTGTTCAGAAAATGGAACAACCAAATTAAGCTCTCCCATATCAGAATTTATAAGATAAATGATAAATTTAACACCATTTTTTACATCATTTAAACAAAGGAGTCAATTAAGTGGAATATTAAAAACTGATGAATCAAAGAGAAGCCTAAAATGGTAATTAGAAAATAATGAGTTCATGGAGTAAGATGGCAATGCAGAAGTCATCAGATGACAGTAACTGAATCAGTCCATTAACGAGAAGTGGCATTGAAGAATGGAAATACAAAATACTACAGCGGTAAAGACTGAGTGCACATTGGATAGAATGATACAGATAAATACACCTCCAGAGTTTAAAGAATTGTCCCAGTGCTTATTTAGTATAGTAAGAGGAGAAAAAAAAAGTAGCCTTAAAATTAACTTATTTTAGAGATGATCTTCAAGTAAATTAGCTAACATTTCATATTTAGAAAGCAATCATTTGAACTTCCTATTCCAACTTCAGTTATCTTTCATTTAAAAATAATCATGATTTAGGTTTTTTAAGTAGAAATACTGAAAATGCATATATACATGTATCATGAATTACAACTGCCTCTCCACAGCTCAGAGCAAGGGAATAATTTGGTATGTTTTCAGGTAGAGGTCAACTATAATATGGCAAGGGTGAAATGAATATCTAATATGACTTCTGTATCCATCAAACAGAACCAGTAGGAGATTGTGTGTGTGTGTGTGTGTGTGTGTGTGTGTGTGTGTGTAAAGACATTCATGATTCAATCTTGCCTTCCATGATTGTGGGGTCTGGTTAGGCAAATCTGAAATCAATGGGGCAGGCTGCCAGGCTGGATACTCTCAGATAGAAGTTGAGGCCGCACTTCACAGGTGAAATTTCATCTACCTCAGGGAAAATTGCTCGTAAAGGCCTTTGAATTGATCATATAAGTCACACTTAATATGGAGTATAATCTCCTTTACTGGAAGTCTACTGATTATAATATTAATCACATGTACAAAATACCTTCACAACAATTACATTAATGGTTGAGTAATTGGGTACTATAACTTAGCCAAATGGACACATAAAAATAAACACCATAATTCCCAACTACACTACCATTTTTAGAAACACCT
The DNA here is from genome assembly GCF_048164855.1 of Canis lupus baileyi. Taxonomy (NCBI): domain Eukaryota; kingdom Metazoa; phylum Chordata; class Mammalia; order Carnivora; family Canidae; genus Canis; species Canis lupus. The sequence continues at coordinate 24,540,956 of NC_132867.1, read as the reverse complement.
TTTCTTAATAGTGACAGGTTTTAAAAAGCAAACCTGTTCTAAAATCATTGTCTAAATCTGAGCAATTAGCCCCTCCTCTAAGAATAGTTTTTGTGCAAACATAAACATCAAAAGAAATTGGGTAAAGGAGAACAAAGTTGAAGGACTGATGCTATTTTATTTCTAAACTTATTGTAAATCAAGACAGTGTGATATTGGCAAAAGAATAGACAAATACATCAATAGGACAGAATAGAGAGTCTAGAAATAGACCTTCATAAATATAGTCAGCTCAGTTTTGACAAAAGAGCAAAGGCAATGTAATGGAGCAAAGATAGTCTCTTCAATAAACACTGCTGGAATAACTGGACATCTACATGCCAAAAAAAAAAAAAAGATCTGGAAACAGACCATATACGCTTCACAAAACCTAACTCAAGAATAGATCATAGATTTAAATGTAAAATGCAAAACTATAAAGCTCTTAGAAGATGACATAGGATAAAATCCAGATGACCTTGAGTATGGTGATGCCTTTTTATTTATTTTATGTATGTATGTATGTATGTACATGTGTATGTATTTATGTACATATGTATGTATTTTGGTGATGCCTTTTAGATCTAACACCAGACTTGATCCATGACAGATATGATTGATAAGCTAGACTTCATCAAAATTAAAACTTTTGTAAAAACAGTGTCAAGAAAATTAGAAGACAAGTTATAAACTGGGAGAAAATATTTATAAAAGACACATCTGATAAAGAATAGCTATCCCAAATAGACAAACAACCAGTAAAACACAACAATAAGAAAAACAAACAACCTGATTAATAATGGACACATGTGACCTGAATGGACACATGATCAAAAAAGATGCACAGATGGCAAATAGGAAAAAAAAAAAAAGATGGCAAATAAGCATATACAAAATATTACATATCAAATACTCTCAGGGAAATTAAAATTAAAACAGCAATGAAATACCACTGCATACCTCCCAGAATGGCCCAAATCTGGAACATTGACAATACCAAAATGTGAAATGGTATGGCTACTTTGGAAGACGGTGGTTTCTTGCAAAACTAAACATAACCTTACTAGACAATTCAGTATTCTCTTTGGTATTCATTCAAACGAGTTGAAAACTCATGTCCCCACAAATACCTGCAGCAAATGTTTATAGCAGCTTTAATCATGATTGCCAAAACTTGGAAACAGCTAAGATGCCTGTCAGTAGGTGGATGGATAAACACATCTGTGGTACATCCAGACAATGAAATATTTTTCAGTACTGAAAAGAAATGGACTACCAAGCCATGAAAAGGCATGAAAGAACCTTAAATGTGTATTACTGAGTGAACGAAGCCAATTTGAAATGGCTACATACTGACAGAATATAAAGTTCAGTGTTTGCCAAGATCTGGATGTGGGGAGGGAGAAAAGGTGAATAAGTAGAGCTTAGAGGATTTTTTATGGCAGTGAAAATGCTCTGTATGATGTTATAATAATGAATACATGTCATTATCCATTAGTCCAAACCCATAGAACGTACAAGACCAAGTGTGAACCCTAAGATCAACTAAGGCCTTTGGATGATTATGATTTACCTGTTTAGGTTTGTCCATGGTAGCAAATTTACTATTCTAGGGAGTAATTTTTTTTAAGAAATAATTTACATATAAAACACTGTGTAAGTTTAAGGTGTACAATGTTTCGATTTGATATATTTATGTATCTCAAAATGACCACCAAAGTATTACCCTCTATCATATCACATGTCATTTCTTGTTTGTGATGAGAATGATTAAGACATAGTCTCTCAGAAACTTTAAAATTTATAATAGAGTATTGTTGGCTATAATCACTGTGCTATGCACTAATCTCCAGGACTTATTTTAGTTCCAGAGTGTAAACAGCATCTCCCCAATTTCCCCACCTCCCAGTTCCTGGTAACCACTACTTTCTCTTTTTTTAAATGTTTAGCTTTTTTTGATTCCATATATAAGTGATACCATCCAGTATTTGTCTTTCTCTGTGTGACTATTTCACTTAGCATAAAGTTCTTAAGGTTCATCCATGTCGTCACAAGTGGCAGGATTTCCTTTTTTATCATGGCTAAATAATATTCTATTGTGTGTTTATACATCACATCTTCCTTGATGTTGCTGATATTGTTGATAGTAAGGAAGCCTACATGTGTAGGGGCAGATGGCTTAGGGGAAATCTCTGTCCTTTCCTCCAAACTTGTTGTGAACCTAAAATAGCTCTAAAATAATAAGTTCTTAAAAAAAAAAAAAAAAGCAGAAGAAGTAAGGTGGACTAAATATTTGATAAGGTTATGGCAATTGTCCTGACAAGTATTGTGCATTCTAAGTGACTGGTGGACATTTGGACATTTAGCTTTTTGGAGTTCTTTACCACCCAAATATATCCTGGGACATGTAGGGTCAGCATGGTAATGTTTTATTACCCCAGATCATCTTTGCTTGTTTCAATCATACACAGAGGAGAACATAATGGGGACCTGATAAAGTTTGTTCAGGCATCACAATGGATCTTGTTATTTTAAATATAATTTAAGGACCTACTTTTGACCACCCTATACATTCTTATGACATAAGACACCCCCCCTTTTTTTTTTGAAAAAAAATTTAAAGATTTTTATTTATTTATTTATTTTAGAGAGAGAGGGAGAGCAAGAAAGAGAGTGCAGGGAGAGGGAACAGAGAGAGAGGGAGAGACTCTCAAGCAGATTCCCTGCTGAGTGCAGAGCCCTACTCCCAGTCCATATTTCATGTACTCATGACCCTGAGATCATGACCTGAGCCAAAATTGAGAATCAGAGATGTTTAAACAACTGAGCCACCCAGGTTCCCCATGAATTAAACCTTTTAATCACATAGTAAACATTCTCCAACATCACAAAATTAGCAAATGCTGTGATTTTTAATGGCATATATATTTTTTCTTTTTTTTTAATGATATTATGTGGATCTAAGGGAACTATTAAAAGAACAACTAATTTTATTAAAGTTAAAAACTGAGATAAAACAACTCTGGTGGGCTCCTAAGGTAAAATTAAGTTAGATTACAAAATCTGAGCCAAATATCTAATTACCAAAAATGTTATAGAAAATGACAATACTCCAAGATTTCAACACAAACACAAATAGAACATAATCTGTTTTGAAAATAATTGCTTGTTATGAGGTTTTATGGATTAGTCCTTTACTGTTTCTTTTAAAAATTATTTCAGGATAATTAACAGTGTTATATTAGTTTTAGGTGTACACTATAACGATTCAGCAATTTCATACATTTCTCAGTGCTCACTGAAATAATCATACTCTTAATCCCCTTTATTAATTTCACCTATTCCCCCACTTAACTCCCCTCGGGCAACCACCACTTTGTTCTCTGTATTTAAGAGTCTTCTTGTTTATCTCTTTTCCTCTTTGTTCATTTGTTTTGTCTCCTAAATTCCACATATGAAAGAAATGGTATTTGTCTTTGAATGACTAGTCTCTATTATCATAGCCAATATGAATCATAACCCTGAAAGTGCATTTTTCTATAACCTGTCATCTTACTACCCTCTGTGAAGCCTCAGGATGCTTCCAAGGCACTGAAAATTCAAGTTCCTCTTCAATTTTTTTTTTTTTTTGCAAAGATCATTGTGATATGACCACTGGTTATATTTTCTGACCTAAATGGTTATTTTATTTTTGATTTTTCAGCAGCTTAATATATCACCATTCATTCTTCATTGTTCTGCCTTCTGAGCCTCACCTCACATACTTTCCAATAAAATATACATGAAAAAAATAATTGGTATTTGATGACCTAACTCTATGGGTGTGGCTTTATTTAGAGATGGAAAATTATTTCATCATGGAAAAAAGTATGCAAATTAAAAAAGGTATCATTACTTTCCATACTGTTATTTTTCTTGCTATAAAAATCCTAAAATGTAACAATACAAATACTTGATGAAAGGGTTTCCTTTTTATAACAGAAACAGCTTTAATTTATCTCTAATGTTTCTTTTGAGATCTCTTCCCCTGTACATTCATTTCTACAATGGCAAGGCCAATAGGAAAGCCTAGTTGAGATGGCTCAAATTTACATAAATACAGCTTTAAAAATTGGGAAAACATGCTGATATGATATCCTTAATTTTATTCTACCAAAGAACTACTCAATTTCAGGAACTATAGTTCTGGAATGATATCTAGTAGTCCAACAATCCAAACCATCTGGCAGAGACATCTAAATTTTTGGATCTCTCTCTCTCTCTCCCTCTCTCTCTTTTTTTTTTTTTTTTTTCTTTTTTGGACTAGGAAGAAAGGCAGAAGGCCTGAGAATTCAGTGCTGTCTCTTCAGTATACCTCCAGGATAACTGGTGGTATAATAAAAACAGATTTTTTTCTAATAATTATGTTTTTTATGAAGAAATATTTAACTGGAGAATTCCTCTTAGTTTTTACATACTAACTTATGTATCTACTTCTTAATAACAAGTTTCAGTTAAAAATTATATAGGAAAAGTTGCTATGTTGTTAACAGTTGTTAATGTCTCAGAACATAAAAGTCTCCAGTGGGAAAAAGTTTGTAAGCTCTATTCCAAACACAACTGGAGGAATGCCAGAATCACACTTGGATGGTTGGAATAGCTCCCTAAAACTCAACAAAGGGATCCCAGATCCCAAGTACTGCTGGTTTGATTGGATATCACTGGGTCACTACAGCTGGTGGATAACTGAATTTTTGGTGACCAGAAAATAATGTTTTCAACAATATTATATCTTGGCATGAGTTTGCAGCTTATGTAAAAGTATAGCTCTGTATTTTGGTTATATTTTAAGAAATTGATGAGGGTTGACATATAAATAAATTGTAAAGATTTTGCTTTCAAAATAGTGGGAAAGTCTCCCAATTTACACTCATGCAAGAATGTCTGTTCTCATAAATGAATAAAACAAACAAGCAAAGGTAAAAGAGACAAACCAAAAACCAGAATCTTAATGATAGAGAACACACCAACTGTTACCAGAGGGGAGGTGTGTGTGGGGATGGGTGAAAGTACACTTATCATGTGATTAACCTGTAGTTGGCATCTTACTACCCTCTGTGAAGCCTCAGGATACTGTCCAGGCACTGAAAATTCAGTTTCTTCTTCTATTTCTTTTTTCTCACAAAAGTCATTGTGATATGACCACTGGTTATATTTTTCTGACCTGAATGGTTATTTTATTTTTAATTCTTGGACTGGGAAGAAAGGCAGAAGGTGTGAGAATTCAGTGCTATCTCTTCAGGATATATGAGATTAAGTGTATACTTAACATGTTGAGAACCGAGTAATATTTAGAATTCTTGAATCACTATATTGTACACCTGAAACTAATTTAACAGTTCATGGTAACTACACTGGAATTAAAATGCAAAAATAAAAAATAATGGAAAATAGTCTCTCTATTTACACCTGCATGCAGAAAGTCTGTTTTCAGAAATGAATTACTGACATTAAATGGAATATACTATATAAAATAATAAATTGATATTTCATTAATAGCAATGCAACATTATTAATAATTAACTATGGATTTAAATATGTGTTTAAATAAATATGTTTTTAAATTTTACTTTCTAATTACTTTGGGAGTTCTCACAGATACAATAAGGTATGGTAAAGGTAAAGTGTTGATAATAGTCATGTTATAGAAAGCCTTTTGAGAAGTTAAAGTTCAAAAGAAAGAAAATAAAAGTAAAATCTCCACATATTTATCTATGTCTCTATCTATTTTCTTGCAATTTTTCATGACACTAAAAGTAATAATTTTAATGGATCTATTATGAAGCTCTAATATGCTTTATCTTTTGATAGATATTCCTGTTACTGTTATGCATTGGATCTATAAATAATATTATGTAAATCTGTTTCTGTATGGTTGTACATACGTATAAATCAATGTATTTAAAATGTAGTAAAACCTATATATCATAGAGAAAAAAAAGTAAAAGACTGGCAGTTTGGAAAGTAAATAAAACTGGTCTGTGGCTGGCAGTCTGCTCATGAGTTCCCGAGATTTCCCTACTCCTCAGCATTCTGCTCAGGTGGCAAAGCAGCAGCTCTCCTGGACAGTGTACAGTCACATATTAAAAAGCATCAGTTATTTTCCCTTTCATAATGCCCTTGGGTACTTCGTGGCTGAGAACAATCGTGAAAGTAATGAGTATTTTTTTACTTCTGGAGAAGAAAATTGTTAATGGTACTTACGTTACCTTCTACTCAGGCTGTTAAAAAATATTGTTTTCTGCCTAATAACACAGCCAAGACTGGGGTCATTCCTCATTCTCAGACTATTCCCACACTGCTTCATCAACAGAGCACTCTCCTTTGCTAACTCTTTCTGGTATTGCCCTTCTCTAATTAAATTAAAAACAGATAAAAAGTAGGGAAAAAGGAAGACAAAGAAACTTTAAAGTCAGTCTGTATCTTCCCACCCATTGCCTCTCCCCCCAGTTTTCGATCATCTTTGGTGCTCCTCAGGTATTTTTGCTCAAAATATCAAAGTATTCACTCCTCATTTCCTTACTGTAATCCTTCCGCAGGACAAAGAGATGATGCTAGAAAGAATTGAGCATGATGGATATGTCCCAAAGTTTCTCCAGCATGACTTAATAGTAATCAAGAACTGTCTTATTGTCAATCACACACATTGTGTGCTGGGGGAGTGGACTCTCAAGACAAAGAAAGTGGCTCATTTTCTTCCCCTTTGCTCTTTGAAGACTGTTTGAAAATATATCCAGGACCCATTATTCACCTGAAAAATCGGGAGTGCATTTATGATATTCAGAATAAATAAAGCATAAAGCATAACCATGTACAAAAACCGACATAGTGACCATTGGCGAGATTCTTCTAAAATATTTTGATCTGTGTTCTGAATACTTAACAATATGGACATATGCTTTACAGGTCTGATGGTAGAGAAGGTTATAATCTCTCTTGGATTCATAAAGCACTGTCACTGCCTAGGGCATCTGAAACACCAACTCAGAAATTCCAAAACATTTTAAAATTCTATGTAGGAAGTGTTTGTAAGTGGCCAGATGTTCTGCTTATAGCCCTTATTAAATACGGCAGCTGCAAAAAAGAAGATTTATGGATTCTCTTTAATGTATATAAAGTGTTGATGTGTGGGCTAGAATATTCATTTGGTACACCAGATCAGATCAGATTTTCCCAAGGAGTGTGATGGCACAGACGTAAAGGAGCCACACCAATGTGACCAGGCAGAGCTTAAGGCTCCCTAAGGCATCTGACCCCTCACCTTTGGCCTAGGCAGCCTCAGCTGACAATACCAGTGTGTTATATAAATACTGTCACTCTGTGTATAGTGATACAGAAAAATTTGGGAAGCACTGTCACTATGTGATTTTGTGTTGTATTTTCCCAGAGTTTCAGAGTGAGCTAACAGAATTTCTTTCACAACTTGACTTGGACAAAGTGTCAAGACACATGTCTGACAATTCGGTTCACAATAAGGACCTATAGCTGGAAACAGTACTAGAACTTCACTGGAAAAGCCTTATCATGGTTTGCTGTATAATGATGGGTTGCTAAGCACCAACATGTACTATCTTTTATGTATTTTTTATTTTTTTAAATATTTTATTTATTCATGAGACACACAGAGAGAGGCAGGGACACGGGCAGAGGGAGAAGCAGGCTCCTCACAGGGAGTCGGATGCGGGACTGGATCCCTCGACCCTGCGATCACATCCTGAGCTGAAGGCAGATGCTCAACTGCTGAGCCACCGAGGCATCCTTTAAAAAAAAAAAAAAAAAAAAAAAAAAAAAAAAAGATTTAATTATTTATTAGAGAGAGAGAATAGTGGGGGAGGGGCAGAGGGTGAAGGAGAGAGTCACAAGCATACTCCCTGCTGGGCATGGAGCCAACATGGGGCTCGATCTCACAACCGTGAGATCACAACTTGAGCTGAAACCAAGAGTTGGACGCTTAACCCACTGCACCACCCAAGGCCCCCCAAGATGTACTTTTTTGATGACAAAAAAATGAAAATGACAGCTGTACCCATTACACAACTTCAGAATGTTAATTTCTCTTTTTCTAAAAACTGAATCAGCAACCCACCTCTCACTTGAATTCCACTCTGGTGATGATGAATGAAAAAAAGACTTTGGTAGCAGCTTGTAGGCCTGCTAATTTCATATCTTCCTAACGGGCAGGAAAATTTAGCCCTATGCTATAAATTCATTCCTCCGTTATTCAAATATTCTGTAAGTGAGTTCTGTCCGATATTGTATAGTTAGCAAAGTTTCCAACAGGACATCATTCCTGCCTGTTTGTCAATGGGAGACTATACTTTCTTTTCTTCCTATCTTCCCTCTCACTCCTCCCCATATACTAAGGTTAGGTCTTACTTACCTCATTCACTAGTCACAGCAGAAAACTGACTTTCTCATCCTAGAAGTCTCCTTATGGGGCACCTGGGAGGCTCAGTGGTTGAACATCTACGTTTTGCTCAGGGGGTGATCCTGGTGTTCTGGGATAGAGTCCTGCATCAGGCTCCTTGCACAGAGCCAGCTTCTCCCTCTGCCTATGTCTCTGCCTCTCTCTATGTGTCTTTCATGAATAAATAAAATCTTAAAAAAAAACACACACACACACATTTAAAAAAATAAAGAAAGAAAATAAAAGTCCTCTTACTTGAAACAATGTGAGACTCAGCAAGATTGTTAATCCTCTCTCCTCCACTGAAAAAAACCCTAATGAACCACCATCAACAGTTACGCCAGCAAACAAGTGTCTTGAAAAATGCTATTTGCTGCACTGTTTTTACTGAAATTTCTGTTCTGTACTACTGATTCAGAATTACTAATAGTAAGAATGTTCCCACTGAAATCAATAGAGATTGTCTCCTTATTGTTACTGTAATATTGTCTAAAAGAACACAAAGAAATGATGCTAATTCATTATTTCTCTGTGTTATCAACACCCAGAGAGAAATTAAATGTCTCTAAATTTTAGGTTTGCTCTTATTACCAAATTGTACTGAGGGGGAAATCCCCAGTACCAGATGACATGTGTGGCATTGGGACAACTGGAGTTGAAACATATTCCTTAAAATTATCAGTATTACCTAGCTCTACTTCACACAAAGTGGTTATTTCCTACTTCACACTAGTCAGTTAAAATTCCCTTCCCTTTAACAGCCCCTCTCCCTGAATTATTTTACTACACCCAGATTTTTTCTGTTTCTAGAAATTCACGCTTCTAATAAAACTTAGGCTGCACTAGAAACTCAACTTTTGTAGGATATAATGAATTATGCATTATATGGAAATTATGATAATCTGAAAAGGTTTATTTTTTATTTGTGGAATTTGCATTTATCCCTGGTTTCTAGGCAGTTTGTTTAACTCTTAAGTTATGGATTATGGTACCTCAGCCATGAGTTATTTCCTGACTTTCCTTATGGGAAACAGCCACACATCCATGACAAGAAGAACCACAATGGTCCCATTATATGGGATTTCTGACTCTGCTGGAGACACCATGTTCCTAGTTAACATTCAAGTCAGAGTAATAAGGTAAATTAATGATAAGGTCTCTGGGATCATGACTTTAAAACAATTATTTTGCACAATTGCACAGATGGATTTTATTTAATCAGCAAGAGAAATATATTGCCTAATTAGCAAGAACTGACCATGTGCATTTGTGAAAAATTGGATCTTATGCATAGTTTTCAAATCCAACCCCAAAAGGAAGTGTCCACATTACACCAGACTAAGGCTAAGCTATATTTTCATGGGATGGTGGCCTTTATAGAACTTAAGGTATAAAAATATATACAAGGTATTTTAATGACACTGGGAACGGTAGTGTTTATCTTTAGTGGATGTCTAGAAGATGCTGCACAGTTTGGAGCCATAAAAGGGTGCATGGCAAATATTCTTACCTGGGTAGGAAACAAATAACGCCCACTGTGAACTTAGAATATTAAATCTGAAAAATAAGAGATAAATATTTTACCTATTAATTATTAATGAATGTAAGAGAACCTGCATATAGTGCAGTAAAGAAGGGGCATCGCATTCCCCATAATCTGTTTGTTAACATAATTCTCTAAGTACTTTTCCTTCTCAATATCGTTAGGTTTAAGTTTCTTAGGACTGCTGTTTTCTTCTGGTACCAAACTATGGAATTTCAGTGCTTAGAAACTTGAAAATTCTGCCCATGCAAAGACTATCAGAAAAATAATGAGGTAAAGTACAGAAGTTCCTAAATCAGTATATCCTTAAGAACACTTAGTATTCTTGGGGTGCCTAGGTGGTGTAGTTGATTAAGTGTCCATTTCTTGGTTTTAGCTCAGGTTGTGATCTTAGGGTCATGATCTCAGTGTTGTGAGATGGAGTCCTGTGTTGAGCTCCATGCTGGGGGGTGGAGCCTGCTTAAGATTCTCTGTTTTAAGATTAAGATTCTCTGTCTCTCCCTCTGCCTGCCCCCCCCCACTTGTGTATGCATGCTCTCTCTCTCTCTCTCCCTAGAATAAATAAATGAGTTATTAAAAATAAAGAACACTTAGTATTCTCAAATTTTGGTGACATATTCTTGTTTTAATTTCTACTTTGTGGATTATTAATCAGGGAGGATATCTCCTCACCAGAGTTGGAAACCACTAATGTGCACACAGAAGAGAAGTATAGAATGTGGAAATGATTGCTATTTAGAAGTTATTTTCAAAACATATTATAGAGTGAAATAATTTACCTTTCAGATAATAAAAAATATCATGTGCATGTCCAATGTTATTATGGGAACTTCAGGGGTTGGATTTATTTATTCAGTGTGCTATTTAATGTCTGATGTGGGCAGCCCCAGTGGCTCAGTGGTTTAGCACCACCTTCGGCCCAGGGCATGATCCTGGAGACCCTGCTTCTCCCTTTGCCTGTGCCTCTGCCTCTCTCTCTCCGTGTCTTTCATGATTAAATAAATAAAATCTTTTAAAAAATCTAAAACAAATAATTTCTGATGTATTTGTTCTCTAAGAAAAGTTCTTAAAAACTTCATTAGTGATTTAAATAATTCTTATACAGGTCTGCATTAATATAATGGTTGCTTCTTTATAAAATTGCTCATTGAGGAAAGCAGCTACTTATTGAAATTAGATTTAGATACCTTAACCATAAGTAATTTACAGGCATGGCGAGCCTGTGAACTTGCAAATTTACAGACATCATTTCTAGAAAATTATCAGTGACCTAAATATTCACAGTTCTCAAATCAACTAAACTTTGAGGCAATTGAGGAAAATTCCTTTTATCTAAGAACATAAAAGGAATGAGCTGCTATGGTTATTGAGATAGTCTTATTAAGGCATATTACAGCATATTTTAAAACCATACTGAGAGTAATTGAATGTGGTTTAGCAGGCACTTCTATATTTTGTAGTGACCCAGGGATATATAAATGTATAATATGAAAAACATGCAGTGAAGTAGACACAAAAAAATAAATGATTAGATTCACAATGTACTTACCTGGAAAATTAAATTTCTTTTGCCAACTTAATTTTAATTGATTTTCTGAAAATTGTGAGATAGAATCTAATGTAGATGATAATTTTCTTGCATATATATTTAAATAATACCCCTTTTGATATGAAATTTTCATGTCTTTTAAATGAAATAAGTCATTTAGCAGAATAATGTTATTTGGTGATACAAATTCTATGAACAAAATCTATTTTTAATATCCATCTAGTTATACGACTGCATTTGCAAATAGATGTACAAATATACATATGAATACATATACTATTTATGTATATATAATTTTTTGACATTTACTACTACATGCAAGCTAAGTGTTCATACATGAGACATATTTAATTCTCATAAACATATGTCTGATAATAACATATTGCAAATGAAGCATCTGAGGCTGAAAGGAACAAATGGAATTTCTCAAAATTATATACCTCATAAGTGGGAAAGATCGAATTTTGCAGAACTTGAGCTCTTAACTACTATGGCATTCTTTCCTAGATTTTGTCAAATCAATTCTGTACTATTTTATTTTTATGATCTATCTCTTAAACACAAAAGAATACTAGCAATTCTTCACTTAATTACTATTTATAACAATCACAAAGCATTAAGATGAAGAGATGCACATGCGTTAGACAGCTCTCTCTCATACTTATAATTATGAATTAAAGCAACCATGTTAACAGCTAAATGACTTCTAATATAGCTAGTTATATGATGTCAACCCTATTTTTTTTAAAGATTTTATTTATTTATTCATGAGACACACACAGAGAGAGAGAGGCAGAGACATAGGCAGAGGGAGAAGCAGGCTCCATGCAGGGAGCCTGATGTGGGACTCAATCCTGGGTCTCCAGGATCAGGCCCTGGGCTGAAGGCCACGCTAAACCACTGAGCCACCCTGGCTGCCCGTCAACCCTCTTTTAATCAAAGTTTCAACTAAACTCTTCTTGTTTTCACTCTACATTTTCACAGTGTATTTCCTCATCTTTGATAAATTTTTAAGTTTCATCACTGTAATTCAAAGAATAAAGAATGGGACATACCATCTTTTGCTACATCAAAATTCATCAAACTCCTCATGGGAGGGAAAGAAAGAATTCAAAGGTAAAAGATTTCACAATGTGAAGAAATGATTCAATTTCTCCAGTGGGAATATAAACCTATAGAAATAACATTGTATTTTCAAAAATCATCTTCCCGGATCTATAAGTATTTTCTAGCAGTGTTTTACTTGAATATTTAATAACATCTGTCTTTCAGCTTAATAGTCCAAAAATGGCCAGTAAACCCTGAAACCATATTTTTAATTATGTGTTTTGTTTTATAATGTTACATAGCATTAGTCAATATTTAGGAAAGAACCCAAAGAACTGACCAAAATGTAAAGTAGAGTGAATTTTGTTCAATCATTTGTTTTGGAGTTTGTACTCTAAGATGTCTTCATTCTGCTTTTTGTCCTTTAAATGGGTGATGGTTTGTGGAAACTGTGAAAAGGAAAAGCAGAGTAGAGAAAAAATAGGAGAGGTTCTAAATCAGGAGGCCCTTAGAGCTGAAGTGTCTGATTCACAGATGATGCTATTGCTTTATGGTCACCCATAGTTTGAACTTCTAAAAGTCCTATGCTTATGGATTTTTCTGTGATAAATTCAGTCACAGATCACTTATATGTCAAATTGGAGACATCAGAGGACATCAAGTCTTGTTATATGATAAGTATTCCAGAGATGTGTGTCTTCTATATCAGTATTTGTGTTCCATGGAAACAGCAATTTGTTTGTATGTTTTAATTACCTGACTTGGCAAAAAACTGAAGCTGAAGCCATCTTTTCCTTTGTACAATAACTCTGTTGTTCTGTTAAGGAACACATTGATTTTTTACTTATCAATAAAGCATAGTGACCAATTCTGAAATAATATTAATGTTTTATATATATATTTAAATGAAATTGTGTATTGCGCAATTATTACTCATAAAAACAAAACCAGAAAAATACGTTGTATTCCAGGTAGTGATTTGGGGATTTTTTTATAATACTGGCAATACTTTGTATATTTCCAACCTTATCTTTCTAAGCTTTTCAAAGGGCTTCATCATGCTGAGGTTGAGGTAATTATGCTTCCATTTAAATAAACTCAAATCATATATAATGATCTGTACATTAGAGATGAGATCACTTTGTTTTACAGTTCTTCAATGAGCGATTGAGATTTTGTTTACAACCCCAACTTCTAGATTGCTTTTAAAGCTGAGTAATTCAACTTAAAAATCCAATAACCCTATTCTTTCAACTTCATGGTAACCTCACCTAATTCACTGAAGATTTTGTCCTTCCTCTTACCACCTGTCACTAATCATTGTGCATTAAACCTTCACAGGGATTAATGCTCTGGTCTCAGTCTATCCATCTTCTTTCTCTCCCCTCTAACTCAGTTATCTACTGCCATGGCTACCATTTAGATTTGCCATCTCCGCATTTTGGGCCACCTTTGAACTTTTATTTCAAGAAGATTGCTTTCTTAGCACAACGCTTGCTCTTGAAATTTACTGCCATGATCATTCAATTTCATTGGAACTGTTAGACCATTATCCTCACACTATTTTCATGATGATTTAGGTATTAAATGGTATCACTCTCTTCATTGTGTAACTTAGGTTTCATAGGTAACATTATAATTATTCTTCCAAATATCTTCAACCACTATAAATTACTATTACTATCCTGGTTGCTGTTACTGATTATTTCTCCTAACCTCTCTACCACCCTGGTCAATCCTTCTGCCACTTCTCATTCTAATATAAAAACCTTATAAAAATTCTTCCCTAATTCCACTGTAACTCTTCAATATTGACAACAAATGAAGTGCCTCTTTTTTAAAAGATTTTATTCATTTATTCATAAGAGACACACAGAGAGAGGCAGACACAGGAAGAGGGAGAAGCAGGCTCCCTGCAAAGAGCCTGATCTGGGACCCAATCCCGGACTTGGGGATCATGCCCTGAGCCAAAGACACTCAACCACTGAGCCACCCAGGTGCTCCTCAAGTGACTCTTTAAACTGTAAATAGTATCATCTATCTTCCATGCTTGCAGAACTTCCACTGTTTCTTTATTCTACTTGAAATAAAATACAAAGTCATGTCTACATTTTCAATGTCATCCAGTGCTATTTATTCCTCATCTAAACTGTAGTACTGTTAAATTCTTCACACCACCTAAGGCTACCCCAGTTTTCTGCACTGTCCTTTCCTCCTTGGTTCCTATGTGCATCCCATTCCCAATTTTTAAATCTCCCATTCAATATTCCTTCCATCTCCAATGGCCTTCTCTAGTCACCTTGTCACCTTCCCAAAGTAGGCACATCCACATCATTCGTTAGCTGAATTCTTGTTTGTTTCTTTCATAACATATAAAAATAGTAAACAGAAGCCCCAAGGAACTTAAACTATGTGCATCTTCATCATCATCATATCCACTGTGCCTAGAACAGTGCCCAGATACAGAAACACCCCAAATATATTTGTTAAAGATCACTATAGTAGTTTTGCAGATGGCTCAGAAATTCTAAAGGTGTTAGGCTCAAGCTATGGTCATTTAGCATTTAATATAAACATTTTCCTCATACAATGAGCAAGTGTATGCATAATTAAATTACTCATAGAAACTAATAATGTCTGAATATTTATTAAATAATGTTGAGAAACATTCATTTTGAAAAATAAATTTTTGTTTGGGTGTGTTGGCAATTGAAATGCAATTGAGTCCGCTATGACCTTCTCATCAAGACAACTTTGTCAAGAGAGGGTGACAAAAGAGGATTATCTAGTTAGCTAATAATTTTAGCAACCATAAAGATTGAGTCTAGTTGTAACAAGTAAATCCATCAAAGTTTTAAAGATCTTTTGTTGGTTTCTAAAGAGAAAAACATTGATTTTTTTAACATATTATAGACTATGTTCTCTCATGAAGTTAAAATATAAGGGAAAATGTAATGATTTTTCTAGCCTTTATTTACCTAGCAGAACCAATGTGATATCTGTCTACATTTGATATTACCATAATATTTTTTTTTGCCTGAAATATCAAACCATAACATTTTTGACTGAAACATCAAGTCAATAGAGTACTACTTAATTTGATCTGCTTATATCTTCAAAAGATGAATTATTAAAATTTGAAAGCTATCCTAAATTTGCTTCTGACTGGTCATAGACTATAAAACAGCATTTATTAGAATGCATTTTCAATATTTGTGCATATAAAAATTATTTCTACAAAGCATTTTATCAGTAACCTTCCAATTATAGACAGCTTTGTATTATAAAAAATTGAAACCCTTAAAGCTAAAATTTTTCAATTTATTTTAAAGATTTTATTTATTTATTCATGAGAGACACACACACAGATAGGCAGAGAGAGAAGCAGGCTCCATGCAGGAAGCCCAATGTGGGACTCCATCCCGGGACTCCAGGATCATGCCCTGAGCCAAAGGCAGATGCTCAACCACTGAGCCCACTCGTCCCTCAAATTTTTTTTTTTTTTTTAAAGTACACTTCATGTCCAATGCAGGGCTTAACTGCATGACCTTGTGATTTAGAGTTCCATGCTTTACTGACTGAGCCAACCAGATGTCTCAAACATTTTAAGATTTTTAATCCAAAATTTAAATGTTATATTTTTCTGCTTTTATGAAGAGTAGGTCATTTTACTCTACCATCAATATAATTAAAAAAATAAAAGCATAAGACTAAAATTTAGCACTGCATTAAAAAGATTAAATCTATAATTATATAAATAATATATAGGAATTCTATGCTGTAAGCTTAGTAGCCCTCTAATGGTAAGCAACTTATGAAATGAAAACAATTATTGTAATTTCATGTCACATCAACAACTTCAGAAGTCAGCTTTTTATTCCTAATTATAAATTGTCAGGTTTCCATGGAATAGCTTTATATTTTAATGTCTAGATGGGTAGTTATTTATTCATTTATCTGTCTACTATCAGAAAAGTGTTAAAATTTGGAGAAATGCACTTACTTATTTAATAACATATAGTGAATTTCTGCTTTGGTTTACAGTCTTTGATTTGTGCAAAAGAGACCAATACAACAATAACAGCTACCACCCCAAGGTAAAGACAGACAGGAATGTTCCATGCTAAATGAATGTGATTCTTGATATATAAATATAGCAAATAACATAGTAGCATGAGAAGGGAACACTTAGGAAAGTCTCTGAAGTGTTCATGGTATTGATAACTATAAGAATTAATAAATAAGTGTCTATTCAGCAGAGATAGGAAGAAACATTCTAGATAAAGAAAAAAAAAAGAATGAGAAGTAGACTCCAATATTTTCACTGCCATTGTCATGAATATAAGTGAGTTCTGAGTTATGATTCCTTTCCCCATCCAAGTTCTTAAGCAGTTTAAAACTAGAAGTAGAAATTAAGAAGTAGGGGAACCCTGGGTGGCGCAGCGGTTTAGCGCCTGCCTTTGGCCCGGGGCGCGATCCTGGAGACCCGGGATCGAGTCCCACGTCGGGCTCCCGGTGCATGGAGCCTGCTTCTCCCTCTGCCTGTGTCTCTGCCTCTCTCTCTCTCTCTCTGTGACTATCATAAATAAATAAAAATTAAAAAAAAAAATTTAAAAAAAAAAAAAAAAAAAAAAAGAAATTAAGAAGTGAAGAAAAAACTATCAAGTTTATTACTGCTCAATGTTGGGTTTGGGGATGGAATTTCAACTTGTAGGCCAGTGGGCAAGAATGACATTTACATATTCCCAGCCACAGGGAAAGTTTGAAGATTACAGGCTCCTATAAAACTTGTATGTAGGAAAAAAGGAAAACTAGAATAAAGCCAGTTTTGTGGAGACAAAGTCCCCAGAAAGAGAGGAAAGGAAAGCTTGATCATTCAATGCCCAGATTCTTCTCCCAAACCCAATAATTAGGCAAGCTTCTGTAACACCCAGGAGAACAAAGTAAGGGGAGGGGTAGAGAGAAGCTGAAAGAGTTACATTGAGGAGTGGGACATACTGTTCTTTCCTAGCATCCCTTCCAGTTTTGTTCTTATTCTTTGGTCTTTGCTGTAAAGTCTACTGCATTTGAGGGTGGGAAGCTTCGTCCAAGTAGAGATGAACTTCTACTTTCTTCTACTTCCCAGAAGCAACTAGTCCAAAAACTGATACTGTGTCTTCATATATTTTCATATTATTAACAAAGGGAATTTTATATTTTGCCATTAGAATATAAAAATAATCATTATATCTAATTAACTCCAAAGCTACTCAGAAAATTCACTCTGTTCTGTCTTACACAGCTGCCTATCCAATTAACCCCTTACAGGTTTCACAATGAATAAATGGCAGCATAAATGTTCTCCAAGAGTAAAATGCTAGCAACATAAAATGTTCCAAATTTAAATATAAACACTGTCGTGAAATTTTTGGGGAGAAGTTCACTAATTTTAGTTTCAAAGATATTATATTTAAAACAATTAAATAAAATTATGTTGACTTAACAATTTTGGTAAGTTTTTAAATCTTCTTCTCTCTTCTGATTATTACCTAGTCCAATGTTATTGGTAAGGTAAACTAGAGATTATTGTATGTTCATGGCCTCATTTCTCAGGAAGGGACAATTTAATCAACTAGCTGAAGTTCTGTTATCAATAACAAAGACTTAATTGTTGACCATTCCTTGGAAGACGGTGTCTGGCAACATTGGCCCAGCCAAATTGTCACAACCAAACTTCCCAAGATTTTCACATCTCAGCTTGTCATTCTTCAGAACCATGACTGATCTGCTGTCTCAGGAGGCTGGGGCCAGGCGGGAGGGGTTTGTTGTTCTATCCTGGATTATCCTTCAGCCTCTTATCCTCCAGAGGGAAGGGTACCTTATACTGACTCCCTGCACATTTATGGGTAAAAATCATGGCTTGGAATTTTGAAAATTTTGGAATTTTGAAAATTCCAAGCACTTTTATAAAATGCTATGCTAACCTTGTCTCTCCTGCCTGGTTGTACAGAGGCTCTGCAACTTTATTACCTAATTCTCTCTACATATCTGTGTGTGATCTAAAGCTGTCCTGAGGATAGATCTATATTTCTATATTTACTTACATATTAATTAATTAAACTAAAACACAATTCTTTTTTATTTTTAATATTTATATTTTTTGAGAGAGAGAGAGAGAGAGAGAACACAAGGGCAGAGGGAGGGAGGGAATCTTGAAGCAAACTCTGTGCTGAGAGCAGAGCCCCATGAGGGACTTGATCTCACAACCCTGAGATCATGACCTACTTAAACCAAGAGCCTGATGCCATCAAGGCACTCCAACCAAAATCAGTTCTATGAGTTTATAAAATCTGGCATTATGTCAAAATGGAGGAGTGAGGAGATATGGGAAATGCAAAGGAGCTCTTGGTTTCATCAACAATAAATACCTGGCAATGGAAAGCTTCACCCAACTCCTTCAATCTTGTTTTCGTACAAAAGTATGGATTAAAAAGATACACAGACACACAAAAATAAAATGTCCATCTTCCCCCTCCCCTTTTTTAAGATTTACTTATTTATTTTAGAGAGAGAGAGTGAATGCAAGTGGGGGAGGAGCAGAGGGAGAGCTCTAATCCTGAAGCAGAGTCGCTACTGAACACAGAACTGATGATGTGGGGGATCCATCTCAGGACCTTAGCCCAAACTAAGAGTTGGCGGCTTAAACGACTGAGCCACCCAGGCACCCCTTCCCTCCCTTTTTAAAGAAAGCAGTTGCCTCTTTGTTCTTTATTTTCCCTATATATCTTTCAATCAAACCTATTTGCTACAGAGTATAGTGAAAAAACCTCAGTGTTTTGAAAAGATCAATCCCGTCACAGCTCTGAGGATTCCGTGAAGCCCATCTTCTCATTAGCAGGTTTATAATTCAACAACTTGTAACAGTGCCTGTTAAAACCAGGAATGGGAGCACTATGGTATAGGGCAGCGTTCTTAAATCTGTATCTTCAATGCCAACTTTGCCCTTGACCTCTTGATCTTTAACTTGTATCTTCATGGATCAATTGCCCATAATATCCTTGTTTCTCAGAGACTCACCTTCAGAAGCAGAGAGAAAAGAGCTTTCCCTAAGCTTTTTCACTAGCTTCTTTCACAGTCCCTATCCTACATGCAGCTGTACGTGCCTGGCTTCCAAGATTTCCTTGCTAGTTCTGACTTTTTCAACTGTACTACTGTTTCCAGAGGTTGGTTAGTAACTTTCCTTCTTTTGGACCATTTCTTCCTCAGCCTCTTCAACAAATGTGTAAGGTGTTAGTACTCAAACAAATTCTATTTTCCTAAAAAAACACTTTATTCATAACTATTTATTTATATGCCCATATGCTTTGTCAGCCTTTGATTTGAGCAAGCCCAATTAGAATATGGCTGCCAGATTCAGCAAATAAAAATACCCAAATAAATTTAAGGATCTCATAAATAACAAATTATTTCTAGTAAGCTATGCTCCATGTAACATTTGGGATATACTCATGCTTAAAAAACACTTAAAATACTTTTTTGGGGGGGCACTTGGATGGTTTAGTCAGGTAAGCATCTGACTCTTGATCTCAGCTCAGGTCTTGATCTCAGGGTCATTAGTTGCTTTGGGTTGTGCATTGGGTGTAGAGCCTACTTTAAAAACAAACAAACAAAATTTACTAATTTGAAATTCAATTAACTGAACATTCAGTATTTTATGTGGTGACCTTCAAATGGAGGAAATCTGAGGAG